>NC_141685.1:737279829-737777329 GCF_964263255.1 Lissotriton vulgaris | reverse complement strand
CATTGTGGCAATCCATACAGTGACGAATTCCTTCCAAAACACCAAGTGGTGTCCCACAACGTGACAATGACATGGGAGGTGTTAGAATCTGACGCATTCCCAGATTTAAGAAACCTTGTAAATCTGGAAATGCATCTGAATCCATGGGTGTTGCGTAGGAACACCCACAGCACCACCCATGAACACCCCTTTCACACAGAGTAATGCGTGAAAGGGGGCCTTATTTACAAGGCCATGAAGAGCCACGCTGGGTGGCTTTGTGTGGCCTGTAAATTTGGTTCACCATTGTGCGCCTCCAAAGCGTCAAAAAAAGTGGCGCTCCAGTGGCAGATGGGCCTTGCAAATATGCTTCCATATTTCTGATCAAGGCCTTTCATTTGACATCCTGCTGAGTTCTTGGATTTGTAGTTTTGGCGTACTTCCATTGAATCAATTAAACTAACCCAAAAGGAGTAACTTTCAACAGAGAAGCCCAGTACAGGAAACAAGGCACCCTAACAACATGGGAATAGGTAGCAACTTTTACCCTATGTCCAAAGGCACTACCCTGTTACCACCCACACATATGATTACTGACAGAGCATCCTTCACCTCCACGTTGGAGTCTACTGAATGTCACTGTGTGCTCCTGGCTGCTAAAAAGCTGCCTTTTTACTGGATGGTGTCAGTCTACCAACAGGACATCTACCCAACACATACAGAGATACCGTTAACAACAAGACATATTGCTACCACCCTAGGTCTGTCTTCACATGGTCCACAGAATGAAATAAACACACTGATAACCTACCTGTGCCACCAACAAATATATCTCAAGTATCATTGGTGGTCTGAAAAAGGTGTGTGCAACGAAGCGACACAGAGGGCTAGTCTCTCCAGGTGGGCAAGAGGATGAACTGAATCATGAGGCTCTGACTGCGTTAAGAAAATGGTCCACTGTGTCGAAGGAATAAGGCCTGGTCAGTGGGAATAATGAGGGTCCACCATGTTAGACTATGTAAAAACAATATATACAGGAGAAGCCTAGAGGTATGGAAAGAGTGCCTTTCTGCTTACAAATAGGGGCTGCAATGTAAATTACCAGACCCCTGGACATTTTACGAACAGGCAACATCTCTATACAAGCTGTCGGACCTGGCGAGCAGTCAATGCTGAATCAGTGCTTTCGGGCACCAATCCAATTTTGTGTAATTTGTCTCCTATGGGTGGGTTGTGCATGTTAAGAGGTTGGGTGCCTTCACTTGTGCTTTTATTCACCTTTCATGTCACCGCCCAGCTTCTTCCAGGAACAGCTACAGGATCATTGATCACAAAAGTCCTGTGTTCTCAGCAGATGGATGGAAACAAAGGGAGCACTGTGGATGGGTGTTTCTTTTGGTTCAGTGGGGTGGGGGCGTTGGGTTTTTGTGCCTGATGTTTCATGAGGACTGCTCTCTTTCTAGTTGTTGAACTTGCCTTTGGGTTGGGTGTTTCTTATAAAGTGAGGTGGTGAGGGTCTTAAATGCTGATGAGGTCTAACTCAGGGGGTATTTGTCTTTCTAGACTTGGGTAAAGATGGGAAAAAGGTCAGTAGTTCACCTTGGATGGTGGTCTCTAGCTGACCTTTCTGTGGATGGTGTATTGCAACATTCCATGCTCTTGCCCTACCTTTCAAAATTCAGGTTGGTCCTCGAAAGCCCTCATTTTACATGTAAGAAGGTGCCACCATTCTTCTGTTTGAAGGGCGGAGCATCAATCGCAGTTTTCCATGAGTATATAAGAGCGTGGGGGGGGGGGGGGGGGATCCGTGAACTGGTGGAATAGCATTGACTTAAACTGCATTGTGAAAAACTGAGATCATGGTAGCAGGCATGTGCGGGATCTACAGAACTCTCCCCTCTAACTCCCTCTGTTGGATGATCTTTTTACTCCAACTAGAAGAGTGAAAATGTAGTTCCTTAAATTTGACTGGTATCTCCAGTTAAAAGACAAGTCTGTGCTGTAACACCTTACTGCCTATTTCAGTTGAGGCAGCAAGGATTCTGCCTTGTTTGCTGGAGGTTGTGGGGTGGCAGTCCAACCTTGGGAGTTTCAGACTGCGAATATCAGCGCACTCGTGAAGGCATCACCAAGTCATTTTGTTTCAAGAGTTTATTGTGTGCTCGTAGGGGTATCAACTTCTGATATTAGTTGCGAAATTGTGAATATCCTGATTGCACAAATCCTAAAGCAAGGATAGTGCCTCTCCCTTTGGCACCACCCGTTGTCCCCGAGGGGTTTCTTGTTCTAATACTTGATTCAAAACTCGTTTATCATAAAGTATGAGTGTTTCACGTTTTGTTTTTATCATTGAATGAGTCAACTGAGTTCTCCAATGTTATTCTAGATCTTTATTATCTTGTATTCATTGTAAATACATTCAGCGGTTCAAAATCCTCAATGCGTTTTGGACCCATAAAGGTCCTTCATCAGGAAGTTTCCAAAAAACGAATATCAACTTGCAAGGTTCTCAGTTTTCGAACACTGAGATCAGTGTGAGTTCAACTTCATTTGGAAACATCCGGATTAAGGACCTTCATGGGTCCGAAACGCATTGGGGATTTTGAACCTCTGGATGTATTTACGATGAATACATGATAATAAAGATGTAGAATAACATTGGAGAACTCAGTTGACTCATTCAATGATAAATACAAAACGTGAAACTCTCATACTTTATGGTAACTGAGTTTTTAATCAAGTATTAGAACAAGAAACCCGTCAGGGATAATAGGTATTGCCAAAGGGGGAGACACTATCCTAGCTTTAGGAGTAGCGCCATCAGGATATCCAACCTTGGCAGTGCCAGACTCATTGCAAAGTCTCTGCCTTGGAACAGCTAAAAATTTGGTTGAGCAGCTTCAGGTCATTAAAATAACAATGTAGGGTTATCAGTCAGAGCCCTCCAATTAGCAGTGGGTCTACTATCTTGAAGTAGCAACATTGGCTTCCTGTCCAGGACAGGTTTCCTTTAAGGTTCCCAAAGCTTTATTTTGGGACATTGCCTGGGTTCCTGAAGAGCAGGCACATACAGCACTCTTACCTTCAGGTTATTACAATGTTCTGTTTCTCCACTCTAGAGGAATCCTCGTTTCAGGACTTAGAAGTGTGGGTGATGGCTTTCTCTTAATTAGAACCCTTAAGCTCCATTACATCTTACTTATCCCTGGAGTTAAGTGAAATCTACATCTCCTCACTTTTGGAAATAACTTAAAACATGTTCGCCAATCTATGGACCCGCTGACGGTGATTGCTGAACTTATCTACTGTGCTTTACTAATGCTTAAACCCTCTAATGTACAAGCACTGTATAAAAGCTATATAACAAAACATGGTGTTTGGTGTTGGGTCTCTACCGTTGGATCAGGGATTCTAGAATTGGTGCTGGTACCAATGTAGGCAGAGTTTCCATGATTGTGTCGAAACATGGCTCGAATGTGTTTGTAATGGGGTCTACAACCCTAAAAAGACCCTCATTTGTAAAATTCCATCCCTCATTCACATAAAAAATGTCCAGTGTTCTGCTACAACGCACCACCTATTCTAATACATTTAAAAGGAAGCAGGATTGGATATCATAGGAGCCTCGGTACAACACTGACAGGGGGGAAGCTGCAGACCAGCTTGTAGCCTCCTGGGAAAAGAGGTTCTGTCTCTGGACAGAGCGCTCATTTTCACTGTCTCTGTCTGTAGGTCACTATGGGAAGGACTGGTGGCACTTTCTGTGGCTCAATCTACATGGCCTGAGAATGGTCTTGTAAAGAGGGTATCTTGTGGTGTACCTGCTCTCTACAAGGTAGTGTCACGTGGGATATTGCGGGTGGATGTCCGTCTCCGGGAGTATCTCTAACTCTTTGGTGGCAGATCTCGTATTTGGGTCTCTGTAGCTCTAGGGAGCTCTGTAGATGGGGTCTCTAGGTGGGATCTCAAGCTGTGGGCATGGTGATTTGGAGTTCTCTTTTTCAGTAGATGTGTGTGAGGGGATCTGTGTAAGGATCACTCTATATCCTAGTGGGTGGGTCAGTGACTATAGATGGTGGTCACCTTTATTGTACATGAGTGGGTGGTGGTCTCTCAGTGGTATCTTTGGGTGGTTAACATCAGGTCCACCATGAAATGAAGCAAAGCACTAGAATCCAAACTGAGAACAAACTGCTGCATAACGAAGAATATAAGAGGTTTTAATAAGGGGCGGCGAGATCAGTTTACAATTATGATCAGCTTTTTATTTTATTTGATACTAAAACCTCATAGAAGAAACATGCGACTTACCTTTAAAGGAACTACAAGCTGAGATGGCACTGTACATAGAAATGAAATCTGAACTCAGAACTCCCAAACCAATATAACAAGTTGAATAGCAGCAGGAGTGCACTTGGGCCCTGATGAAGTGACACAGTTGTGAAACACTTTAGTTCTGCGTTTTTTTAGAAAATAATAAGAAGCGAAATACATTTAATTTATTTGGGGATTTTGAAAGCTTCCAACGACTCTGTGGTGGTATCAAAGAGGTTTCTGTAAGGCACATGTAAGAGTGTGTGTGGCAATTTACAATACAGTACAGTTGCAAGTAACCAGTGATGGAGAACTGGTCAATTACACAAGAGAGATAGAGAGCGCCTGGTGATAACCTATGTCAAATATGTCCCCAAAATGATGACTTCCAGAGGATAAACCAGAGTCCCATAAGCCTTAGTGAGGAAGGCGAAGCTGCTTTTATGTGTCTGAGCAGAGGGGGGGGCTCAGGTACAGTGGGGAGAAGATCAGATTATCTAAAGGGCAAGGAAAAGAAGTGGGTCTTTCAGGAACTGCTCAATTTGGAGTAGTCATTTTCCTGTGTCGAATGCAAAAGGTACGGTTTTCCATAGGGAGAGGGCCTGGACATAGAGCGATAGCCCACCATCTCTGTAATTTGAATGGTCATGACAACATTAGGCCTGCTCTGTGGAGTTGAAGCTCCTAAAGTGTTGTGGGACAAGCAGCTCTGTGAGCGGCATGGACAGCTTTGTATACAACACAAAGGGCTTTAAATAGTCACTTTTTAGGTCGAAGCCTGCATTGCAGCGTATGCGCTGCTGCAGGCAAGAGTTCTTGTAAACAAGAAGGGGCATGAAACCACGCCTCTTCTGCCATTGGCTGGCCTCGCGAAATGGAGGCCTGCCATTGGACAATGCCCCTGTTTGGATGATTTATCCGCTATACTCCCTCCTTTTCAGGACTCCGTGACCTGACTTCTGGTGTCGCAAGCCGATTTCCAGAAACATTGCTATGGCAACCACAAGGCCGGTCACGGAGTCCTGGAGGGGAGGGATTCAGTAGCTGTTTCCGCCCCTTTTTTATGCGTGCGGCTTTCTGTCATTGTTACCTTGTTCTCCTTGCTGGAAGGAGGCATTGCAGTGGAGTTAGAGGATGGATTATCACGGTGTCCTGTGTACTGTACTCTCTCCAATAATATATTTTAATAAGTGGGTCCAGGACAAGTTTCTTTTATCGCTCCGAGGCCGAGGCTCGATCCCCCACGGATCCCCAGCTCCAAAGTCGTAGCGGTAACTGCTGCGCCATCTTCTCTCGCTCTGGGGATCCGTGTTGGAGTCTCCCTTTGTTTGCCTAAAGCCACACATGAGCAGCAGCTCACTGTGCATACTTTGTTTAATTTTCGTTGTGCTTTCCACGAGCACCAGTTACGTTACACAATTAAAGTTTCAAACGGCATCATTTATTAAACGTAGAAGGGATCGTTGCAGTTGGTACACGGCACAATTCCCTACAAGAAAACTTCTGAAGTTATCGTTTGAGCCACAGAAGGGCCAGAAACATGGTCTCGTGAGGGCTGAAACAATGAAATTGCGAATGACACGTGAGAGAAAAGCTGCATTTCCCGCCGATGTCAAATAAATATGTGTAATAATTAGTAAATAGCTTTGTGTTCAATGTCATGTCGGCACAGACAGTATCAATATTGTATTAACAAGGAAATAGAAACATTCTTTTGAAGTGGAGAGCATTGTCTGGAACAACCGCTGCCTTTTTGGTTTTTATTACCTGAACAGCGAAGAAGAAATCACTGAAAACAATGCAGGGCAGACTTTCTATACCCTGCGAATAAGAGGTGATGGTCCTTATGGCAATGGTACAGTAAAGAGCAGCAGGTGCCGCCAGCTTGTGATTTACAGAGTGCTGCATATGTTCAAAAATAGCTTCTAGGCGCCAATACGTCTGCCGGCACGAATCCGGAGAACGGAGAGTAAAACACAGGAATAATCAGATGCCACAGCTAGATTGGACTAACGAAGCAGGTTTTGCGATTTATTAAGAATCTTCAATGATCCGATGTTGCACGCAGATGTTTATTCCATAGCTCAGCTCAGCTCCCACCTCTCCCGGAAATACGTAAAAGGAGGTGATCTCTGGCAGCAGGAGAGCACAAAGAAAACAGTTGTCTAAACTGATCGGGCCAAAATTATGGACAGCTCTGAACATGATCCGGGTTTTAAATCGGATTCGGTCTCACAGGCTGCCATGGCGGTTCCTTAAACTGGAAGACATAGGAAAATGTCTCGGAGATTCAGAAGCATCTCCTGGCCCTCGAATGCTAGACCACCTCAATGCTACTAATTTACTTATCGGGCGAGCCTAGGAAGAGTGGGCTCCAGTAATCCAGCCTAGACGAGTTAAGAGGAAGGATCATAGGGTTTTTTGCGGGTAGAAACAAGAAAAACAGGAACTCGCACAGAATTTTCGGTATGTCGAGGCAGGTGTAGGTTAGCACTAAAATCGGGTGTTTAAACAAAAGGCGAGCATTGAATTTTACACCAAGGTTTCTGACCACCTGTACTGGAGCAGGGAGTGGTCCCAGGTGGTCGGCCGCCAAAGTAATGTTGATTCTTTTCTGCCCCGCACGAAACAATGCTCTGCCCCGCACGAAACAATGCTCTGCCCCGCACGAAACAATGCTCTGCCCCGCACGAAACAATGCTCTGCCCCGCACGAAACAATGCTCTGCCCCGCACGAAACAATGCTCTGCCCCGCACGAAACAATGCTCTGCCTCGCACGAAACAATGCTCTGCCTCGCACGAAACAATGCTCTGCCTCGCACGAAACAATGCTCTGCCTCGCACGAAACAATGCTCTGCACCGCACGAAACAATGCTCTGCACCGCACGAAACAATGCTCTGCACCGCACGAAACAATGCTCTGCACTGCACGAAACAATGCTCTGCCCTGCACGAAACAATGCTCTGCCCTGCACGAAACAATGCTTTGGTATCCAATGCCCTGGTATCTCTAGGAGCCGCAGTGCCACCAATGTCCCATCCTTATCAGCAGCTTTTGAATTTCAGTTCTTTTTGCGTCAGTGTCTCCAGACTCTGGCTTACAGACTTCTTTTTAGGTCGAAGCCTGCGTTGCAGCGCATGCGCTGCTGCAGGCGAGAGTTTTTGTAAACAAGAAGGGGCATGAAACCACGCCCCTTCTGCCATTGTCCGGCCTCACGAAACAGAGGCCTGCCATTGGACAATGCCCCTGTCCGGATGATTTGTCTGGCTGTTATCCCGAGTTTTCAGGACTCCGTGACCTGACTTCTGGTGTCACAAACCGATTTCCAGAAACGATGCTACGGCAACCACGAGGCCGGGCACGCAGTCCTGGAGGGGAGGGATTCAGTAGCTGTTCCCGCCCCTTTTTTTGTTTTGTTGTGCGTGCGGTTTTCATCATTGTTGCCTTGTTCTCCTTGCTGGAAGGAGGCATTGCAGTGGACCCTCCTTGTTCAAATATGTTTTAAGACACCAGGACACATTGCTAAACACACGTCACTACCATAACAGGAAAGACCTGTTATTTAGAATACAAGCTGGTCCCATGTTTATTTACAGGAGAACACTGCAATCCGAAGATGGCCCGAGCTTGTAGATTCGTTTCAGTTTGACCTCTGACGCGTCTGGCAATTTCGGTTCTTCTCTCCGTTAGTTATTTTCTTTCGGTTTTACATCCCACTAGCTGTATTCAGGCGACTTCACCGTCACCATCGAGAACGCGCGGTTTTATATGTGAAATCATTTGTAAGAGTTTCTTGTTGATTTAAAGACGTTAAAAGGCAAAGGCAGCTTGCCTCCCGACCTTCACACTCGCCCACAAGTGTGAATCTGCCCTTGTCCTTTCCGCTGCTCCCTGTTCTGTGTCTCTTACACACCTCGCCTGAAGTCCCTCATTTATGTCGGTGGCAGTCACTTGAGTGGCTGCTTAGTCCTTCCTCTGTGTCTATGTAAGTTTAGAGTCCGCTACTTCCCACCCTGCCTGTTTCTTTTCCCGGGCCATCATGGCGCAGGTGCTGCTCCTACAAGGATGTGTGGCGAGGGTTCAAAGGCGGCGACTGGCCGAACTGCTGCGGGGGTCAGTGTCTGGCTATCACTGGAGGGGATCTGAGGAGCGAAGAAGGCTGGAAGGCTTTGCCGGACGCCAGGTACGGGACTGTCTGTGCTCCAGGGGAGAGGTCAGGAGCCACCAGGGTAGTTGTGACAGGCAGGAGTATGGCTCAAGAGAAGAGTAACAGGAGAATGCTGACTTTGACAAGGGGTGAGCATGAGAAGTTATACAAGTAGGGCTTAGTCCTGCGAAGAACTATCATGTGAGGCTTAGAAAGCACGCTGGAATGAAAACCACAGCCAACGAGGAGATAGTTAATGTATCCTGTCTGTAAACTATCTACAAAGTATTATTACAACTTCATATATAAAATATACAAAGCTTGCCACGGAAGGCATTTTTAGAATGACACCTAGCTTACCGCATCTAGAACCTTTGTGAGGCTTGTCACAGGTTAAATACCGTCAGCTTGTATGGGAGAAAGGAGGACTCTCACAGACGTGTGCTAGGCACGCCATTCACACAGAGGAAGTGCGTGTGAGCCCTGCAAGGCTTGCCATAGGGTATGTGTTTATTTTATTGCTTTGTGCACACTATAACATTCAGTTGCTTCTAGGTGATGAAGATGGAGCACAGAATCAACATACAGACCGCAGGACATTTGATTAGTGCTAAACTGTTCAGTATGGGCTGCATTGACTGTACCCTGTAGGCATCGCCAGGACGAACACATGGGCAGGCCAGATTAAGATAACAAGTCTCGTGGTCCTGCCAGTTTGATGTCCTGGCTGGTCAGTCCTGGTAACAGTAACCATGCGCAGTAGGCATTTGCAAAATATACTAGACTGTATACATTAGCAGGATATGTGGTGGATAGTTTCGTAGGATTAGAACATGTGTGTCTTATATTCTGTTATGCTGTGCGTCAGTAAGTGGTCCTGGTGGATATACCCGGACAGATTTCTCCAGAGGCTAGGGACTGCTTCTGGGGAGCGTCAGTCACTGCTATGCTTACATCTGGTTCTGCAAATGACTAGAAGACTTTGTTGTGTGGCTGCAAATTGAATTTGAGCGTAGTTTGGAAAGTATTTGAGTGCTGTGCCTTCAATGCAGTTATATGTAAAGCAGAGGATCTTGAATATGATTATTTATTTATTGAATCCAGTTTAGGCACAAAAGGCTTGTTGGTTCATTTGTTATTCCCATAATCGGGCTTCCTCCTGCAATTTATACTTTTACGTAGCCTTTTAGTTTGATAGGTTCATTTTCCAATGTACAAAGCATTACCTCTGTCAATATGTCACTAACCACGGACCCCTCATCCGTAAGGTGATGTTGAGGAGCTATGAAAGAGTGGGTTTAACTCAAGAGTTTAATTTGGTGGGTGGGTGCTTTGACCTCTGCTCTTACATGTGCATTTAGGCTCAGATCAAAATTAATTTCATCCCACATTTCATACTTTGGTTTTGATGGGGACACCCTATCCAAAGGACCTATAGGGGTGGACACTTTGTGTCATTGGTTTTGAAGGAGCATGTCTGGCCTAGGACCAGGATTTCAGTTTTTTTTTAGCCATTTATAAAGAGGATGTTTTGCCCCATCCATGCCTCAAATGTTTTTGAAACCTTGTTCATGGCTACAAAAGCCAGTGACTCTGAGGTATACTTATGTGTCAACTGCGCATACACGATGATCGATGTGGAACTGTACCATAAGGGGCGTGAAGTCAATGATGAAAGGAGGCGAGTCAAAGAGAAGAGCTTTGGAATGCTGCAAACAACCTTGGGGTGGGTGAGAAGAGTTTTCCTATCCCTACAGTTGATGTGCATTTGTCAAGCAATGACTTGAACTATCTAGTTAGCCACTGGAGTCTGTGGGATAGGGTGTTGTGGTCTACAGTTTCAAATGTTGGCTGAAAGGACTAACAGTACCAGGATGCTGGTGATCTTTCATCTGCTACCATGTGTAGATTGTCTTCAGGCGTTCTCTTATGCACTGTCTGTTCCATTTTAGACCTGAGCCCAAATTGGTGCATGTCAAAGAACTCAATGTGTTATTGGATCTGGATAGTGACCATATTTTTATCATAGTTTAGAGATCAATTGAGAACATGGTGGGGTTTGTGGAGTCTAGAGTGTGCTTTCACAAGAAGGGAGTGAAGAAGCAGCAGTTGAGAGCACTAGGGACTTTATCGTCAGTGAGGCTTATGTTAATGACTGGCCACTTGACTGACGAGTAGGTCTGTGTGAGCAGCTACAATAGTGGGAGATCAGGGTTCACCTGCATCATTTCTAGGTTTGAGAGAGTCGTCACTGGGGAGAAATCAAACTTGTGTACCAAGAAGAGGGAATGTACCAAATAAAGTGTGGATGCGTGCCACATCGAGAAGACTGCCACATGAAGAAGATGGCTAAGAAGGAGTATCTAACAGGCATGCTGGGATGGTCACATGTACATTGTGTGATGCCTGCCATTGTTACACTGCCAGTGTTTTAGCTTCAAAACATTCCTCTGCCATCACCCCTAACTGCCACCCTCTCCCCCACACACACCATCACCACCATTTGAGTTGCCATCTGATGAATGCACAATCTTTGTGCGAGAATAGACAAAAAAACTCTGACTTAATAAGTGACTCAAACCCAGACCTGTTTTTCATCAATGAAACCTGGTAGGTAGTTGGAACTGCACAATGATATCCTGCCTGGACACTGAAACCCTATATAGAATTGGCAACGCAAAACCTGAGTAAGCTTAGCTGTGATATACAAGAAATACATTAAAGCTGCAAAAATCGAATCTAGATGACTGTCAGGCTGTGACTGTCTGGCTACTAAAAGAAGCAATCCTACCCCTTCTTTCTCCTGCAGTTTTCTGCCACCACCAAGTAATGGAGAATTCACAGATATGCTCCTAGACACCAGTTCCTTCAAATATCACGCCCACTGTGTCCTGTATCCCTTGAACATCTGTTTTGACAAAATAAAAATTAAATAACATCATAACTAGCTTGGAAGTTTAATACCTCCATTAGCTAATCTCGAAACCTACCCACACAGCAGGACACATGAAATGAAATGAAATGAAAGAGTATTTCTATAGCGCCTAACTACCCGGAGGCCTCGTAGCGCTTTGAGGACAGAAACCGGCACAGACAGAATTCTCAACTAAGAAGACCAGCCAAATAGGTGTGTTTTCAGGAGCTTACGGAAGGTCGTCAGATTGCGATTCTCTCGTAGAGACAGACATGATGGGTGTTGTCAACAATCCAGAATCAGTCGAGATCAAAGGAGATGACTCTGTTCTCTTGAGCATCCATCTCATTACTTTTTGTTTTGATACCCCATTAAGGCCTGGGCCGATCCACCTTTCCACTTGACAATAGAACAAGTTCAACAGGTATAAACTCAAGTGTGCCTGACTTCGGCCTGAAACTCTGAACAGGTAGCCACTGTAAATAAATGTACAACAGGATAAGTAAAGGATAAAAACAGACGAATCCCACTCAGAAATTCAGCACAGCCAAAAAAGAAATGAAAGATACTGTGGATGAAAGATAAAAATGGCAAAAATGCAGCAATGAACTGTTCGACACTAATGGTACCAATCAAAGAGCCATTTAGACAGACGCTCAGTAGTCAAACAGAATTTCCAACAAGTGTGGGACTAAAATATTGGCCAAAATGCTAACAGACTCTTTTAATCCAGAATACACCCTTGTAACAATGCCTCAATCACAATATTTCTGTGACATAATGACCAGTCTCCTCATCACCAAAGCAAAAATATCACAACTTTGTCTAGCAAATCAATCATAAAATAAAAGCAAACACTAAATTAACCTGTGCTTAACTTTTTGGTAGCTTGGCACAAAAGCAGTCAGGCTTAGCTTAGAGGCAATTGGCAAAGTATTTATGCAGCACACTAAGAGAATTAAAGTGAAAACAACATTAAAAAAATCCCACATCAATTTTAGAAAAATAAAGTAATTCCCATAATTGGGCTTCCTCCTGCAATTTGTACTTTTTTGTAGCCTTTTAATTTTTTGGCTCTTATTCCAATCGTATTCCAATTTACAAAGCCTTACCTGTGTAAAGACATCACTAACCACAGACCCCACATCCATACAGTGGTGTTGAGGAGCTATGAAAGAGTGGTTTTAACTAATCCTGATGTGTTGTTTAGGAACAATCCAAAGGGTTGACATATGTATTAAAAAGGAAAGTTTGGCCATAGCAAAATTATTATTTTGCCAGATTGAAATGGCAGTGTAACCCCTTCCATGAACGGCCGACGGGAGCACTCCCTCCCCAGTGCTGCTGACAGCCAACAGCCGACGCAGCCCCGCCCACTCATCAGAACGCCCTCACCAATGGTGGAATTGCCGCCGCGGTTAAGGCTTTAAACTGCACACACAGGCTGCAATGGCAGGCCTGAGATACGTTGAAAGGTGTACGCAGCACATATATTTTATACAAGAATCATGTTGGGTCAATTAATATTGAAAACGTCCCACTTTGTATTCCTTGTAGGTTTCTCTGAGAGGATGAGTGACTGAGCAAAAAGGTTCTAGATCTGTTACCACGATTCATGGGGGATCAGTGTTGTCATGTTCAGTGGTTGCCAGAACCATTTGCTACCTGCCTAGGTTTGGAGGTACTCATGGTAGTACTGTGAGCTAGCTGGCCTATAGGACAACATATCCTAGGGTGTGCATGAAATCAGTTTGGCACCATCCCGATGGTTATGCTGCCACAAACGCACAGTTCCTACTGTAGGGTGGAAACTACACAACATGACGCCGCCAACATTGGTAGGGTTCTTATTTTAATGGATTGCCAGAGTAGTTCAATCGTGCCTTATTAGAGACAGTTACTTGCCTCCAAACCAGAGACATCTGTGGTGGTAGGGAAAATTCTCCTCAGCTGAGTAAGTAACTTGCACATATTAGCTGTAGACTTTCAAACTTGAACTCTTAAAGGATCTGATTCCCCACTGTGTTTAACCACTCTGTAATTTATTAGGTCTCGCATAGGCAGCGCGCATGCGCTGCCTCTACGAGGCATTATGTAATCTGTATACTTGGGTGAAACTCCGCCTCTTGCCGGAAGTTTCTCCTGCCGTTTGCCATTCGTGAACTGTGGCTTTGAATTTGTTAGCTGGCTTCTGGTTGGTTTGCGGTCAAATGCGGCACTTCCGTTTTGCTTCCCTTTGGCCGGAAGCAACACCGACCAACTACAGTTAGCTTCCGCTGCACAGCCTTATCTACTCGTGTAGGGACTACTTCATTGTTTATCCCATGATGCATTCTCTGCTAGCAATCCTGTCGCACCCAGATCCCGTCTTTAATAACAAAATTCTGCTTTCTGAGTCAGCATATATAGGTACGTTATATAACCCGAATTACGATTCTTTTTTAACAATAATATGCTGCGAGGAAGAAGGGCTACCACCCGGCACTCAACGCCATCCTAGCCCTCACCAGCGTGGCAGCGTCAAACTAATCGACGGCACCTCTGGAGCCGTGCTGCAGCAGCCCACGGGCCTGAATTGGGAGTTGGGGTTACCAGGCGGGTTATGTCTCCATAGCCACTCCACCTGCCTTTCTCCCTTGTCAGTTTTTGGTGGAAGGGGATTCTGCCTCTTTGCCTCTTACGCCAAGCAGGGAGTCTCTCTCGCCAACCTCGCCCCTTCCCTCCTCCTCACCCCCTCCAGCTTACTCCAATCTGTTAGTATCATGTTAACCGTCAGACACCTGATTCTCGCCTCATTCATCGGTGTATGATATTAATGGCCATCTTTTCAGCCGGTGTTGATTGGCCAACACTGCTTTCGCAAGGTTTCCAATTACCGGGTGGTTTTCAGCTGCACCCTGTGGGACACGGGTGCCTGGTATTTTAAAGCTTACCCCTATTGTGCTTTACCCGGTACCCGTCCCAAGCTTCCTGTCGAACTCCTGTTGCCAGACCCCCAACCCCCCGCCCCGTGACCGCAGCCGCATTAGGGACGCTCAGAGCCTCAGAACACAAAGGAGCCGCTGTGAGACAGTCACATGCCCCTCACCTGAACTTCACATGCTGCTTGTGGACTGGGGAAGGTTCTAGATTAAGGGGTCGGGTGGTTAGAAAAGTTTTTAGAACTCGTCATGTACGAGCTATTAACCAGAAGCTGGCTGTCCAGCACAGAGGGTCTTCATTCTTGCCCACGGTTGCTAATGCAATGTTTAATATACTCCATCGGAACAGCTTTAGGCTCACGTTTGTGCATTTTTATATAATTAAAGCCGCGCAGGCAAGCGCTTCAGTTTGTTCCTTAGAATTGAACCTGTGACTTTAACTACATGCCATGAACAAATTAGTGGTCAGTTAGATCTCTTTATAATTTTCTAGGCTAACATCTCTTACATTTCGAATCGCACGTTATTCAAATCCCTTATCCGAAAGCCTTGCAGAACATTGCTTAAAGCATCACAAACAAAAATGTCCCATCCCCCTGCCAACCTTAAGTAAGCACTACTTTAATATTAGAATTGATTGGTGTTAGTTCGCAGGCATGAATTTAGTAATTCCCATGGCAATTCAACTGTAACACTCGTTTTGTAACTGTTTTGCTTTGGCCTGGAATAATGGTTTGCTGGCATGTAGTAGCGAACCTCTCAGTTTATTTCTAAAGAGACAATCTAAAACTAGCATGTTTAAGAGAATGTTGCATTGTCTGGGTCTGAAGGCGTTGTGGACTAATTCATCCACTGGCTGGGCCTGTGTTTGACCTCAGTCACAGGTTGTTTGACCTCAGTCACAGGTTTGAATTCCCACGGGTCCACTAAGCCTGTTATCCTTTTGAGGTTGATGAAATGAGTTCCATTGAGTTGAGTAACAAATATGTTATTCAGCCCCAAGATACTCTTCGGGGTGAACGTGCGTTTACAGATGCGCGCGCGCCCACACACGTTAACATGAAGCTTTGCAAGTTAACATGAGAACCCATCTGTATTTGTGAAGAAGCAAAAAAATGGATCATAATATTGCTGTAGGTTAAACTGTGTAGTGGAGTAGGTGTTGCATTTGCAAAAGTTTAAGCTATTGGCATTGTAAATGACAATGCCTTTTATTTATCCGTTTAAAAAAAAAAAAATTAATAAAAGGCAGTGTCATTTACAAATGCCAATAGCTCAAACTTTTGCAAATGTGAGACCTATTGCATTGTAAATGCTTGTTTTATTTAAGTGACCCTAGCCTCTGATTTATGGACTTTCCATCCCATTATTCCTAAACCTCCAGTTTTTAGCATTCCTCACATTTGTGCTATGACTCTGCTCTCCATCGCACCATACCGTGTCACGCAGTACACCACATACAGCAGTGCTTTCTACGTCACAGCCTCCTGTTCTATCACAAACCTGATCACTCTCTTCCAACAGCCCTTACATTCCTAAAGGAACAGCGGATTATGGGAGCTAATGAGTCATGGGATGGTTTTTCAAAGTGAGGGTCATAAATTTGGCAGATTTTGATTCTCATGAATGTAGACATAGAGGAAGTGACCGTTAATGAAGCTAAATGTAAAGGCATTGACAGCGGGTCCGACTAATGTTAAATAGCATTGGCAGCACTAATAAGTCTCGCCTTTGGGATATATTAGGTTTGGCAATGTTTTTAGCCTAGCTGCACAGAGGCTGTGCAGCATGGCTGAAGGGAAAAAAAGCCTTGGATGGCAGTTTCACTTTGCAGCCCTGCACACCAAGCATGCGTTCACCTACAAAATGACACAGCTACTTTTTTCTTTCCTTTTTAGTTACTGTTCTGAGTTGGATCGTTAAATAAAATGGAACAAACATTGGCATAGCCAATAGGTCTCGCCTTTGGGAACTTATAAGTGTCTAACCATGCAACAGTTGATGTTGTTGCACCAAGGATATTGTGCTGCTTAACTAAATACTTATAAGGTCCCAAATACGAGACCTATTGGCAATGCCAATCAGGCGCGCAACACCCATTGGACTCACCGGGCTTCAGCCCCCCCCCCCCATCGTGTGTGGCAGCCCGGGATGAGACAGATCCCGGGCACACACAGAGCCGCACCCGAACGTTTCACTGGTCTTTAAAAGACCATTTGAATGTTAATTAGGTCTTGCAGTTGTTTCACCCCTTCTAAGAGCCCCTGCCTTCTGATTAAAGGTTCAACCCCCCCCCCCCCCCCCCCGAAATTTTTTCTTAGCCCCCCCCAAAAAAATGTGGCTCTAGTTGAGCCTCTGATGCCAATGCTTGTTTTATTTAACTGTGAGCCAGCATAGGAATTTCAGGGCTGTGTGATGCTACTGTATCATTTCACATGAAAAAATGGAGCTGCATGGTTTTACAGTCTCTCTAGCTGTGACCGAGGTTTTCAATGGAGACCAGGGTATATAGCCACAGACAGAATTAATGTGATTTTCTGAGGGTAATGGAGCAGCGGCAGTACAACTTTTAGCAGGCAAAGATGGGGAAATGCTGATTTGAAGAACGACATGATCTTGGGGGGAGGAGAGGGAGTGTTGAGTTTGAGTTCCCTCCCCACTTGCGGGCTTCATTCCCAGAGACTGGGGCAGAGGGAGCAGTGGTCAGTTTCTTCGACCAAAGTAAAGAGCTCCGAAGTTTCCCAGGGCATGCACGGATAACTCACCAAACCAGGTTTTCCCTCCATTGCTTTGTCGAACGTGTGGTTCTGTTTCCCATTATAAAATAGGACCTAAAAGTCCCAGAATGAACAGCAGAAACCTGGACTAGTTGAGCTATTCGCGCACAGACATGGGAAACTTGAAAGGTCTATCGGGGCAGGGGAATGAGTGGCTGAACTGTCAGTCTGGAAGCAGGATTTAAGGAAGATTACTACAATACAATGGTACTCGAACCAATAACTTAAATTAAATACTTTTCAAAGAAGATACGCATTTGCTTTGATGTTTTTTTAAATAACTCGGTAGTGTTGTTTCTGGGGGAGAAGGGGCTGGTTCTCCTTTGGTAGAGATTGGGCGGAGGGGTGTCTCGCTATTGATGGTCACTGAGTAGGGGTCTCGGAGTTGAAGCAAGTTTGGGAATCTTTTAGAAATTGTTTAGTTTTGTGTGGGATTACAGTCCCTTCAGAGTGGAGTCTCTCTGACTGTCACTGTTAGCAGAGGTGCGTGTTCATACAGGGTAGCAATCATGGGGTGGCTGTGTGTTTCGCGTTCTGTCTTAGGGGGGGGGGGGGATCTCTTACCTTGCACGTCCAAGGCGAGCTTCTTCCAGATGGGGGCGAATTTCTGGCAGTGCCCGCACCAGGACGCGTAGAACTCGGCGAACCAGGCGCTGCTGGAGTTGAGCAGGTGGTGGCGGGCCGAGTCGGAGTCCAGGATGACCAGCGGGTCCTCCCGGGAATACATGCCGGCCCAGCCGGGGGCCCACAGGGCCCAGAGCAGCCACAGCACACGCATCTCGGGCATCATTCTGCGGGTGAGCAGCGCTGCAGGGCCGGCCGGGGAGAAGACATGGAGCAGGCGGAGCGTGGGCGGGGCGAGGGAGGATGCGCCCCGGGAGGGACCTGCAGCGAGGAAGAAGGGAGCGCGAGCCTGAGTGACAGGAGCGCTGCAGGGCTGGCCGGGGAGAAGACATGGAGTGGGCGGATCGTGGGCGGGGCGAGGGAGGACGCGCCCCGGAGGGACCTGCTGCGAGGAGGGAGAGAGGGCGGAGGAGCGCGATCCTGAGTGACAGGGCGGGGAACGCGAACCTGAGTGACAGGCCGCGTGACAGGCTCGGAGGCAGGAGCGCTGGTGGTTGAGGCCAGATGACGAGCGCATGGGCACTGGCAAAAAAGTCAAACAAATATAGACAGAGTCAACGATGCAAACAAAGTCCATGTTTACTCTACTGCCGTCGCCGGGGTGGAAGCGTCAAGGGCTCCGTGGCACTTGTGATACCCGTTTTAAGATCTTTCAAAACAGAAGGGTGCGTGTGGGTTTTTGGGTATTTAAAAATCCCAGGTGAAATCCGACGAACACCTAACCATACTCGGCTCCTGTGCCAAACTTTTTACCAAATAATATATTTATTAGGGTGGTGTAATACCTCAAATACCCCCATTCTCTCCACCCACTCCTCTACACAGGATGCGCCCCTGCAGTTTGGCTACTGGGATTTTTAAAACAACACGTGTAATAGTGAAAAGTAGACTATCCGTCTGAATCTGCATTGCTCCCACGTGTCTACATTGACCAAGCTAGGTTGTCTGAAGCAAGGTTTGACTGAAAGTGACACACCTGACATTAGTTCACTTGAGGTAAAAAGCATTTCGCAATCAACAAACTATATACTGTTTGGCTTTATGGTTTGATTTGTGTCTGCCAGTTTCTGTGCTGTGGGTGTATTTATCTATGTTTAGCTGGGTCTGCTGGCCTGGTGGACTCGTGCATTCACTGTAGCGACCTGTGTTCGATCTCATGGGCACAGGTTCAAATCCTGGTCGGTCTACTTAGCCTTTCATCCTTCTGAGGTCGATACATTGAGTACTATTGAGTTGTTAACAATAAGCATCTTTTATTCAGCTCCAAGATACCCTTGTGTGAATGTGTGCTTTTAAAATATACATGTTATGTTAAGTTACCACAGAGAGGTAGACCTCTCAAGTCTCCTGGGACATGCTAAATCGAGTCTTTGTTTTTGCTTTTGCATTCTGAGGCCTGTAGATCCTATTATATCATCGTGAGTTCAAAGAAGGCAAAGCAAAGAACTTGATTTAATATGCTTAGAAACATGATAGATCAGATGAGGCATTATGTGGCTTTAAAGTTTTTCTCCCCGTTATCTGTAAAATTACTGCGCGTTTCAGGCATGCATTCTAGTACACCTTCTTATTTAGGGTTAGCCTACACAGCAATAGCACGGTCTCTTTGAGAAATTATACACTTTTTGGGGGTATGGCCCGCCCATTGGTTTTGTATTTGTTATTTCAATTGTCCTTTAAAAAGGCCTGCTTGCTAGTGTTTAATCTTTCCTTTTTGTCCCTACTTGGTGTCATTTGTTTTCTCCAACAGAGAAGTGGCGAACTACTGGTATTTTTATGTTTCGACCTGGCCGTAGCACTGCGAAGCAGTGCTCCGCCCAGGCGAAAACTTTTGTTTACAGTATGAGGGACTTGAATCCGCCCCTTCTTCCATTGGCTAGCTCCATAAATGGAGGCTAGCCAATGGAAGACATTGTTGTCAATCAGTCTTTCCCAGTCAGAACACGATTCAGGGGCGTTTCTGGGTCTTTTTTTAAGTCCCGCCCTCTCCTCTTCCCATTGGCTGGAATTTTACCTTCCAGCCAATGGGAAGGGGAGAGCACGCAAACACGCCCCCGAATCCCGAAACGACCTGTTGCTCTGTTCCAGACTTGTTTTTTCTGTTGGCCATGGTGCCTAGCATGATCAAGGGCATAGGTAAAGCCAGTACCTCTTAAATGCGAGACTTTTTGGCTTTGCCATCATGGCAACTGGTACTAGCACGTTTATTCGGAATCTACTCTTCTAAGATGGCCGCTAAACACTGCATCTAAAGAAGCTCATGCATTCACTTTGTGTTATTTTTCTACGTCCATACGACTTTGGAAGAAATCTATGCTTTCCCAAAATAGTTTACCACTGGAGTTTAAATTATTTATGGGCTGTCAATTCCAGCGTTCATATAATCCCTGCAGCACTGTTTTGAAGGAGCAGGCGAGCAGCAACTGAATGTAAGAGAGTGAAACTAGTTGCCCTGTGTCTATGACAACGTTCGAGTTGGTAGCGTCCATGCGCTTTGACGTCAGGCTACGTTTCCTGTTGCTCAGTAACGTGGGTGTTCCTCTCATTGTCCAATAAGCTCGAAGTAGGATTTCGGAGGTGGCCAATTGTTGACGGGCAGCAGTTTAAAGGTATTTAAAGCGGTCAGTTTTGAATTTAAACAGTGCTTTGCTGGGCTTCTGGCTGTGGTGTGGTCTTGTGGAAAATTAGGAAAAGTGATGTACATAAGCAGTGTTCATTTGCCCCCTTTTCACTCCTCTCCCTGTAAGCACCATGAATACCATAAAATATTGACCGCATCACTCCGCCAGTAAAAGCCCGTACCCATATGTACATGACAGCCATTCTAGGCACCCTGGCCTTTTTCCCGCTCATTAGGATCACCGGCTTCCCTTCTGCGCGTATTTGAAACCCCCCCCCCCTCTCTCACATGCATAGACCATGAAACCCTCTCCCCCTGCGCGACCCTGCCCTGAAAGGCAACCCTTCTGCTTGACCCACGCAAACCCCCCATTTCCTCTTGAAGAGGCATCCTTCGCCTCAGCTGACATAGCCCTCCCCAGCTGCACCTGACTGCCCCCGCTCTCTCATGTACGGGTCATAAGACCTCTCTCTGTGCGACTCTGTCCCTGTGCACACCCTGGCTTCCCCCCTCCCCTTCTCCCTCACACGGGCAAGTCATAAACCTTCTTCTTCTGCAAGACCCTGTCCTTGGGAGTCACGGCCGCGCCTGGCCAGCACCTCCTTTCCTTTCATGAGTAACCCCTCTGTTAGTAAACCCTCCCTCCGCGACTGACTGTCCACACATGTCTGAGGTCATCGCCTAAGCCAGGAGATAATGTTTACTACTTATTGTATGGAGTCACTCCTCTTCAAAGGACCCACTATTGATCCTGGTCACCCCACCCCCTGGGCTACGATCAGGCGCACATATCCTAATAATCAGCGGAACACTCAGCTGCGTCATTGCCCCTTCTCTTATCGGCAGTTCAAGGGTCTCTATTGTAAACATATGTGGGGTAGGATTGACACGAGGATTATGGGGATGTCTTTTCTTTGTGTCACAATGTCCTGATTGTAATGCCAAGTGTTTTGTAAAGTATAAAAGACGGTATCTCAGCTCACTTTGTTAGAGCACCTCCCGAAAGACACCGTGTTTCGTGTCCGAAATGACAGGCTCTCCTCATGAGAAATAAAACTCCGTTCTTGTGATTCCAGCTTCCAGCGCCCGTCTCTTTATTTGGTAACTTCTCAGAATGAGAACTAAGAGGCGACTTGCGCCAGCAGCCCGGGCATCGATACTGATATGGGCTCACATTTTACAGTCTTGAGAGAGAGACAGAGGGGCAGTGGAACAGGCGCGGCCATCTTCCGTGTTCTAAATTTTGGATTAAAATATTGATCAAGACGCGGGCTTTTAATTTCTCGCAAGCGACGTTGTAGCCTGCTTGTGAGTAGTGCATGGGGTTTTGGAAGAAAGTCGTAACACGTATGTCCACCCACCTACCAGGCATCTTAGAGACGCAGGATAGCCTAGGGACCACAGCGGTGCTTCCTGTAAATTATAAGATGGTAGTGTACCAGGTTCTTAACTGGGCCTCAAGTCAAAATACACTTTGGGTTTGATGTTTTATGTTCCCGCGAGAGTGGTAAAGGCAGTACTGTCCCCGAAACGAATAAAAATGTAATGGTGACCTTGCTACGACAATAAACATATTTTTAAATAAATAAAGGCAGCACTGTCCCCGAATCGCTAATCTTGCATGTAGGCCACAGGCTTGATAGCTTTCTATTTTATTTTGTGGTTGTAAGTCATGATCCTTATATTGTATATGTTCTGAGATTCCATGTTAACTTGGATTACCCATACGCTGTATGGTTTGTGCAAGTAATTTACTTCCGAATAGCCATTCTACACGCTTGAATCCCAAATTCTACCGATCAATGTGATTGAAATTAAGTATTTAGACAGACTGGTGTGTGTAATATATATACAAACTGATCTGAGCTGCGAGTTTTACACACACCAGCGGAAATGAGGATGGGTGTGAGTGCGTCCTTTTACTCCTGAAGGAGGGTAATAGATACTGTAACAGGAGTTTCTACTCGCTCTCTTCCATAGTAACGCAACTTGAAGGGACGCGGCGTCCATGGTACCCTCTGCACACCAGAAAACCTCGTTGAATACTCCCCCCCCCCCAGCACACAGCAGGAGGCCAAGTGATTGCCAGTACGAACAATACATATTGTCAGTTCTGCTAACAGCTTGAAGGGTAGCCTTTTCCATCTTGACAGCGAAAACGCATGATTAGTGATGAAACCACATTTCTAAACTGTGGTTAGTAACCTGTGAAAACACTCCCGAAATTCAATGTCGAATAGCACTAGTGCCTTGATGTAAAACTCCTAAATGTTAAAGCCATACTTTATGAAGGGCACTTGCCGTGTTCTTTAAGTGACCTGCTGAGTGTAATGCAGTATATAACCTCTGCTAATCTGTAACAGAACGTCATAACATTTTATTTGAAAGTATTTCTCTAGCAGATTATTTTGTTTGGCGTGGTTTGAAGATGCAGTTCAACAAAAAGAGAGGTAGGGAGAACGTAGCAATACACTCTTAGTCCCCAAATATATCGTTCAAACAGCAAGAAGTGAGATGTGGGCTGCCCTGCCTCTGGCTGGGTGTGTGTGGCTCTGGGTGTGTGTGTGTGTGGGGCTCTGGGTGGGTGTGTGTGGGGCTCTGGGTGGGTGTGTGTGGGGCTCTGGGTGGGTGTGTGTGGGGGCTCTGGGTGGGTGGGTGTGTGTGGGGCTCTCAGTGGGTGTGTGTGTGGTGGGCTCTCGGTGGATGTGTGTGTGGGGCTCTCGGTGGGTGTGTGTGTGGCTCTGGGTGGGTGTGTGTGGGGCTCTGGGTGTGTGTGTGTGTGGGGCTCTGGGTGTGTGTGTGGGACTCTGGGTGTGTGTGTGTGTGGGGGGCTCTGGGTGGGTGGGTGTGTGTGGGGCTCTGGGTGGGTGGGTGTGTGTGGGGCTCTGGGTGGGTGGGTGTGTGTGGGGCTCTCAGTGGGTGTGTGTGTGGGGGGCTCTTGGTGGGTGTGTGTGTGTGGGGCTCTCGGTGGGTGTGTGTGTGTGGGGCTCTGGGTGTGTGTGGGGCTCTGGGTGTGTGTGTGTGGGGGGGGTCTGGGTGTGTGTGTGTGTGGGGGGCTCTGGGTGTGTGTGTGTGGGGGGGGGGGCTCTGGGTGTGTGTGTGGGGGGGGGGGGCTCTGGGTGTGTGTGTGTAGGGCTCTGGGTGTGTGTGTGGGGGGGGGGGCTCTGGGTGGGTGTGTGTGTGTGGGGCTTTGGGTGTGTGTGTGTGTGTGTGGAGCTCTGGGTGTGTGTGTGGGGCTCTGGGTGGGTGTGTGGGGGGCTCTGGGTGTGTGTGTGTGGGGGCTCTGTGTGTGTGTGTGTGTGGGGCTCTGGGTGTGTGTGTGTGTGTGTGGGGCTCTGGGTGGGTGTGTGTGGGGGGGCTCTGGGTGGGTGTGTGTGTGGGGGGCTCTGGGTGGGTGTGTGTGAGGCTCTGGGTGGGTGTGTGGCTCTGGGTGTGTGTGTGTGTGTGTGGTAGTAATTGCTGTCTGCTGAGCTGGTCCGTAGGGTACAATAGGTCTCACATTGCGAGAGATTAAGCTAATGGCAATGTAAATGACAAAACCAACACATAAATACAAATTTTGTCATTTACAATGCCAATAGCTCTAACTTTTCCAAAGGCGAAACCATTGCATTGTAAATGCTTGTTCCACTTTGGTGCTTATCTGTTTGTTTTGTGGCACAATTTTGTTTCTTAGTTTCCTACTCATGTTTGGCAAAGCTTCCCTTTCATTTGCAGAGCATTTTAGCTCCGAGCTCTGCTCTGTTTTTTGAAAACAGGCCTGTAAATCTTGCTCTTACCTTGTAACTTTTGCAGAGCATGCGAATACCTTTCTATTTCCTCTTCCCTTTTTCAGGACATGCTATCACATTTTCACATAAAAACTACTTTTAGCTGATTACATTTAAGTAGATATTTGTTTCCACAATTTGCTCTTTTTAAACATTTTGCTTAGACAATAAACTCTCACGTTTTAGCAATGGGAAGAATGACTGGTAATGAATGTGTTATGCCTGTCTCATTTCATGAAAACTGAATACGACTAAATGCTTCCAAACTTAACGGCCTTAGCTGTTTAGAAGGCAAGAAACAGGTTTTTGTCGTGTCGATCAGAAAATGGCGCCTCCCGTGTGTAACGTAACTTTATGTTCTTAAGTAACTTATATGACGGTGCCACAGAAAGGAGGAGAACCTCTAACCTCCCATTAGGACCAAGATCCATAGATCATTGTTACAACATAGATCTGTGCACACGTCAACTTATGGCAGTATAAATACTGTAAGTAATCACAAAATGAAAGCAACACAAATAACATATGCAGCCGAAGTCTTGATAAAAGTGTTTCTTCAAACCTTTTTTATTCACATCGCCCAGCCTGGCTGGGCGATGTGAATTGGGTTGCTTTCATGTTGTGATTACTTACAGTATTTATACTGCCATAAGTTGACGTGTGCAGAGATCTATGTTGTAACAGTGGCCTTAGCTGTTTACTTACACCGCTGAAGATTGATATGTGCCACAGGCTACCGGCAGCCTTACTGCAGCCACACGCACTTGTACATATGTCATCGCAGTAACACCTGCCGTTTGTAAAGTGCTCCATGTGCATTACTGGCCTGACTGTGGATGGAAGTCCATCCATCTGCCTTGCCATCCATCTTCTTTACCCACCAGCACTATTTTTAGGTCTTGCCTATTCTATCTCCTAGGGATGGATAGGCAAGATTATAGTAAGCGGTCCGAAAAGTCTACCTAGCTGAGGATCGCGTACAGTTCAAGTGAGCCAGGCGCGTGCACATCGCACACCCACACCATTGCCAGCCACATCCCACACCATTTGTCTGAGCCTCGGCATCAGACTTCAAAGGAAGCCGCTCGCCCCCATCAGATTTCAAAGGAAGCCGTTCCCGTGCCACGCAATGCAAGAGCTTGTTTTTCTTGCGCTCTTTCGTTTATTTCCGTTTTCATATCTTTTCTCTCCCCAGTTATGCCCCCCCTAGCTCATGTCCCCCTCCTCCTTTGCCTGTCCATACTCTATTGCATCTTCTTCCTCCATCATCGGGTTATATTCCCTTTTGTCCCTAACTTCTCCATTCTCTCTACCTGTTTCTTTGTTTCCCTCAGTTTCCATCAGCGGTGTTCCCTCTCTCGCTCTCTCCTTAGTTCTCCATTGTAACTCACTGTTGTTTTGTCCCCGTGCTCCCTTTCTCGGTTGTCTTAGTTCTGCCTTACCTATTCTTTCCTTTCACTCAGTTTTCACAGTTATCTTTCTTTCTTTCCCTCAGTATACCTCCTCTGTGACCCCTTCACTCTTTCTTTCGTTTTCGCATCGTATCTGCCCCCACAGCCTCTTTCTTTTATCTTTGTTGTTCTCCGCCCTCCACCCTCTTCCATCTGTCGACGCCCCTCTTATACATCACATGCCGCGGGCCACCCTCGTGTTATACACATACACACAGACAAACACACAACATCACCTCGCTGAACAAACATACTCTTTCCAAATAAACTGTGGCAGCAGTTTCCATCACCGGTGTTCCCTCTTTCGCTCTCTCCTTAGTTCTCTATTGTAACTCACTGTTGTTTTGTCCCCGTGCTCCCTTTCTTGGTTGTCTTAGTTGTGCCTTACCTATTCTTTCCGTTCACTCAGTTTTCACAGTTTTCTTTCTTTCTTTCCCTCAGTATACCTCCTCTGTGACCCCTTCGCTCTGTCTTTCGTTTTTGCGTTGTATCTGCCCTAACAGCCTCTTTCTTTTATCTTTGTTGTTCTCCGCCCTCCACCCTCTTCCATCTGTCAACGCCCCTCTTCTACATCACATGCCGCGCGCCACCCTCGTGTCATACAAATACACACACACAAACACACAACATCACCTCGCTAAACAAACATACTCTTTCCAAATAAACTGTGGCAGTAGTGGGGCGGGGATTCCAGGATGGCTGAGTGGGGGGCAAGAAACAGATGTCACCCTCGCGCACTACCCTGGGAGGTAACCGAGCCCAGCCTGCAGGGATGCAATCTATTCTTGCCCCCTGATCTCATGACGTCACCCCTGGCAGATGTTTGAGTTCGGAAATGGTATTTCTGTGGATGTTGTACATTCCCAGTACTGCCTTACGCAGCACCCTCCCTAACACCCAGAACTGCACGCGCTGTGCCCCGATAGGATAAGTGACAATAGGCGAGTATATTCAGAATTCAGAGTGCACTATTTACTCATTATTAGCCCAAATAACTTTTTACTATTTAAAAAACCTCACTCTACCACCCTTACTCAACCGCCCTCACTCTACCACTCTACCGCCCTCACTCTACCGCCCTAACTCTACCGCTCTCACTCTACTGCTCTACCGCCCTCTCTCTACCACTCTACCGCCCTCACTCTACCGCCCTCACTGTACCACTCTACCACTCTACCGCCCTCACTCTACCGCCCTCATTCTACCACTCTCCCGCCCTCACTCTACCACTCTCCCGCCCTCACTCTACTGCCCTCACTCTACCACTCTCCCGCCCTCACTCTACCACTCCACTGCCCTCACTCTGCCGCTCTACCGCCCTCACTCACCACTCTACCGCCCTCACTCTACCACTCTACTGCCCCCACTCTACCGCCCTCACTCTACCGCCCTCACTCTACCGCCCTCACTCTACCACTCTACCGCACTCACTCTACCGCTCTCACTCTACCACTCTACCGCCCTCACTCTACCGCCCTCACTCTACCACTCTACCGCCCTCATTCTACCACTCTACCGCCCTCACACCCTCACTCTACCGCCCTCACTCTACCACTCTACCGCCCTCATTCTACCGCCCTCGCTCTACCACTTTACCGCCCTCACTCTACCGCCCTCACTCTACCACTCTACCGCCATCACGCCCTCACTCTACTGCCCTCACTCTACCACCCTCACTCTACCACCCTCACTCTACCACTTTACCGCCCTCACTCTACCGCCCTCACTCTACCATTCTACCGCCCTCACTCTACCGCCCTAATTCTACCACTCTACCACCCTCACGCCCTTACTCTACAGCTCTACCGTCCTCACTCTACCACCCTCATGCCCTCACTCTACCGCCCTCACTCTACCGCCCTCACTCTACCACTCTACCGCCCTCACTCTACCACTCTACCGCCCTCATTCTACCACTCTACCGCCCTCATTCTACCACTCTACCGCCCTCACTCTATCACTCTACCGCCCTCACTCTACCACTCTACCGCCCTCACTCTACCACTCTACCGTCCTCACTCTACCACCCTCACTCTACTGCCCTCACTCTACTGCTCTACCGCCCTCACTCTACCACTGTACTGCCCTCACTCTACCGCTCTACTGCCCTCACTCTACCGCTCTACCACCCTCACTCTACCACCCTACCGCCCTCACTCTACCACTCTCCCGCCCTCACTCTACCGCCCTCACTCTACCACTCTCCCGCCCTCACTCTACCGCCCTCATTCTACCGCTCTACTGCCCTCACTCTAATGCCCTCACTCTACCACTTTACCGCCCTAACTCTACCGCCCTCACTCTACCACTCTACCGCCCTCACTCTACCACCCTCACTCTACCACTCTACCGCCCCACTCTACCGCCCCCACTCTACCGCCCTCACTCTACCACACTCACTCTACCGCTCTCATTCTACCACTCTACCGCCCTCACTCTACCGCCCTCATTCTACCACTCTACCACCCTCACACCCTCACTCTACCGCCCTCACTCTACCACTCTACCGCCCTCACTCTACCGCTCTACCGCCTCACGCCCTCATTCTACCGCGTTCACTCTACCGCCCTCACGCCCTCTTTTTACCACTCTACCGCCATCATGCCCTCACTCTACTGCCCTCACTCCCTCACTCTACCGCCCTCACTCTACCACCCTCACTCTACCACTCTACCGCCCTCACTCTACCACTCTACCACTCTACCGCCCTCACTCTACCACTCTACCGCCCTCACTCTACCGCCCTCACTCTACTACTCTACCGCCCTTACTCTACTGCTCTACCGCCCTCACTCTACCACTCTACCGCCCTCACGCCCTCCCTCTACCGCCCTCACTCTACCACTCTACCGCCCTCACTCTACCACCCTCATTCTACCACTCTACCGCCCTCACTCTACCACCCTCACTCTACCACTCTACCGCCCTCACTCTACCGCCCTCACTCTAACACTCACACCCCTTCACCCTCACACTCTACCACCCTCACATCCTCACCCTCACACACCCTCACCCCATCACCCTCACCCTCTGTCACCCTCACCCTCACACCCCCCTCACCCTCACACCTCCCACACCCTCACAACCCCACACCCTCACAACCCCACACCCTCCCCCTCACACACCCTCCCCCTCAAACCGCCTCACCCTCACACCCCCACACCCTCACACACACCCCCACCCCCTCACCCTCACTCCCCCTCCCCCTCACACCCTCACCCTCACACACCCTCACCCACCCTCACACACCCTCACTCACCCTCACACACCCTCACCCTCACACACCCTCACCCCCTCACCCTCACACATCCTCTCACATGCACACACCCTCACCCTCACCCTCACACCCCCTCACACCCCCTCACCCTCACACCCCTCACACCTCCTCACCCTCACCCTCACCCTCACACCCCCTCACCCTCACTCCGCCTCACACCCCTTCACCCTCACCCTCACACACCCTCACCCTCACACACCCTCACCCTCACACCCCCTCATCCTTACACCCCCTCATCCTTACACCACCTTCAACCACACTCACCCTCACACACCCTCACCAGCATAGCATAACAAAACATAGCATAGCATAGCAAAACACAGCATAGCATAACAAAAAAGCATAGGATATCAAAATATAACATAGCATAACAAAACAAAGCATAGGATAGCAAAACAAAACATAGCATAACAAAAAAATAGCATAGCAAAACACAACAAAGCATAGCATAGCATAACAGAACACAACAAAACATAGCATAGCATAACAAAACATAACAAAACAAAGCATAGCATAACATAGCAAAGTAAAACAAAACATGGCATAGTATAACAAAACATAGCATAGCATAACAAAACACAACAAAACATAGCAGAACAAAACATAGCATAACATAACAAAACAAAGCATAGCATAACAAAACATAGCATAACAAAACATAGCAAAACACAACAAAACATAGCATAGCATAACAAAACACAACAAAACCTAGCATGCATAACAAAACAAAGCATAGGATAGCAAAACTAAACATAGCATAGAAAAACAAAGCGTAGGATAGCAAAACAAAACATAGCATAGCCAAACAAAACATAGCATAGCATAACAAAACATAGCATAACATAACAAAACATAGCATAACAACACATAGCATAACAAAACATAGCAAAACACAACAAAACATAGCATAGCTTAACAAAACACAACAAAACATAGCATAGCAAAACAAAACATATAATAACATAGCAAAACATAGCATAGCATAGCAAAACAAAGCATAAAAAAACAAACCATAGCATAATAAAACACAACAAAACATAGCATAACATAACAAAACATAGCATAGCATAATAAAGCATAGCAAAACATAGCATAGCATAACAAAACATAGCATAGGATAGCAAAACATAGCATAGCATAACAAAACAAAACATAGGATAGCAAAACAAAACATAGCATAGCATACAGCATCACTCAGCACCACCACAGCATCACTCAGGGGCACCAGAACATCACTATGCGCTACGACAGCATCACTGAACGCCAGAACATCACTCGTCCGCCATCACATCATCACTCAGCGCCACCACAGCATCAATCTGTGCAACCATTTAAATATGTTCTCTCAATGTTTCAAGCTTTATTACAAATGTAACAAAAAGATGTTAATATTTCACTTCTGTTCTTGGATTTTCGTCACAATAAATAACACTGAATATAATCCTCACAAAAGTTATTTACAAAAGTTTAAGCTATTGGCATTATAAATTACAATAACTTTTATGTAAGTATTAATTATTTAAAAAAAATAAAAGCCATTGTTATTTGTAATATCAATTTGTGTAAGTCACGTAAATACAACACATATTGCATTACAAATGCTATAGGTGTCACATTTGCGAAAGTTATAACTATTGGCATTGTAAATGACAAAGTTATTAATTTTGCTATTTTCAAAAACAAAACATAAATAAAAAATGTGTCATTTACAATACCAATGGCTCAAACTTTCCAAATGCGAGACCTATTGCATTGCAAATGCTTGTTTTTCTTGCCACTTTTGTAAAGCAAAAAAAATTGGTGGAAGGATCCCCTGGTAACTTTCACAGGGAGGGGAGTAAATATTACCAAAAAGACACACCCTGCGATTTTTGTGGAATAAATTCCAGTTGCTAATTATTCAGCAAGACTGTGGGGGAATGGACCTGTCACGGGTCTCAGAGGGCAGCTATTTTCTCTAGATCTAGTGGTAGTCTAGAGTTGTGTCACTATGTAATATACAAATTAAAATAAATGTCAAACATATGCAAAGAAAATTGATTAAAAAAATGTTTTACACTTTATTAGATACCTCCCTTAAGGGTCACATTCTAAAATTAATAAAGCACATCATGTTATAATGTATATATTCGTGATCCATGAAGACACGGGCACTTTGAAGCAGGGAGGCCGAATGCTTTCATACAGGTACATAACCCAAGGAGCAAACTATTGTTTCTGAAGTAGACATAAAAGATTCACGTTATCCATCGGATGATACACGATATCTAAATCTGCGATTCTTAATTAAAGAAAGAATCTGCAAATCACATAAGACTATACCTGGAACCTCATCACGGTGGCTTCCACTTGGCCTTTTTAGAAAACTGAAAATTTTCATTAAGATATTAAGTCTATCAATTTACAAGAGGAAAGCACAAAAGTGAAGCCCAAACGGTACCTCATGAAAACCGAACTATAAAGTCGGCCAAAACCAATCTTCAGTTGAAGATTGCAGTTAATGTCAATGTCCTGATGAAGGTGACACCGTTTTTAAATACACCGAAACGCCGCGTCAACTGTTTTTATTGACTGTTTTTAAATATGCGAATATATACATTATAACATGATGTGTTTTATTAATTTTAGAATGTAACCCTTAAGGGAGGTATCTAATAAAGTGTAAACACTTTTGTAAAGCGCCATGTGGCAGCGTGATACCTGTTATTCATTTTCTTTGTTCTTCACGCTTAAGTGGGAGCTTATTTATATATAACTTTGGCCAATGTTAAAATGTATGCCTCTTTACTCGCTCCGGACCGTCTCTTGTAGCCTCTTTCCCCCATTCCGTCCTAGCCAGATTGCCCTCAAATCCGAACGCCCTGCACTACAGGCCTGTAAATCTTGCTCTTATCTGGTCACATCTGTGGAGCATTCAAATGCCTTTCTATTTCCTCTTCCCTTACCCAGGACATGCTATCCCAGTTTCACGCAAAATAACTTTTAGCGGATTACATTTAAATAGATGTTTGTTTCCTCAACTTGCTCTTTTTAAAAAATTGTGTTTAGGTAATGAACTCTCGTGTTTTAACAATTAGGAGAATGCCTGGTAATGATTGTGTTGTGCCTTTCTCTTGTCACAAAAATTGTATACGGCTGAATGTGGCCTCTCTAAAGGTCTTAGCTGTTTACTTAGACCGGTGAAGAGTGACGTGTCACAAACTGCCGGCAGGCCTACTGCAGCTACACGCACTGGTACATATGTCATTGCAGCAACACCCACGCTTTGCATACTCCTCCACGCGCATTACTAGCCAGACTGTGGACGTCATCTGCCTGCCGTCCTCTTCCATCTTTACCGGCGCTTTTTTTCTCGTCACTTTTGTAAAGCGCAGCGGGTTGCCGGTTATTCATTATTTTTGTGGATCGTGCTTAAGTGGCAGCTTCATTATATAGAACTGTGGCCAATGTTGAAAATATATGGCGCTTCACTCACTCTGTATCCTGTAGCCTCTTTCTCCCTCCTACCTGCCCCATCCCAACCCAGCCAGATGGCACTCGCATCCGAGCGCACTGCTTTAACTGCCAGGAAATCGATCTTATAGCAATAGACAAAACCCCGGTCTTCCTTCCCTTGTGGCCTCTGGTCCAACCTGACCCCTGTTCGCCCAGAGAATCCACTTTGGCGACCAGGCTGACAAGTTCTGCACCAGTTCTATAGAAATTGACAATCATTGGTTGAAAGATATATATATATATATATATATATATATATATATATATATATATATATATATATATATATATAAGTATATATCTATCTATATATATATCTATCTATCTATCTATCTATATATATATATATATATATATATATATATATATATATATATATATATATATATATATATATATATATACATATATATATATACATATTTTTTTTTATGTGCCTGGGCTAAATAGCATTACTTAAACAATCACAAGAATGATGTTTACCATTATGATGGTTCAAGGGGGATGGCATGTTACAATCCTTGCCTGTTTTCCAGCATTCTCAATCAGAAAGCACATTTTTGGGTTACACTGGCAAAAGGGAGAATTTGAATGCTCAGTTCTTAGGACGGTGGTTAAGTGTGGCGAGCATCCAGTCGCTGCTCCGGCGCTCATTGTTTTGTGGGCATGCCTTTGTGTGCAATAATCTTTCTTCCACAGCTTAGTGATTTGTTGGATACAGTCACAGCTAATCTCCTCACATAAAGCAGAGAATCAAGTGGCTGGGCACATTAAACAAGCCAAAGCAGCACATCACCAGCATCAAAGGGAGACAACTGACGCACACGTCATCTGCCATCATGCTGCATGCTTTATGAGTCTGCAGATAAAACCACAAAAGCTAGTCTAAAAGTAAATGCCCATTACAACAAGCATTGGCAGAGCAAATAGGTCTTGCATATCCAAGAAGTACTGGCTTTGCAAGTGAGTTTTCAAATTTGATTAAGCTTCCAGGCTTTCCCTACTACTTGTAGGGTTTGGGTATTTGGGTTTCGCGCCTCGTAGCAGAGGACATTTGTGTCACGTTCCTTGCTGTGAGACTTGAATTTAGAGAGTCACTTCTAGACCTGAAGCCTGTGCATCGGCAAAACAAAAAGTCTAACAAATATAAAGTAAACTCTGATGCTTCATAGTTTTTGTGCGCACACACTGGGGATGCAAGGGTTAAGTGGGCTCCAACAAAACCACTGAAATTGTGCCTCTTCCCCTAGCTTTGTAATAATGACACAGCCACTAATTAGCATGCAGTGGGCCAATGGCATCCCTCAACATTTTGAATTGGTACAGCACCCAGGCTAAGTTTGCATAGCGCCTGGTGCCTGAGCATCCCAAACCTTTCTGAAGAGGTTGTCATCTGTATCCTTTCTAGATCATGGTCACTTGGGTTGTGGCTAGGTTGCTCCAAATAATTATCTACTAGGTTAATTCTACTTCTCAACATGTGGAAAATCGATGAATCAACACAAACTCCAGCAATTTATGAACGGTCTCAAATCCTGATTTTTCTGTTCTCACAACAAAATGTCATGTTTTCACCTTAAAATCACCCCTGCGTTGATTTCCGAGTTGAGTCTCCAATCCATCAGTCAGCAGGGCTTCTAAGCCAATATAACTGACATTTTGATACATGAAAGTGCTTATGAGAAACAGTAAGGGAGAAAGAAATGGATATGAGCGAGAGAAGTTACCGTGTAAGGGAGGTTAAGTGTGTGAGGCGGGCAAATGCATGGTGGTAGCGAGGAAAGGAAGATTTGAAAGAGGGAAAGTAATGTGTACTTTTGCTTGTATTTCTTGTAGGAGGGCCATTTAATTGAGAGTGTTGTAAACTGTGGAGAGAAAACATAGTAGCATAGTGTCATGCTATGGCTAGTGTTTACCATTGTGTCTTTATGTGGCCATACTGGGAGCATGTCTCTCCCTCCATTCCTTTTCACACTAACAAGTAGAGAAGGTCTCTGTATTGGTATAGCAAAGGCTCAGCCTTTGAGTTCTAAGTGTCATTGTTAATGGCAGCAGGTAGATGTAAAGGAGGTAACAGCAGCAAGACTATAGGATATGACACCAGTAGGCAATTAGCAAAAAAACTCCCTCGCGACCTATTGACTTAGAAAATCATGAAAAAAAGACAATATGAAAAGAAGAAATAATTTTTATAAAAAAATAAAAATAAAAATAATGACAAAGTAGAACAAATGTGTTGTATTTGTGTTGTTATGCCTGTATAATTGGAGTGGATACCCTGAAAAGTCAATAGGTCGCGAGGGACTTTTTTTGCTAATTGTTTTCCCCTCTTTTCCCTGACCTGAAAGTAATTATCTTAGAGGGGGTCCCCCAAATTCTTTACTTGGTATGACACCAGTAGTGGCAGTAGGTCTTTGAGTGGTAGAAGCAGGACTTCCAGGATGCTGATGCTGAAAATCACCTATCGGATAACGTTGTCAGAGCCAGATATTCACTCAGTCATCCACCTCTACAGTCCTCTCAGTGATTCAAGCCCTCACTCCAGAGATGATGTCTGTAACCTACATGTAACCCATGGCTTAACTGGACATGTTCTGTGAATGATTAAAGCTTCTCTTAGTCTGCCCTGCCGAATCTATTCTGCCGGCAATAGAACATTGCACTTGCTGACTTCTGTAAGAGACAGAAGCTTGCTTTGCTACTGCCATTCTATACCTGTTCTGTGAAAGGGTATTGCTGCTGCACAATTTGTATGTATCCAATGATTGGGAAAGCATGCATTGTGTCTGCCCTAGCTATAACTGTCCTCTGAAGGATGGAAGCTTGCACTATTTCTGCCAAAGAAGCCTCATATTATGAAAACACAAAGGATATGTTGGATGCACCTGCATAATAAGCCCATGAACAAGGGACTGTTTCACAATAGTTGATGTGAGATACCAGGACCTGTATACCTCAAGTAGATGCCTAATCCTGTAGGGCCAATATTCGAGTACTGAAACACATTGACAGAAAAGAGAAGCAGGATTTCCTGCTGGTTGCTCTTTAATATTGTGGTAGAGCAGGGATCTTTAAACTGGGGGGCGGGCCCCACTAATGGGGCGCCAAGCGAACCCTGGGGGGCACCAGGCTCTGGCCAAAAGAAGCATTATGCTGATAACAGTGTGTAGTAAATGAAGATGCAGGGTAGCCAGGAGTATAGGGGAAAAAGAAGACCAGGTTTATTCTTAAGATAGAAGTCTCAAGTTACAGGTAAAGATGGTAATAAGAAAGCCCCACCGGGAGCAGCTGCTCAGCCCATGCACTCCAACTGACATTCACTCAACCAGGCACACGTTAGCATTCTAATTATATCACAGTCACTCTGGCTGAGCAGCAGGGGACATAACACTAAGGGGAGTGTGCAAGGCATAGAAATGAAGATACCACACAATGCTTTGTTTTCAGCAGTAAAAATATGAGCAACAGTAAGCCGCTCTGTAAATTGCAAGGTGGCTCCTCCATGTGGGCGGAGGGGCATAGCCCCACTGCTTTCTCGCAGTGCGAGAAGCAGAAACAGAAAACTTTATTATAAATACCATTTTATGTTTCTGCTTCTCGCACTGTGAGAAAGCAGAAGGGTTTGGTTGGGGGAGGGCAGTCCTGCTCTAGGGCAGGGGAGGAGTGACTTGCCCACTCTGACAATGCTAACTGTTTGGTCAGCCACCGGACCGACCAAACCAGTCATATGCACTCTGCCTTTTCCCCATGTAGACTGCATGCAGCCTACATGGAGAAAATGGCCTCCCCATTGACGCCTGTGTGGTCGGCGTCCCAACCAATGACAACACTGCCGTTGCTGCGTTGCGATTGGCTTAGGGGAGGAAGGCTGCCTGCTTCCTGTGAGGAGCAGAGAAGCAGAGACGAAGCGGTTCCGGGCCGACGAAGGCACTTTTTTTTAAACATTAAAATTACCCCCACCCATGAGTCATGCAGGCCGTGACTGGTAAACGGCCATCATTAACAGTTTTTTTCATTTATATATTTGCTGGGAGAAGGTGTCAAAAGGGAAGGGACTACATATATTCTTCTAAACCTCAATTTTTAATAATCACACTGTGGAGACTTTTACACATTAGTAAGGCCTGCCTGACCAGAATAGTATGTTTGGCATTCACGAATTTGATTGCGTTTTTAAAGTGATAACAGAACTGAACTGCAATGTTTAAATAAGTCTAGACATATTTAAACATTGCCAAATTAATAGAATATTTGTGAAAAATTATGAGGTGGGATGTGCGCATGATTTCTTTTTTTCACTGCGGGGGCGTGGCATTATAAAGTCTGAAGACAACTCAGGTAGAGAGACACTAGTTAAAACAAAAAGTTTTAGCTTCCCGACGTACAGTTTTAATTTAGGTATGAGAGTTCAAGCAAGGGAGAACATAGCTGTCAATACAAAGCACATAGCCTCGCCCAAACTTTACAAACTAAGGGGTTGTACAAACTGTGAACAGAAGTACTCAGATGCTTTCTAGCGCTTAATGTGGAACCCCCTGATGAAGCATACTGTTATATTCTTAAATTATATTTAAGAATGCGTAGATATGTGTATTTATGTTTTACCACTTTAAGGATCTTGCATCTTTCAATGTTCCATCATTGTAGTCTTCCATGACATAATTGTATTCTAACGTGGAGAGTTAAACTGCTTTCTGTGGGAGTGCTACCTTATCTCTGTGCTCTTCCAATAAACTCTTACTTCTTTATAATATATTGGATTCATCTTTCATTTGGATTACAACACATACACACTAGGTAGGGGAGAGTTCATCATCCGAGAGCAGTACATGAATATAGGGCGATTCCATAAGAGGTGTGTCTGTTTCTTTAAGGATTGATATACTTCATGTATGTTTGGGTCTGTTTTCAGAGAACATACAACAGTCCTTTAACTACTCTTACTCGCTGTTTAGTGTGTTAGCCACTGATATTGCACCTGTTCTGTAGGTAAGAGAGAACTGGGCCCTCCTACAACCTGTCCTTTACTTATTCATTGCGTTAGGGAAGGCAGTGCTACAACTGCCCATGCTGCACCTTTGTTGTGTTTTGAAATAAAGTATGCAATTTTCCTTCAAAATGGTTTGCATTACCAGTGCTTATTTTAATGAATAATGTAAATGAATCCTCACAAAATATGGGAGCAGTGTTTAATTTTGGGTGCACATGTAAAACAAGCAATATTGAAATGGACTAGATGATTTTGTAAAATGTTAAAACCGAGCTGATAAGTGACTCCATGTCATGTATAGCACAGTCGACATATTCTAACATTTCTGGAGACAGCACTTCGCATGCTGACGTTTTGATCGAATAATAAGTGTTGAAAGTAAAACTACAAGCCAAATAGTGCAACATGATGTTGGTCAAAAAGCTAGGAATGGCTAATGTTATAATACATCATAGTGCTAATTGGCAGAGTTAGGAAATGCAAAATAAAACGTAATTTTGACTTTGTGCCTTTTTTTTAAGGTCGAGCCTACAGGACAGCGCATGTGCGGCCCATTATGAGGTATAGTGCGTGTACCAAGAACATAAGGGGACTTGGACCCCGCCCATTGTTTACGATTGGTTGGATTTCCAGACACTCGTTTGAGTGCTTCACATTTGTGTCTCTTCTCGTCAATCTTGTGCTTGTCCCTCCCATGGAGCATAGCCTGTTTGCCATCTCATTTTATTGAGTGACTACTTCGCTTCCACTGCCTGGTTTTCAAGTACTTCTTTTTTGGGGGGCATTTAAGCACTCCTAAGGAGTACGTATGTTTTCCATTTGTCTCCCTCATGTCCTCTCTCCTTGCACTCTGTGTTACTGTCCTTCGCCCTGTGCTTGTTCCCACATCCCTCCATCATGCTTCACACTTGTGCACTTCCCCCTGTTGCTTTCTCACCCATGTGCATCTCCCTAGCCAGCTTCATGTTGCTTTCTTGCTCGTTGCTTCTACTACCCTCCCTGTTGCTTCCTTCCACTTATGCCCTCCTCCTTTCTCACCTGTTGTTCCTCCCTGTTTTCTGTGTCTTTGTCCATGCCTGCTCTCTCCTCCTCTTTCTCACAGTGCTTCTTCACCCTACAACTGCCCTCAGTGTCGTTCACCCCCAGTCACGCCCTCCTTTTTCACCGGTTGCTTCCCTTGCCCTCAGCATTGATTCGCCACCTGCATTCCTCCCTGTACCAACTCTCTGTCTTGCCCCCCCACCACGTGTCAAAATCTGCCCCACCCACGCATTAAATAAAAACATATCGTGCTACTTATTAAAAAAAATGTATCATTTTGTAGGCACATGTAAGCCTAGAAATTGACGGGACTGCTGCACCATAGTCTCTTTTTTTGTTTTTTAGCAATGATGCACAGCTGTAGAGCAATTCTAAAAACCATTGGCAAAGCCATTAGGTCCATGCTTCGTTCCTGTAAGCAGTCAAGGGTTAAACAGCCCAGTGGGTGAGAGGGCAGAGACTTTCAAATCCAGATGAAAGTATCTCAGGGCTAATGGCCCAGCATTTTTACTCCTTGGATAAAACAAAGAAAAGCTAAAAGGCATTGTTTACAAGAACAATGTGAATAGTAGGCATGTCTAAAGAGCCAATAAGAAACGAAAACCAATGCGCTGGCACTGGTCTTCCTGAGCCCGCCCTCAGCCTAAAGATTTCAGGATTTAGGGGGGGGGGGGGGGGGCAACAGTAACACCACTGTGCTGTACCCTGAACAGGTACTGCCCCTCGAGGGTCTACAGTGGAGTGGGCCCCTCAAACTCCTGGGCTCCGGTGCCGCTGCACACACAGTTTCCATTTACATAACTGGAGGCGAAGGGCTTCTGTGGCAGATGTCTTCCATTCTGCATATTTCTTTTTGAGAAACGACTCCAGGCTTCACTCTTGTGACGTTATAGGGGGAGGTGGTGCTGTCAAATAGAATTACGTTTACTGCTGTAACTCTTGGGGGTGTACATAGTACCAAGGGCTTCGCCTTCAAGTGTTTTTATTGACCGGTAAATGCTTCCAGATGGTGTCTAAGTAGAAGCCCCGGAATCCGAATGGGACAGAGCACATCTTGAAGCAGAGGCAGGGGCACCAACTCTGAAAAAAAGATCATCTGGATTTATAGATGACTCCACGCCACCAAGGGCACAATCTTACTTTCGGAGCTTTTCTTTTGCAAATCATTGTTTCCAGGTGTGTTTTTGTAACAGAATTGAGCCAGGACAAAAGGTGGCTGGTAAACTAAAACATGTAGAGTCAGCTAGTCGTTTTACAAAGATGCCGGGGGAAGGAAGTAGAGGCTGGGCGCAAGGGAGGGAAACACAACCCCCGCCCGGTTCAGGCTGATGGTTTCTGTGCTTCGAAAGGGTGAGGAGCTTAGGCTCTGGTGCAGCAACTAGCGCCTGGCAGCTGGTTTGCATTACTTTTGTGCAGAAGTGTTATGCTGGGATTTACTATCACAAATCCTGCATTTTTCAAAATGACACAAAGCTGCGCTATCCGTTTGCTTTGCATTACTTTGCATCACAAGTGCATTCCAGGGCAGGTACTTGGGCATTCTCATGCGATCACCCGTTGGGTTTGAGGCAAATCCATATATGCACGGATTTGCACCAAAATCTTTTGCCTCTTTGAGGAAAAAGGTTTTGGTATCTCGCAATTTTTCCTACATGCGCGTGTGCTGCACTGCACAGCACACTTGCAAAGCAGAAAAAGTGTTGAAGGATAGTTTCAAAAATGATTCTTGAAAGAATGCGCACACTACCCACTATGTCACAAGGGTTTGCATGTTGGTGCATGGCAGCCTAAAGTCAGCGCAGGGAGAGAGGAAAACAATGTCATATCTTATCAAATGTGGCGCTGTTCTGCTCTCTCTCTCTCATGCAACACAGGCAGCAACTGTAGTGGCTGCAATGCATGGCAGGACATCTTTGCAAATCTGCCCCTAGGAGTGCGGCACGTGCTGCAGTATGGAACACAGCAAATGGAGAACCAAGCACCAAGGAGACACAGACACAGCAGCAGGAGAATGGCAGTCAAAAGAATTTTAGGAGCAGTACCCTGATAGAGTTGTAATGACATCCATTTAAGGGTAAATCGCACAGCACATATAATCTTTTCCCTAAAAATAGTTGCTGTGCCTCTAGAATTGGGATAGATGGTACATACCCTCAAAGAGGGAACAAGAGGTTTCAAACTTCCCAGGTCAGTGCAAGAGTAACTCATTCCATCCCGCTTTTTGCTTTGCGTTCTGGGTTTTGAATGACCGATTTTATAATGAGTTCATCAGGGCTACAAGCCCCAGAGTATAAAAAAATTCCTCGTTAATGGTTTTACTTTGCCTTCTGGGACTTGTCGTCCTGATTTTATACTGTGATAAACAGGACTACATGTCCCAAAACACAAAGCATATACCCAGACTGGATGAGCTACTCGTGCATGGACCTTGGACATTTGCCGTTTCCTAGGAGAGCACGACAGGATCAGCGATGGGGCATAATGGGAACAGCCCCAGAACACAGAGCTCTCAAGTGTCCCCTGTCCATAGGTGAGCAGCTCATCCAGTGAGGGGTTTACTCTGTATTCTGGAACCTATGGTCCTAATTTTATAATTGCATAAATTGGACTATAAATCTCAAAGTGCAAATAAAAAAACCTGTACTGAAACTGAGAAACTCGAGAGCTCTAGCAATATGATAGCTTGAGAGATACAGACCGGGAAGCAAGAAGGGAGCAACAGTCTATAGCCAGTTAGCAGTAATGGTAGCACATGCTCTTGAACAGGTGCTGGGGTAGTTAGAGCACAGCAGTATCCAATCACTGATTGAATATCAATTTTATACATACCTTTAAGGTTCCAGCCATCTGGTGCCGCAAACATACAACATCTTCTCTGGGACCTGGCACGGCCTGTGATTGCTAGTTATTGAATACTGTTGTCCCAGGGCTGCCTGAGTCACAAATCTCCAATTGGATAACCAAGTCACTCCCTTTGTACACTTAACTCTAAAGATAGCCAGGTCGAGCAAACATGGCTCATTCCTGCTAGCGATAGTAGGTACAGAATACAGCATGACGTAAGCCTTGGCGTAACAGAATGAAGCCTCCTCACCCCCACAAAACCTCAGACTGTTGAGTGGTGGACCTGAGTTTCGCATAGGTATTCATCAGCATTGGGCTGAATTAGGGACCCCAGAAGGGTTAGATCTCCCTGCATCACAAGGGCCCATGTACGCCCCTGAATGTAGTAATCACAAGTAAATGAAATATCAGCTCAGAATTCTGTTAAAAGGAATAACCAGCTGGATAACGGTTAATGTGCACTCATGCCTGGACTCTTCTAAAGTACTTAGTTTTACACAACTGAGAACTTTCTGCAATTTAGGAGTTCTGAAAGCCGTGGAGATATATCTATCTAGGATGTACGTCGTTACAACGCATGCTGTTACAATGCGTGCCATTATGACGCAACTTTTACAACGCAAGTCGTTACAACGACTTGCGTTGGGGGGTGCTGGATAGTGAATACTTTCATTTACTATTGCAACTCCAGTCCCCATGGAAAGTAGGGAAGGTGTTGGATAGTAAATTAACCTACTACCTATCCTGGAGCGCCCCCCAGCGCAAGTCGTTGTAATGACTTGCGTTGTAAAAGTTGCATCGTAATGGTAGCGCGGAGTAACAGTTGCGTTGTAAAGGATGTTTCCCATCTATCTATCCATCCATCTATCTATCTATCTATCTATCTATCTATCTATCTATCTATCTATCTATCTATCTATCTATCTATCTATCTATCTATCAATCTATCAATCTCCATGCTGGTGGATTTTTCATCCACCATTGTGGCAGATATCTGTCTACTATCAAAGTGACATTTAAAAAATCTTCTGAGTTTAGAGTTCTATCTATGGCGGGTATATTGCTGATGTCAATATGTATGGCTTACAAAGCATGATTGGGGTGTGTGGCAGCAAGGTAAGGAAAAACCCATAGATAGCTTTTACTGAAAGAACACAACAGCCATCACGGCGGTAACTCGAGTATAAATGATGGATCAGGCTCCTCTCTAGTTAGGGAAACAGATTGTCAACTTTTTATGGCAGCTCTACCTCTGAGCATTCGACAGACCAGATTGTGGAACCAGAGAAGGTTATCCGCCATCTGTAGAATGCCACATAAGGTGATACCAGTAAGGCCGCAAGAAGTGCAGTTGAGCAATCTGATATTTCTTGGCAAATTTATCATTTTCTCTGCTCTCTAAACCTTCCTCAGGTCTTTATTTACACATATGAAAGGTAGGGCAGAGAGAGTAATGAACATCGATGAAACAGCAGATTCTGAATGCCAGAGACTACCCAAAGAATAGCTTTATAGAGCTCAAGTGATAACATGCTACATTTTCAAATAATATGGACCCCTATGGAAAGTCAGAAAGTCTGAAAATTCTTGTATGTCCTCGGAAATCTTTGGTATCCATCCTCTTAATATAACCTTGTCTACAGTATGTGGCTAACAGAAATGATTCAGGGGTCCCGGGATATATACAGGGACTACTGGCCTTCAATCAATGTCATTGAGTCAATTTACCACTGATTTCTGAAAGGTGGTCTTTCTGGGGATGCTAATAACTGAGCATCAAGTATATCTCATTAGCTCTTGACCATCGAGGTGGCAAGGTGAGCAGTCGAAGGCTGAACCAGGGAGGTGAAGAGTTAGAAACGTGGAACTCAACAATTCAGAAGACATCGCTCAATATCAGTTTGTCTAGCCATTGCTGTTACTTTAAAACGCAAAAGTGCTTTATTCTACCACTAAGCAATACTACGCAAATAGATCCTGCAGAATGCAAGATTTCAACAGCTCTAGTAATTCAGATGACTACAGAAATGATCTAAGGAATGTAGTAAATCTAGGCAGGTGCTGAATCACTGAGAATTGGTTAGCAGCTTCCTGACCCCAAGACTTTCTGGTCAGTGACCCGAAGGTCAGACTCTAAGCACCTGCATGGTCGTGCTGGTGCCAGTGCCTTAAATGGGCAAGTACTGTCAGGTGCTGAAAATGAGCATGTAGTCGCACATGTGTCATGATGAATGGGATGCTTGAGAACTACATTTCCCATAGCCCCTAATACCCGGACGTTGATGGGGATGATGTGACACACAGCGAAACATAACCCGGCCCAGGGCTTCCTAGATAAAACAAGCATTTGCAATGCAAGAGGTCTCACATTTTTGAGTTTTACCTATGTGATTTGGTTTGGAGTCTAGTGGATATTTGAACAGAGATGTAGTAGCCGCAGCACTGTCTAGAGGACTAAGATGGGGAATTACCTCTGGGAACAGACACACAGCTGCAGCACTGCCTAGATGACTTTGAATGGAGGAGTTACAGACGGGACCAGAGTAGCAGCTAGCAGCACTGTCTAGAGGATTTAGAATGAGGAATTACCAATGGGACCAAAGAAGCAGCTAGCAGCACTGCAGAAAAAGGTACCATAACAAAGGGAGCAGCCGTTGGAGTAAGGACTGGGAACAGCCAGCTATGGCAGGTGATGCAATCCAGGTCCAGCAAGAAGACATAGAGGAACTGGAAAAGCAAGTACCTGGGATGGCCAGCTACAGAGGCCAACATTATACAGGCCCAGGTCCCAAACCAAGAATAAACTTGTAGGAGACAGAAGAGGCAGGGACCAGCAGCTGGCTGCTGACGTCATCCACGTTCTGTAGGTAGAGGCGATAGAGGCTTTCCCTGTACCAGCATGTATGACGTACTGGGTGTTCTGGACAAGAGTAAGGCTAGGGGAACTTTGCGAACAAAAAGGAACATCAGCTGCAATATACAACTCCCCTCCACCTTCAACGCAGTAGCACAGCTCAACGCATTAGCACAGCTTTTTGGAAATAAACAGCTTGCCTGAGGCACGGACGCTTCAAGCAAAGCTGCAGGGAGTGCACACTGCAGAGCAAGAAATTAACAAAACAATAAGTGCGTGACACAAACCTATATGGCCCATCGTGAAAGAATGCATGTAACGGAGGGCAGAATTCCAGGGCGTGACTAAACCAGCAAAAGGAGGGACAAATGTAAGGTATAAACCAATGAAAACAAAGGATTTTGTAAAAGCACATGAAGGAGCCAATCCAAGCGATGGGCGTTCTGAATGTCCATACACTGCATACAGCATGCCTCGCAGAGCAGCACATGCACACTGCTAGGGTCGACCTAAACACCAATTCCCACCAGCTGCAAGTTCTATCGAAGAAGTGCACCAGTGGCTGCTATAGGTTACTTGCAGGAACCTGCACTTTAATGAAGGAAAACAGAGGTCAGAGGGGCATGGGCCTCATAAGGCGATCTCTACCTATTTACGGCTATATTGAGCTACCATTGTGCAGCACGTTAAGTGTGAGTGAACTTGTGCGATACAGATGCGGGAGGCAGTTCACTCTGTTTTTATAACAACCTAATAAGGAGTGAAGTTGTAGATTGAACAATGTTTTACATGAATGTCATGAGTTGTCCAGAGTAGGCAATATGGGAGCGCCTTGCTATGGTTAATAGTTATAGCATGGCCTTGTGTTTACGACATGACACGGAATCAGTTTACAATCGTATGAAATAAATGTTGGCAAATATTTATGTTTTGTAGTACAACACGTATGAATGAACCTATGTGCCACAAATGCTGTAGGCAGATTACTCCGTTTTTTTTATCATGACCTGATAAATAGCAACAATGCAGTTTGAATAAGGTCCATGTGTCATGTGCCAGAGGAAGGAATGTTGAGTGTCTTTCGATGAACCATGAACATAATATGTCCATTATTAAACGAATTAACTCAACACGAGTTTCTGCTAGAAGTCAAGCCTTACATAAACTACGCTTACCAGAAATGCTGATTATAATGTTAGAACAGGGGGCGTGGCTTGGACGGCAAGAGGAATGGCCACCTAGTCTGTCTTCGCGCTGCACGGGAACCAGCAACGCGGCGAAAACAGTGTGTTGCAGCCTCGGATCACATGAAACAAGGACGGATTCGATGAGCGATTTACTTCGTGCTCCTCTTGAACACTTCAAAATAGCACCTCAACCTTTTAAAACGGAGTAGGCCATCAACTCGGATACAGCCCGGACAACGCGAGCCGCCATTTTAAATACAGGGATGCCGATCGGACACGGACGGTTCGTACTGCCGCACAACCCCGCACAACTTACCGGTGAGACATGAGGTGAGACCTAAGCTGATTGGGGAAGAAGCGACACCTCACCCGGTACTCATGTGGAGCTCTGGGGGACACAAGGATGCGAGACTCGAACATTAGTATATACCTGCTTGACCCTAAAATGGCACTATAAACAAACACGATGTGTCCATGAGCTTAACCCTACGCTAAATCACCCAACCCGACCAGTACAGCGTGCCCCATTGCGTCGACTCCTCAAGGTACTTTTGTGAGGCCAATCAACTAAGCAGGGCCTTCTGGGGAGCTAGGAAGAACCTGCTATCACCTAAACATAGCCTGACTCCAAGATGGCGGAAAGCGCAACATTAACACAAGTCACCAGGCCAGGTGAGGGAAGCCAAACCCTGGGAGTGTAGCCAGACCTCTGAAGCCAGCCAATATCATTTTCCACAAGGATAGGGGGTGAAAACCTCGACAACAAGGCAACACAGTGCCCAAAGCCTAATGTCAATGAGGGAGACCACAGTGGCTAATGTGTGCCTTGAATGAACAACCGGCTTACATGGGTCCACACATCGTCGAACAGCGATAAACAGGCAAGCTCAAAGAGGTGCGGATGCCAATATGCAGTAGCCAGTACGATCAGTGGTATCAGTGTTACCAACCACATCACGTGCATGAGGCATAGCCCACCCGCACAGCCAACCCGCGATAACCCTGAGCAGACCTCTCACCTGGCATCCGGCTCCTATACTTCCTCTACTTCACTATCACTACCAGCGTCTTCAGTATCTTCAGTATTTTCAGTGCTTTCTGTGCCAATAGGACAGTGCCAATAAGACCAACCCAACCCAGTCTGCCTAGGTTTGCTGAAAGGTCTACGTTTCTCAGGCATACAGGGCTCACAAGGCACGAAAGTCTTGTCCCATCCGCCGAACCGTTTATAATAGGTGCAAATCTCGGAGTACATCTCCCCTCACTGGTGCTTTTGCCCGCCCATCCGCTGTCTTCTCAGATCTACATATCTCATTCAGTGATCCAACGCTGCACCAACAATGACAGATAGGGATAGCAAAAACAAGAAGGTTCGACCGGAATCCTGTTTCGGACTCGCCCATTAAAAATAAAGGAGATCTATCTGGCACCCTTGACACGATCCTAAAAAAAACTGGCGGACATAGATGACCTTGCAAAATCTACAAAATGCAACACCGACTCAATGCAGCTTGAGCTCACCACAATCAGAGCTGACATGAACGCCATGAATCTTTGCCTTGACGAAACCGAACAAAAGGATCAGCGATACCGAAGACAAGGCTACAAACAATGCCAGAATCATACAACAGCTCCAAGCTACTACCAGTGACTTAAGACGCCAAACTACTGAATTGGAGGACCGCAACAGGAGGGGCAATGTGCGCATCTTTGGGGTACCTGAAAACTCAGAAAAAGACGCAGAATCATGTGTGTCATTTCTAGAAGCATGGATTCCAACAGTCACTGGGATCAAGATCCAACATGGGCGAGAGCTGGATAGAGCCCACAGAGTAACGACCTTCTCACAATGTATGACAAGAGGCCCCTGCCCGCTCATATGCAAACCACTCCAATACCAACATACGGTAGCTATCCTACAGTACGCTAGGAAAAACCAACACATCACCTGGGAAGTAAACCGCATCATATTTACTCAGGATTACTCCAGAGAAACGGTGGAACTACGCAAGGGCTTCCTGGCTCTACGTGAGAAACTACGTGCTAGAGACATACAATTTTCCTTTGCAGGTCCATTAAAATTCAGGATCATAGACCATGGGCGTCCGCGTTTTTTCTCTAACCCACACAACCTGTCAAGTTACCTAAATGACTCGCCTCAACAAGAAATGGACTGGTCAGCTAGCCAATCCAATAAAAGAAAACCGGAGCCCGTATGACAAAGGAGGTCAGAACTAACTTCACTGAGGTTTACTTGTATCTCTAAACCCTGACATCAGCGTATATCGTACCAGGTTGATCTATCGTACCAGGAGGGTTTAATAGACAAACCTACACCTCTGATCTGTCTTGTTTCTACAGATATGTTTGCTATAGACACCTATAGGTACCTTAGTAGCCTTGTCACTCTTGGATTACACCGCAAGTTTACCCGGCTCATGCTCTGCATTGGTTACATAATTGTTGTCCTGAGACTGTCTTCCTGAGACCATGAGTGGTCATGGTCTGCAACGTACTATAAACTTATGCCTGCCCACAGGTTTGTAGCGGACCATATGCGCTCTAAATAACAATACACCAGTTGTTCTCTCATTTGTGTATGTTTTTTACCTAGGGTGAATAATCTGTAATTTTTGGACAGTTCAAAATCCCTCAGTATCCTTTGGGGGGGTGGTGGGAAGGCTGTTTGACATGGGGGGTAAACACGGATGTTTCAGTATTATCTTCTACTGTGCTCTATTCTCTTCTCATCTTATTCTTCTCCTCTTTACTCACTATTTCTCCTCTGCTGCCACCATCGGCGTACCCCGCACATGACTCGCACCAGACACGTGCAGTACCTGGCGTAGCTCCTATTATACACGTCCTACCACTGAGGAAAGACACATATCGCATCACTCAGATGTCTCCTTTTGGCTTCTCTAGGCCAGAAAAGCCGCCAATCAATCCTACACATGTAATGGGTCTGCCCCATCAGATATACCTCTTCAATCTCCATAACTCCCGATAAAAGTTTAACAGCCTCTTTGAATATAGTCTCACTAAATGTTAAGGGGCTCAATCACCCAGTCAAACGTAAGAAGATTTTGGACTATCTTTCTAAAACTAAAGGGGACATAATTCTCCTGCAGGAGACCAAGTTATCCCAGGAAGATGCAGAATTCTTTAAACAACCCTGGACCTCCCATACACTATGCTCCCCGGCTACTCACAAAAAAAAGAGGGGTGATCACCCTTATCGCCCAAAAATTGAATCTAGCCCTGATCTCTCACACTACAGACACGGAGGGTAGGTTAAGTATTGTTCACCTTCAAAGAGATGAAGACCACATTCACGTGGCAAACATCTATAGGCAAAAAACAGACCTCCCTGAATTTTGAGATTATGTCTCGAAAGAATTAGAGAAAATCCCCCAAGATGAACTCCTGGTGGTGGGCGGAGACTTCAACCTCCCGCTTGACCCCCTACTAGACAGGCAATCTAAGTGTACTTATCCCCCCTCACGCTCACATGGGGCGCTGTCGCGATTATGCTCTAAATTCCACCTGAATGAATCGTGGCGTCTTCAACATCCGGATGGTCGCGACTACACCTTCTACTCCCCACTGCACAACTCCTACACGAGAATAGATTATTTATTGATCTCAAACACCTTAATAACGAAAATGGTATAGCCCCGATCTTGGTGTCTGACCACTCCTGTATACACATGAAGCTAGCAGGGTCACACACACTTATCCCTCCAAAGCGGTGGCGTCTTAATGAAGAGATTTTACAAGTTCCTGAGAACAGGAGATCTATAGATCTCGCCATTCAAGATTACTTTGAGATAAACTCTCAAACAGAATCTGATACCACGATAGTATGGGACGCCTTTAAGGCCACAATAAGAGGTAAACTAATAGGAATCAGGGCTCGAATCAACAAGGACCTGAACTCTGAACTAGACTCCCTGGAAAAAGAAATTAGGCAACTGGAGACTTACCACACCTATATTTTAAATGACAAGACAGCTGTGGACCACCTAACAAACCTGAAATATAAATATAACGCCATCCTAAGTAAAAGGGCAGGGGTATGGATGAATAAATTCAAGGCGCAGAAACTCTGCGCGTCCTATCCTCCTGGCGTCCTATCTTAAACACAAAAGAAAACAATTTCACATCACCTCTATTAAAAATCAGGCCAACACTACCTTTACCAAACAGAAGGATATCCTTCGCACTTTTCAGTCTTTCTATGAGGACCTTTATAAGAACACAACTAAATTCAACCTAGAAGAATGTACAAAGTATTTAAAATCAATAAACCTACCCAGTATATCCAAGGCTAATAAGACTAAACTAGGGGCTCCGTTCACACTTAAAGAAATCTTGAACGCGGTCAGGTCACTAAAGAATAATAAGGCTCCAGGGCCCGATGGCTTTACAACTAATTTTGATAAGACTTTTGAAAACCAACTCAACCCCTCACTCCTAAACCTGTTACAATCCTTCTCACGACACAACAGTATCACCCCTTCAATGAGCGAGGCGACAATAATAGTGATACCAAAAGACTGAAAGGACCCAATGCTGACAAATAATTATAGGCCGGTCTCCCTTATAAATTTGGAATGTAAGATTTACGCGAAAGCATTAGCCTGCAGATTAAATTCCATCCTACCTACCCTAATCAGTAGCTCCCAAGTGGGTTTCCTAAAACACTGATTATCGAATGACAACACAAGGCTCCTATGCCATGTGTTAGAGAAAGCAAAAATCTCTGATGCCCCCGCTGTAGCAATCACCTTGGATGCGGAGACGGTGTTCGATAGGGTGTTGTGGCCCTTTCTGCACCAATGCATGCAAATATTTAACTTAGGAGATACTTACATCAACATGGTAATGGCACTTTATGCCTGCCCCTCCGCAAGAATCACCATAAATAGCTTGCTCTCAGAACCATTTCTACTGGAGCAAGAGACAAGGCAGGGTTGCCCCTTATCACCCGCTCTATTTCTGCTAGCTTTAGAGCTACTGCTTTGCGACATACAACAAAACAACAACATCAGTGGGATCACGTTTGGTGACAAGGGGGTAAAGCTAGCTGCCTACGCAGACGATATCTTGGTGGATACTGAACAGCCAGAAGTCTCTATAGCAGCACTAATGGACTCTATTGATTCCTACTCCACATACTCGGGGGATAAGCTAAATCGTGACAAATCGGAGGTTAAACCTCTTAACATCCTTACCACAAAGAGGTGCTAGGAGAATCGGGACTCGTTTGGCAAAGTGGCTATATAAAATATCAGGGTATAGAATTCGGCAGCTCCATTATTGAGACCCTCCAGCACAATGAAACCTTACCCTCGGAAAAATCAAAAATCAATTAGATGGTTGGTCTCCTCGCTTTATCACTTGGTGGGGCAGGGTCGAGACCATCAAGATGATGATTGCACCATTAGAAAACTATCTGGTTACCATGCTCCCTCTGTTGTTATCCCAGGATTTCCACCACAAAGTAGACAAGGCCCTTACTAACTTTCTCTGGAAAGGGAAAAAAGCACGCATCAGCCTTCAGAAACTTAGGCTAGATAAATCCATCGGTGGAGTCAACCTGCCTGACTTCAAGAGATACCAATTAACCTTCTTAGCTAAGCAAGGCTCCTATTGGGTGTCCCCTCCCGCGGACTATTCGCCGGTGTGGCTAGACATAGAAAAAGCTCTACTGGAAGATATTCATCCCATATCTATCCTAACGATGAAGAAGAACCAAATCCCTTGCTCAAAATCCATATTCACTAATACCAAACTAGCCCTGTTTAAAACCGACATACTGCTAGACACAACAATAACAAGATCTAGATGGGAATCGATCTGGAAGAACCCTAGCATCACATATAAAGGAATGCCGTTATACAACCCCACTTGGATTAAGAATGGCATTCTCTTCTGATAGAATTCACTTTTCGATGCTCTAATTACCCTATGATGACGTGCGAGTTAGCATCATATGACTAACTAATGCAGTTCGTATATGCACCTATGCTGAATTCATATTCTTACCTATTACCTATATTCAAATGTATGCGTGACCATATTAGTTTCTTAGCTTAGCCTGTGTGCCACCATTTTGTGTAACTCTCTGTGCCTGCGGGCTCTGCTCGCTCATGCCCCTCCCGCAGGAATACAGAAATATACTAAGACAGCAGTTTTCGTTTCTCGGCTCACTGTGACCGAAACTAACACTTCTTGTTATCTGTAATGTTCTCATGCCCAGAGACGCCGAAGCCTAGCTCCATGGCCTTGAGCAGAGATAATAATGTATCCCTTGCAGGTGCAGATGCCTGCTGTATGAGAGCATTGTCCACTGGTCTGAGGCTCGGTAACTTTCCACAAGGGGCGTACCCCATTTACTGTATTGCATTATAATGTATTGCTGTGATGCAGAGAGTCAGTCCTCTCGTTCGCACTCCTAGGAGTGAGGTCGGACAGGGCCCTCTCATATGAGTGTTGTTTGGCCTAATAAAGACTTTTTGTTTATACTTCTCCACTGTCCGGCTGACTTCCTATAAGGTAATTATAGGTGAGTGCTGTAAGTCACTCCTGTGGATTTGAGCCACGCTTATCACTTCCCCCACCAGCTCTACGACAGTGCCTACCCGTTGCCCTTTTCAGGAATCCAGGCGAAGTTTGGGATTAATGCTTCCGATTTTTATATATTCCTAAACATTAAATCTGCCATTACTAAAGCGTGATTGTCATCCACACCGCCAGCACTTCTCTCATTTTTCTTATGTCTAAACAGACTGGGCCACCAGGTCTCAAGGATATACAAACTGCTCAGCCCACAGACCTCCAGACTAAATGAAAAATCTACACAATTCTGGTCCTCTCTCGCCTCTTTCCCTATCTCTGAGCCGGAGTGCTCCGCGACGTGGAAATCCTGTATGAGCCATAAAATAAGCCCTACATTATCACGAACCAAATACTGGCTCATACATAGGGCCTTCTGGATGCCCGCTCGCCTTTATTCTCACAAAATCAGCCCTGACGCATTCTGTGGGAACTGCAAACACGCTGAAGGAGATTTGGACCACCTTATCCTCCAATGTGACTGCGTCGCATCCTATTGGGCCAGAGTATTTATGTTCATCCACAAAATGCTCAACATCAAACCCCCCAAAGAACTCCCCTATCTTGTGTTTGGCTTTGTGAAGGAAACACAGCTCCCTGAATCGGACAGAGCCCTACTAGACCTCCTACTTTGGCGGCTGTTAAGGTTGTCCTAAACAATTGGAAAGACACCAAGAAGGCAAGTTATGCCTGCTGGTTAAACTGGGTGATTAACCTCCGAGATGCAGACAACATCACTCTTCAGACCACACCATGGAGAATGTGGGACTCACTTGATATCAACGTTGACACTCATAAACCTCCGTGAACCACCACTCCTCCTGACCGCCGGAAACCCACGGAGTCCTTCTCATTCGCACTAGACATACACATCCCGAGAAACACTGGAATGGTCAAAACAGCTTCCCCATGGTGGCACGCTCCTTTCCTTTCTCTTCGCTCCCTCTCTACTGTTTCCTCTTCTTAAATACATCTACTCTCTCTTTCCTCTCCTTCTCCTCTTCTTGGCCTCTATCTTAATGAGACCTCTCAAATTTGTTGTGATAAAGGCAAGATGACCGGTCACATATGAATGTAACAATGTCCTCTATGAATATCACTTCTAATGGTTTGTCTACCATATTCACCCAAATTACCCCTTTTTCTGTTCAGATGTACTTTCACCAGCACAGGTAATGTCTTCACAGTATAATCTGTTGCACTGACATATCCAATAAATATATTTTGAAATAAAAAAAAAATTATGTTAGAACAGCAGGAAAGGCAGACGTTTAGTGATGACACCACAATAACAACACAGATGATGACGTTTTAAATGTCCCAAATCGCGTTTAAGTTTTACAGTGATGAGTTATTAACTATATATAGCTCTTCTCTCACACAAGTGTGTGAATACAGGCGAGGTTCCTCCCCTGTGTGACTGCGTGGTATAACACCTGAATAAGCTAGGGTAAATGACTGCATGAACTGTGCATGGTTCACCAGTGTGTTCCCTGCGTACGTTAAGCATGCTCTGACTTCACATGTGTACCACAATTCGGTGCATGTAGATGTGATATATGACGCAATGTCTACAGGCGACACAAAAAACAAAAACATTTCTTCATTTAATTGCTCTGAAAAAAATCTAATTGACTTTAATGTTATTCATAATGTTTATCCATGGGTGAAGACGATGGAATGACAGGTAAGACTTATTGTTACCTGCATGCATATGACTGTTGCATGAAGGGCTGACTATAGGGGTACCGTTGACTACCCCCGACGAAGGACCTAGACCCTCCTATGAGGAATATTATGGAGGTCAAAACATGTTGGCAAAGACAAGTTGACTTGATGCTCGAGACATAGGTTCCCTGTAGCACCTTAATGTTTAATTTTTAACACAGCTGAGTGTACTCAAGAATAAAGGAAATACCTGGGTTTACACTCCGGTTGTTTTAGAAAAAGATCTGGTCCCACTTTACGACCAGCAAATTATTATTCTGACCTCTCTCTCTAATAGGTTTGAGACCACCATGTTAGTATTATTTCAACATGGTGGGTCGGATTGGCTGTTGATGCACGCCACAAAAGAGTAGGTGAGGCCTTTCCATCCAAATCTTTGTGCTATTTTGTGTTCTGTAATGCATAGGTTTTTATTCCTTTTATGAATATAGGAATATTACTCTTGCCATACCGGTTGTGTGATATATAGATGCTGAGTACCTACACTCCTTTATTTTGACATATTGACGACCAGTACTTCTCCTGACTGATGCAATACTTTTAAGGGAAGAGTACCAACGCTTCTCAGTAGCAAACAGGTACTCTGGTAGTTTTACTATAAACACTTCTATATTTCAATTTAAAGCACTAAATGACCCTGAAATAATATAGTTCACGTGGCTCCCCAGTCCAGTGGCTGCACTTGGCGGGAGCAGCTTTAACTGGGTGCACTGCAGTCGAATTTCAGTGTGTGAGCCAACACCTTTGAGTGCGGTCAAACACCACAGCGCCCAGCACCAGCTCCTCACAGTAGCTTCCGGTGATTGTGTCGTAAATTGACAGCAATGGGTTAGTATTTAGCTGAAGCCATCCTGTATTTAGAAGTTATCTTATCCGCTTTGTGAAAGCCATTTTGTATTTCTGGCAGCCATTTTGTTCGCCATGTGCTCTGTCCTCCCTCAGTGTTAACTGCTCTTGAAATCTGCCTAGAGACAAACTATACTTAGCATCTTCCACTTTCGCACATGCCCAGAAGGGCCTAGCCAGTAGAATGCACCTGCTTCTCTAGTATAACGGTCAGGCTATTTTTGCTGCTGTATTGAGAAGTAACTCTCCTCTCACTTTGTTGAGCAAGTAGATCTTGTATGCCCAACTTAGTCATTTTGCATGCTTACATGAGAGAGGACTGCCCCTTGCATTTATGCTTACTATGTAACCCTGAGCATATATAAAGCCCCAGCTTTCTGTACTCCTCCGACTGCCTCATTCAGTTGCTAAGGCTTCTGTGTGACGTAGTCTCACTCATTTGAGTTTAATAAAAATGTAACTTTTATATTTCAGCTTCTGTGCCAATTTCTTCATTCAAAAGGACCAAGTATCAGTGGGACCCCTAGGAAGGTTTCTTGATTTCTACAGTTGGCGCTCCAACGTAGACCTCATCAAAGAAGTGGCTATCTGAGGGAGTGATCTTGTCAGGAGACAGAAATCTACTGAGGAGGACAGGACAGGATTGTACTAAGGAGGTACTCTGTGCACAGAGATTCTGGGGATTCTCGGTCTCTGCAGCCCAGTATCTTTCTGATTTTCCTGATTTTGATCCTCCACATGATGTCACCCCTGACTGAGAACCTTTTTGGTGTGAGTATTAAAAAAAAAACTACAGTTAGATCATTCAGAACTTGGCAGTTAGAATTTGGACAACCATTTGTTTGGTAAGAGTCGTTCTGCGGCTCTTACTGTTGGTTTTGATGCCTTTGTTTGGTAAGGTAGTTTAGTAACACTTACTGTGGCTTGGATTTGCGTTGGCCAACTTTTGATTAGTATGTATGAAATACGTAGATTGCAATTTATGTAGGCAGGTAATGAGGAGATTTTTCTCTGTTTTGAATTGTATGAACGGCACAATGTACGAAGAGTACCTTAAGGGCTACTTTGATTGTAAAATATTTGCATATTCTGCAATATTTTTGGCATGCCTGTTTCAAGCACACATTGAAAAATGTGTTGCTTTTTGAAGGTACCATAGTGAGATGTGAATTAAATTAGCCGGCTCCCCTGAGGGAATATCTAAATAGGTTTAGGTATAAAAACATATTTCTTCCTTTGTGATTCGGTCTCCCCAGGGAAATAAAATATGGACATAATACAAACAAGTATCCTTTTTCTGCGCAATTTTATGAATGGAGATATGCAGAGCGATTTTTTTGGTGTTCTGCCAGACAAAGCTAGGGTATTGAGTGTATTTTGGCTTCTTGAAAATAAAACAGTTTGTTGAGCAGTTTTTTTTTTTTGCAGTCTTTTGGAATACTATTGAGAAGCGGTTCTTGGAAATATGATTTACAACTAGTATTTGCAAATGGTTTGGTTTAAGTACAGTCTGTGGGCTGTCCTTTGTTTCTGTCCTAAGTGTTGATCTGTGGGTTAAATGTTTGTTTAAATGTCTATGTTGTTCGTGGTTTCACATTAGTGATACTTCTGTAAGTAAATAGCGATTGCGCTATTTATGAAATAATGGCTATTAAGCGCGCTGTATTATATGTCCTGAGTGTTTGACCCTTTCTGTATATGTCTGGAATAAGCTCAATGTGTGTGTTTGTGGGTTTTCTTGTTGTTATCAGTCTGTTATACAAAATGTCATTTAATTAATATTAAATAAAAATTAAATAAACATCCAGAAATGAACCATATGATATGCTAAAATAGCTATATGTTACTATTTAATTTATAGAGTAAGCAATTATGCACATGTACAAACTGCTAAATGCTTAAAAGATAAAAATAGAATTCACATTCAATAGGAATAAAAAAGGCCTCAAAAACGAAATTGTGTGTTTTGTAATAAATAAACAATTATAAAGCATTTTTCTTAGATACATTGTATTAGATATTAACAGGCAAACACTTCATCTGAAGTAAATTTTTGCGGAACTGAAACGCATATTATAGAACACGCATTGAAAGGCCTCAGTTTTAAATAGACAGTCACCGTGCTTCCATTTCAAACACTAAAAAAAGCTTAGCAGCGCCTGTTGTTTTGATTGTAGGCCACGGAGAGACAGGAATGTTCACTCAGCCAGGATTTTGTCAGTTAAAACACGGGGTGAAACCCTGCATTTCAGACTGCTGTTTTTAAAACGTTACAAAAATCAGGGTCATTATTTAGTATAACAGGAAAACATTTCAAGTGAGAATTTCCTTAAAGTTTTATTTATAAGCATATTCTTGGTTCTGTTGCTAAATAATGACTGTCCTTTTAAAAAAAAACGCGCAAAAATTTATCATGTTTCAAGTTAGGCTTCTGTGCTTAGGCTTGTGAATGAATGCGTCTAAATATGATAGGCAAGAGATGCAGCTTGCTTTTATATGTAGAATTATCAAAAATGATTGGTTTTATTAAAAGAAAAAAATATTAATTATTACAAATTATTAAAAAAATAAGTGCTTTTAAAATTTGTTTTATAATATTTATAAAGCTTAATACTCGTACTGTGACCTCCTAGCATAAAAATTTAATTTAAGTAGTGTTGTAACGCATAATGAGGACATTTGCATGTGGAATATCACTCTGTGTAAATAAACTGATTTTTATAAAGGTATAAATTATTATTTTCAAAATTCCTACTCCTGGGCTATGTAATGAACATTCTGATAATGAATATTATGCAAAAAAATTATAGGATATTCATTTTTAAGTGCCTCAAATATAAAAGTCGAAATTGGGTAAATTGTACTATTTAAACAGCATTTTTTCCATTTAGAGTAGCTTTTAAAGTGCCTTAGGCTTCAGTAAATGCATACATTTAGGTAAAATACAAATAGCTGACTTCTATATTATTAGATAAGTATATTGTACACTGCTTACCATTGAAAATATAAATAGAAACAGGGGGATAAGTGCTTTCCAGCTTTCTGTCTCTAGGCGAATTGGGACAGCCGCATGGACACCCTTGAATACACAATACGATACCTGGGAAGAGTTAAATGTCCGCTCTATATTTAGAAGCCTGGCAGGGCTCCCAGAGAGGGTCTGCGTTGACATTTTGACACATCTTTTGTTGGCGAAGCAGGTTTTCATGCACAAATATGAATATACCACAATACAATTGCATATGTGAGCTTTGCCATATTTATACAGTACTAATGCTTAAAAGCTGAGGCAATGAAATTTAGCTTGACTCATTTTTTTTTAGCTATCTCAAAAGTGCGATGTACCTCCTATAACTTTGTTTCTGGCCAGTTGCTACAAATAGGGGTTGATAGTGTTGACAGAAGTGAAACCTGTTTCAGGTTTTCCTACTTTCAAAATGGGTCAAGGGGGCTACCCCCTCTACAAATAAGGCTAGGTAATATGTACGTTGCTCTCTCCTTTTCTCAATTTTTTTTAGCCTGTCTAAATTGTCTGTGAAATAGCAATGATACATTTAATTGGCTATTCAGTAATACTGTTTTAAACATTGTTCGCATTAATCAAATGACTAAATATATAGGTTTTATTACTGCCCATCCTGTTTGATGAAATTATGACAGGATCAGTAGTCTAGACTGCTGTTCCCTTATTTTGACCTTTAAGGGGATTTAGATGTGGGTAGTTTTGTTCTACAAGTCTTAGGTGATAACACCATTATTGTAGTTTTGCAAGAGCATTGCTAGCTTTTTTTATTAGCTAGTCTGTGTAAATAAACTGACAGTCCTTATTAGAGCCGATGTTGCATAGTCTGGATCATGAAAAGTAGAACTTAGGGAAGATTCCCATGTGATCCTTAGAAAAAAAATGTTTTGTAGGAAATATTGTTTTATAGATAAGACAACCTGTTAAATTAGCAGTTTTTAAATTTTCCTGTTGCTCCTATAACATGAGAGCATGGTCCTAATCGTACAAAGTAGGTATGTAGGTACTTTTATTAAGAAGAATCATTTTAGAAGTGTCTGCAGTCCTGTACAAGTAATGTAAAGTTTATGAGCAAAAGTGTAGAACATTTCCTTTTTTTAAGAGTTTTCAGCAGATAGACTTCCCATGAGGATAATGCAGAGTGCCCAATTGAAGAGACTAGAAGTACTGCCTTTGCCTTTGAGAGTGACAGTGCATTCTAGACCAGAGTTGTCCCATGGCTTCTGGCCACTCCTTTGAAGATTGCAGGCCATCTGCCTGCAGTCCCATTGTTAATACAATGAATTGTTTTTGTACTATATTGAAGGAAACTAACAGCTGCGTCAGGTTCTTATATCACCAGGTTCTGCAAAATCTTCCAGAATAAAAGGAAGAGTCATAATAACCTGCAGAAAGATGATTAAGATGAGTCCTAACTCCCATCAGTGACAGCTACAGATGATGGGCAGACGTCTTGGACCTACAGTCCCAGCACCCAGAAAGTAGCAAGGCTGGACAGCGATCGCCAGCACGCCATCAATGGCTTCTCCAAAGCATCGTGCCTGCTCCATCAGACGGCGTTGGACATCAGGCAAGAAGGAGCAGCTGGTTCCCTGTTTGCCACAGAATCAGAGTTTCAGTGCAAAAGAGCGAAAGAGAAGGATCCCTGTTGTGGATGGCAGGGCTGGTTTGAGGCTTCAGTTTTCTACCTGTCATGTGCTGGTAACCTCTGACAGCGCGCGGTTCCTTGAGCCCCGTGGCCTGAGTTTTGGCTACGCCCCCCCCCCCCTTTTTCTTTGCTTCAACGGAAGGGCAGTACACCGGAGGATCCAAGATTGGCAAAATGCACTACATTGTGGTACCCATGATGAAAGGAAAAATAAAATGAAAGAGCAGCCCGAGCGTCCTCTGACACTGAATAACGAGTGTTTTGGAGCCTGAGAATGTAGCTGAACATGAAATGTTATTGCTTTTTCTGTTTAAGCAGTACCCGGGTCTGCACTAGATGATCTGTGCCCATGACCAATGAAGAGCACAATATCTGTAGTGTCTGCCGCAGAGTAGAGACACTGTTGCACTGCATTGAGACTTTCGAGTGAGCTGTGAGTGTTTGCCAGGAGGGCACTCCAACAGATACTGAGAAGCACTATTTTCATGGAAGGCCTGAATCAAGAGGCCCAACGCAGAAGAAGACAACAGAAGCAGATTTGATGGACGATAGAAGCCTACCAAAGAGGCTTAGAACGGACTTTGGCATAGTTGCACAAGTGACTCCAGTGCAATTGTATAAAGTGGGTGTTGGATATGTTCCCATTTGACTGAATTGCCATGGAAGAGGAATAGCCTCTAGTGGCTCCGCCCCTATCATCCAACATGGTCCACCAGAAGTGAATTTGTGTTACTGTTCTTCTGGCATTGTTTTAAAGTAGTGTTCTGTCTGTACTCTGATAAAGGGTATTACCATTTCACCTGAGAGCATTGATAAGGATCGCCACTGTCTCACCTGAGTATATAATAGTCATTCTGTTGTAAATATGCTCCTGTGTTTTTTTTACCAACTAGACCACCTTTCTGCAGGCAACGGGTAAAGAAGGCGTAGCCTTACACTAACAATTTACTGCCAGTCTCCTGTAATCCAAAAAGCAGACAGCAGTACTATGTGCACCCCTCCAGACCCCACAGCTCTGCTCTTGGTGTGAAGATCATACATAAAGTGGTCCTCAAGATACATGCATGGTTGTGTGTGCTTAGGCCCAACAAATGTCAACACATGCCAGAGTCTCACTCTTTTTTTTTTATTTTATTTTTTAATTTTTTTTATTTCATCATCAGAAAAACAACGTGTAAACAATTAATTATTTTGACATATATATCAGTTATAACAGAAATCATTCAATTAGTGCTTTGTCACTTAAAGAATCAAACAAATTGTACAACATATTCTTAAAAGGCAAAGTTTAAACGAAAGCGAAAACAAAAAAACAACAAAAAAAAGAGAAAAAAATTGAAAAATTACAAAGAGGGCTAAGCAGTTTTTGACCCCACCGACTATAATCTTGTAAGAATAAGCATGAGTCTATCCCTCTTTTTAGTTAACCGTCTTATTTAATTTTCCATTTTTCAACTGGGGCCCATATCCGCTTTCCAAGCTGCTTTGCCTTCGCGCCTTTTTTTTCATATAAAGCTTTCTCTAGAGTATAGATAGCTAATAATTTTGAAAGCCATTGTTGAAACGAAGGAGGATTAGAGTCTTTCCATACCGTTGCAATACAAAGCCGGATCAGCGTCATTGCAATAAATAAAAATTCTTGATGGGGTACCTCCTGCCCCTCTTTTGCCACCCCAAGAACCATAATCTCATTAGTTAATTTAATTGAGATTTTCAATTCCTCTTTAAAGAATTCCTCCATAGCTTCTTTAAGGGGATCTGGTTTAGGACAAGCTGCAAACATATGTATTGTGTCAGCCTCCATACTCTGACATCTTGGGCAGAAGATCCCACTCGTGCCCCCCCAACTGGCTATTCTATGCGGTGTATAATATAATTCATATAGAGTCTTAAAATATTGTGCCTGCAGATTTGCAACCTTTAAAGTAGTGTTTCCTAACCTGAGCGATTTTTCAGCCTCATTTCCTGATAGATTTAATTTATTTCTCCATTTATCAAATACCTTTCCTCTGTCATCCTCATTATACTGGCATAATGCCCCATATAGTTGAGAGATTGTGCATCCATCCTCATCTCGAACAAATTCCATCAGGTCTACCCTAATAAATTTACAATTGCCTGCTTGTTTTCTCTGCAGGACTGACCTTATCTGTAAGTATTTGAAAAAGTCTCTCTGATCCAAATTGTATAGCTGTTGCGCCCTTTCAAATGTTATTAACCCTGATTGATCTGTGATGTCTCCAATTATGCTAACCCCAAGATTATCCCACCGCCTCATCACTTGATCATGGAATACATCTGGGAGAAGTTCATTCATATATAAAGGAGTATAAAAATTAATTCGCCCTAATTTAATTTTCTTCCGGATAATTGACCAAGCTGAGATAGCCGCACCCAACACCTTGAACTTCGTTCTTTTATAATAGTTTAAGTCCCTGAAAGTAAGGAGTCCCTTATTAGAATCCAAAACCAGCAGTTCATATATATCCGGAATGCCAGCATTACCCCTCCAGATATCTTTCGTATTTCCTCCGAGAAGTCCTTTACAATACTGAAGGACTGAAGCAAAATAATATGTCTTAAAGTCCGGTACTGCAAGGCCCCCCCGTTCTTTAGATAGTGCCAACATCTTAATGGATCTTCGGGTTCTGCCCTTTGCCCATATAAAGCGATTACAAATCCCCTCTATTTCTTTAAACCACTTATTAGTAAATAATAAAGGAATCGTGCGGAATAAATATAAAATTTTGGGCAGGAACAGCATTTTTATAACATTACAGCGACCTATAATCGTTAAATGTAAATTGTCCATCCTGTCTAGGTCTAATTTTGCCTTTTTAATTACTGGGGTCAGATTTTTCTCCACAACCTTCGATAAGTCGGATGTTATATTAACGCCCAAATAAACCGCAGACTCTATAACTCTTTCGTCCTGAATATTAACAAATTGATTTACAACTATTTGCGTTTTCCCTTGGTTCAATTTATACCCTGATAGAAGACCATATTTTTTAGCTTCATCCTCGATCTCTCTAATTGCTATTACTGGTGTTGATGATGTGATTGCTAAATCGTCCGCGTATCCCAATATTTTGGTCTCGTATCCATTCAGCATAATTGGGCTGATATTTGTATTTTTTCTATATATCTAATTAATGAATCAATATAACAGGCGAAGAGTAGAGGGGAACATGGGCATCCTTGCCTGGTCCCACGTTCGATTTTTATTACCTCGCTCAGTTCTCCCCCTACTCTCAGTCTGATACTCGGATTTTTATAAAGGGCCTTTAATGCTCCTATGCATTTTTTCCCGAAATTGCACTTAATCATTGTTGCCCACAGGAAACCCCACGAGACCCTATCAAAAGCCTTTTCGGCGTCCAGCAATATTAAAGACATAGGGTCTCGTGAGGCAGTTGTACCATCCAGCAGCGCAAACACCCTTCTAATATGATCGGCGGTACTCCTCCCCGGTATAAACCCGTGCTGCCACGGTGAAACTATCTTCCCAATTATCAAGCTCAGCCTATTTGACAACATTTTAGAATAGGCTTTACAATCACTATTCATTAAGCTGATTGGTCTGTATGACCCGGGATCCGTAGAGCTTTTATTCTTTTTCAGAAACACCACCATTGAAGCTTCTCCCCAAGACCCCGGAGGGGCAGCACCGTTTTGTATAAGAACCATAAGTCTATTAATGTCTGCTTCTAAGATCAGAAAGAACTTCTTGTAAAACTCTAGGGGTATTAAATCAGGTCCAACTGCTTTCCCTGACGGAAGATCTTTAAAGGCTCTTTGTACTTCTTCTAAGGTAAAGTTATTCTCAAGGGATTCGTTGTCCTCATTTGTTAGCTTATCTAGTGAGGCAGACTCTAAATATTGCTCAATTTCTGCTGTATCTGCTTCCCCATTATCCTGACTATATATTTTTTTATAAAACGTCTGGAATACAGAGCAAATTTCTTTTGGTGTTTTCACTATCACCCCTGCCTCCGTAGTCATTTCTGTTATCTGCCCCTGAGTAGCCGCCTGCCGAGTTCTGATCGCTAGGATTCGTCCTACCTGTTCGCTGTATTCATGTTGCTCTTCCCTCCTTGCTAGATATTTACCAGCTGATTTTGCGGCATATGCTTCCCCCACTCTAGCTTTAGCCATTGCCAATTTTTGCATTACTTTTGTCACCTCCTCTTTCTCTCTTATATTTCTTATCAATTCTTCCTCTAACTTTGCTACTAAGCTTATCTTCTTCTCAAGATCTTCTTTTTCCTGCTTATTCCGTCTAAGAGAGTAGCTTAGCGTTTCCCCCCTAATACCTGCCTTCATAGCATCCCATACTATTTGGGGTGACGCTGTACCTCTATTGTTTTCCAGGAATTCTTTTAACCAAGTTTCCATGTAGGTAATATAATTTGTATCCTGTAACAATTCTCTCTCAAAAGTCCAGCTAGTTATATTTTTCTGAAAATTTGGTATAGAGATCTCCATAGAGAGCGGATTAAGATCCGACATCAATCTGGGCATTTTTTTAACTTTCACCATCGGTATCAACGAGGGGGAGATCAGAAAGTAATCTAACCGAGCTAAAGTTTTATGGGGGGCAGAATAGTATGTGCTGCCTCCCCCTCCATTTGTATGTTCCCAAATATCGATCAACCCATTGTCCTGCATGAGTTGAATCAGAGCTCTATGAGTTTTTTTCTTTTTACCAGTAAACCTTGCAGGATCATCTTTCCACAACCCATTAAGGCCATTTATATTTAAGTCGCCACATAGTATAATGGGGAGAGGCCAGTTGGATAGTTGAGAATTTATATGGATTAGAGTTTCTGGGTCGTCATCTGTTGGTGCATAAATAGAACATAAAGTAAAATTAAAACTTTGAATTTGGCACTCCGTTAAGACCCACCGCCCGTGTCTATCTACCTGTTGTTTTTTTACTGCAGTTCTATTTCCCCGAGCTAATATTGCAACCCCACGTGTTCTCGTACCCTGAGTCGTACATGTCAGTACTTTATACCCCAATTGTTCCAGTAAAGTTTTCTGAGAAATCTCTATATGTGTCTCCTGAACACAAATTAAATCAGCTTGCAGTGTTTTAAAATATTCTTTCAATTCCCTTCTTTTTCTTGCATCGTTTAATCCACATACATTAATTGTGACTATGCGTATCATTTTTCTTTTTTCTTTTTTTTCCTTTCCCCCCTTCCTTTCTCCCCCTTTATTATGACACCTTTCCTTATCTGATGATGATTTTTCCCCCCCTTTACTCCCCCAAAGGCCCCCCCACCCCCTCCTCCCCTTTCCTCCCCTTGAGGCATCCTGGGACCAACCGGAACCAGGTGTGGGCGCTCGTTGGTCAGTGCACCTCAGTGCCCTCCCCCCCAACCTTGCGTGACTGTATCATCGAGAGATTCTTAATATGACACTTATTTTTTTTGTTTCACATAGGAAAGAAATGAGTTCTTGCTCGTATCTCCGGTCTATTTTTTCACAGTCTCAGAAATTTCTTTGAGATAGTTTTCAGCCTGTATTTCACTAGTGAAGACCCGAGTTGAGCCTCTGAATATTATTTTCAGTCTTGCCGGGTTTTGTAAATACACTTTAGCACCAATCTGTTCAAAAGGGTTAAATAGCTGTCTCAGCCTCCATCTCCTTTCCACGGTCGCGTGGGCAAAATCTGGTCTAACAAAATATGTACTACCATTGTACTCTTTCTTACTTGTTGGGCGAGCTAAATCATATATGGAGTCCCGAAGTAAAAAATTTCCAAAAAACACCAGCATTGCCCTTGGAAATTTAGATTGATTCTCTGTTTTTTTAGACTGAGTAAGAGGAAAACGATGGGCTCTTTGAACTTCTCTCTCTAGTTCCCAGGTTTGCAATTCGGGCATAGATGATTTAAGAAGTTTAATTATGTACCCTCTTGGGTCGTTGTCTTCAACACCTTCTGGAAGCCCCAGGAATCGCAGATTATTCCGCCTGGCTCTATTTTCCTGTTCCTCCGCCTTTATCATCAGGTCCTGTATAATGGCTTCTTGTCTTTTTTCTTGTTTTTGCAGATAGGTAACATCTTTTTCCAGATGGTCAGTTCGTGTCTCTACTGATATCATCCTTTCAGAAATCGCCAGACAGGTGCTGCCCACTTTATTCACTGCCCCTTGGAGCTTTTGAATAGCGAGGTGGTTCTTTTGTGTGTCTGTTTTAACATCTTTGTGGAGTTTCTTTATTGAAGTCAATATATCTTTCAGAGATGGATCCTTTGCTTCTTCTGCCTCATCGTATTCAGAGATGTCCACAATAGATTCCTCCCCACTTTCCTGATTCACCGTTGCTTTTCTTGATTTTTCAGGTTTTAAGTTTTTCCGAGGATTATTCAATTCTTTGTTACTTCCTTGATCGGTGGTTTCATCGTAGGTAGATCTATTTAGTCTTTTATTCCTTATTCTTCTTTTCTCCAGTTTTTTCCTGGGTGTGCTTCCTTGTCCAGGATCACTCTCTTTCCTTGTTCCAGAGCGACCTGAATTTTCCTGGGACGATGTTTCTTGGTCTCGACTTTTTTTGACACCACTCGTCTCGCTAGCAGTCGAAATCCCAGTCTCATACATGTCTACATCAGACTCCTCAGAGTTTGTATCATTTCCTAGCAAAAGTAGCTTATCAGGTACGGGATTTAGATTTACTTGTCCATTGGTCGCTAAATTGAGTCTTTCACTTTCCCTGTCCGGTTTTGCTGACACCTGGGTTATTACCGCATGACTCAACCCCTTATTTGCCCCAATTTTGGGCACTGGACTGAAGATATTTAATATACTAGGCTGCAATGCGGTTGGTTCTCCCGTCATCTTTGCATTTGCTTTTAATTCTTTGATGGTCTGCAAGCGTTTAGCTTTCTTTAACATTAATTCCATCTCTTCAGTATCTTCATAGTCTTTCTCCTTCTCCTTGTGTTTCTCTTTAGTTTTTTCCTTCATTTTATCTGATTCTCCGCCATTGCCTTTTGCTGCCTGTCTGTCACTTTTTTGTTCCTTTTTTAATTTTTCATTAGCTCCGTGTTGTTCTCTATAGTTGAAGCTTTTAGCTTTGTCTTTGTCCTTGTCCTTGTCTTTATCTTTATCTTTTTCTAGACCCCTTCTATTACCTCTGTCGTCCTCCTTCCCCTTCTGTTTCTCTTTCTCATTGCCTTTGGCTCTCTCTTTCCCTCCATCTTGTTCTCGTTCCTTATTTTTTACATCTTTTGCTTTGGTCCCTCTAGTTTCTCGTCTTTGTGGCAATGTTTTCAGGGTATGGTCGCTGTCTGCATCTTGTACTTTCTCGTTAGAATCATTAGGTTTATTAGGTTCAAGCTCCTCATTCCATTGTGCACCCAGAGTCTCACTCTTGAGTAAATCAGGACAAGGGTGCATGATCTTAGCATCATTCAAGGGACCTTCCTTCTCGACTAGCAGCCAATGGCACAAGCATGTCAGAGAGACTGTTGCACTGTGTTAAGTATTCTGTAATACTTCTGTCCTTTGTACTAGTCTCTCAGTGACCCCTGGCCTACATAGGGAGGAGGCAGAGGGTTTAAGTCCATGCAGCTGAGAATGTCTATTAATTTTTACATTGTACCAAAATGCAGCAACTAAAAGTGAAGTTGGGATCTGGTCTTTAGAAACTGGTAGTTTAGGGGACCAAAGAAGCTGTTCCAGAAGGCAACGTTCCATTGTCCAGTTATTAGGGAGACCCCCCTCTTGTGGTTGAGTATAATGGGTGGGCAATGGATAATGTGCCCGGGGAGATCAGTTACTGCTCCAACTGATACTTAAAGTAAAAGTTAAAACAAGGGGTGCTACTAGTGCTGGGAAAGGTCGTAACACGTACAATTTCTGGAAATCAGGAAAGATAGGACCCTAGGCAGCCAAATAACCCACTTGTTCCAAGTAGAAATAATTAGAGAACATAGATTCGGAGTTACGGTCCAGTGTTGCCTTTGAATTATAAGATTAGTGGACCCATAGGAGATAGAGAGATGGCCCACATGGCTCCTTAATCAGACCAACCAGCCTGAGCGATGATCTTAGTGTCTCCTAGGTGATTCACCTCTTAAAGACAACAACCAGGCAGGCCTCAGCCTGGCGAGATTGTCCTTGCATTCTGGTCAGGGATTAGCTGCACTCCACACCAGAAAATATAATGGTTTCGACTTCCACCAAGGAAGGAGAGGGCCTTCAAGGTCCAAATGAATACTGCCTGCTGTTTGAATGGGCAGTGGCAGAAAAATGAGGCCAATCAAGTGAAATGCCAGGTTAAAAAAATCATAACCCCCCCAACCAAAGCTATCTTTGCTTTTTTAGGTCGACCCTGGGCAGAGCATGTACTGCTCTGCGAGGCATGCTGTATTCAGGTAGTGACTTGAAGCTCCGCCCACATTTTTCATTGAATTGTGTCATTGTCCACTGTAAACTGTGGCTGTTCATTGGTCAAAAGTCTTAGTAGTCCCTCTTTGTCTCATTTTCTAACCTCCCATGGCGACACACCCTGTTACGTGTGTTGTTGCTCAGTAGGCTTCAATTACAGCCTCAGAGCACGATTTTCTCACATAGCGTTGTCCTGCCTGCTGTTGCAATGCAGTAGGTCTTGCATTTACGAGAGTTTAAGCTATAGGCATTGTAAATGGCAATGCCTTTTATGTATCTGTTTTGAAAACAACTCATAAATAAAAGGCATTGTCATTTACAATGCCTGCCAATAGCTTAAACTCTCATAAATGTGCGACCGATTGCATTGCAAATGCTTATTTCACTAGTAATTGAAGACCACACAGCAACTAGTAAAGAAAACGTGGATTCCAGGGAATAAGGACAGACACCCTACAATCTTCAGACAGTCCTGGGTACACCAAAAAAGAGAATGCCACAGCAGGATCAGGAAGTCAATTGGGTGTCGAGTAATTGGACGCCTTGGTAATCTTTGCCTCAGCTGCAGGCACAGCTGCCAAACAACACACTGGTTTTGTTCCGTCTTCCTTCTTCCGCCAGGGCTATGGGCAGGAAACCTGAGGAAAACAAAAGTAAATCGAACTGTTTTGAGATCTCGGAGTCACAGCAAAGTGGGATGCTCCAAGAACCAGGAAAGCCACAAAAGTAGCACCCTGTTTCCACAGAGGACATCTTTCACACAAAACATGGTCCCCTTACACTCAGTACTTAAAATCAAACAGAAAAGGCATACTCGTGGGGAAAAGAATGAATTTAGATACTGGTGAACGGACTGATTTAACTGGTTCAGTCGGTCGTCTCTCCCTAGGGTACAATGACACTACTCCCCCGGTAGGTTCCTAGCTGCCACCAATCTTCGGTAGGTTCCTAGCTGCCACCAATCTTCAATCATCCCACATCCTTCTTAGCTCCCTTGCTGTCAGAGGTCGAGTCCACTGGGTGGGGGAAAGATGGTGGGCAGAACACCAAAGACAAAAAGGCAAAAGTCTGCCTGTGTCGCGCCAGAAGGACAGGGAGATCGCTCTTCCTTAAGATCAAACTCCAGATGATGTCTTCTCACCTCTTGGAGGCTGGCTGTCAACCAGACATCAGCTATTAGTCAGATTGAATTTGGAACTGGGATCATAAGTCAGTCACACTTTTATACAGGAACAGCTAGAAGATAATGTGCATTCTCTATCTGCACTTCCAAAACCTGTTTGGGTCGTTCTCTTTCATATGTCCTTCTAAGGCTGCCTTCCAGACTCATCCTTTGTGTAGCGTGATGCTCTCACCAAAGGGTCGTCTCCAGGTTGGAGTACCCTGAACAGATGCACAACGAGGTGTGATCATTTTGCACCTGGCTTTCAACATCTGAAAGTGATCAGGGAGAGAGAAGAAAGGCCGGTCTCCTATAAAGGACCTTTCACACTGAACAACAGAGACTGTATTCCCACCTTCACACTCACCATCTACCAAATGGTAATGTTGTATGTTCTAGTGAGAAACCTTAAGTGTGAGGATTTCAGAGGTATGCAACTGTTTATTTATTCAAAGTCTTTCTGTATCTTAGAAGGGCGTGCTTACCGTTCGTAATAGAAATGCTTAAAGAACCCTGCAAATATGCACAGTTCTTGCCATGTTCTCCCCAACTTTGACATGGTCTCAAATTAAGTGTAACACTCTGTTCCCCAAAATCGTTTACATTGTTTCACCTGAGACCTGTCTTCAAAGGAGTTAAATCCTTCCTGACTTCCTCAGCTGCAAACAAAAATAATGAAGCATGCTATTTCACCAAAACTTTACATTCCCCTGCCTAGCCTAACAGTCATATCCCTAAGGGTAGCAAGACTGCATTTTCCCCCCGCCTCAATAGAATCATTTCCTAATTTGATACATCCCAAATAGCCATTGGGTGAGACTGGAATCTGGTCCAAGGCACTGTCTTGGACCGCCCAGGTCAATCGGACACATATAATAACACTGACAGGGCACTACTGCCTAATATACTCGTTCTCAGGGCTTAATGGACGTATGGTGCCGCCTTTCTGCCCCTTGACAAGGAGTACTCCTTCCTGTAGGCAGTGCACTGTCCTCAATCATGACTCAACTATTACTCATCACACAAGATCACCCCGACGGTCCTAGATTGCACGATCTTAGAAGGCTCCATCGCTGAGCACGCACTGGTCCGCATGACCCTGGGGCTGGACTCTGTCAGCTAATAAGAAAACCCTGGCGTTTCAATATTGCACAGTATAAAATGTACCATGAGAAAAACTAGTTTAGGATGCTCTGATGGCTAACAAACAAGAGATTTGACAGCAGAGTGGTCTTGCAAGTGACATTAAAAATTACACAAAAACTTACATTTCAAATCCCATAGTGATCAACAGATATAAACAAGAAAAAGCTAGAATGAAACTCAATGACCGTTATACGTCCAAACTAAGGCGACTACTTGCTTTACAGGCTCAATGCTGGTCACTATGAACATGGTGAGAAGGCGGGAAGGCTGTTGGTCGCACAGTTACGACAACGGGAAGCGTTAACGTCCATTACAGCAATTAGGGATTAATCAGGGCATTTACAAAGAGACCCACAAAGCTAAGTGAAGCCTTCTGGCAAATATTACATTATATTGTACAGCTCTGAATCAGGAGTGGATGCAGGCAAGACAGAGGCTTTTTTTGCCAGACTATACATACACTGCCAAACTGTAGTTGGCAGACAATTGCTGGAAGTGAGCTCACTAAAGAGGAGATTTCCCAGGCCATTTCAAACCTCCCATAGAATAAAGTCCCTGCGGAGGATGACTTCCCGGAAGTTTTATAAATGGGTCAAAGAGGAAGCAGTTGACCAACTATACAGGCCCTTCTGGAAGGCAGAACAGACAGGTACCTTGTCATCCATAATCACCGAGACACCATAGCTGTCCTCCTGAAGCAAAACGGGTCCATTATACTGTAGCAGCTATCACCTAATCTCTCTCTCCTTCCTACTGGCCAGCGTCCTACCCACTTGCCTTAATAGCGTAATCTCGAGCCCGATTCACCACTCGCATGTGGGATTCATCCCAGGACGTTCAACATAAAATCCTCTATGACCCCCTGCACACCGTTTATGATTATTGAAAGATATGCAAGAGAATGCCATGTTCTTATCTCTTGACGCCGGAAAGGAATTTGATCGCATAGAATGGGGATTTATATTCCAAACTACACGGAAAATGGACATATGGGAGGACTTAGTCAAGAAGGTCCAAAAAGGCACTTACACTTCACCTTCCGTGCAGGTTATAGTAGTTTCCAGATACAAGGTCCAAGTCTCATCACCCTGCAGCCGATGCCTTTTTAGGTCACGCCTCGTCGAAAGCTGCGCACTGCGCAGCTTTTCGGCGCATGCGAAATCTAATGTTAGAAACAGTGTGGCCTCAGTTCCGCCTCTGTCTTCCATCGGCTAGCTCCATAAATGGAGGCTAGCCATTGGAAGAGAGAGGCGTCCGTCATTCTGCGAGGCGACTCGTGGGCATTCCGTAGAATTTTTCCCTTTTGCCTACGTCAGTGCGGCGGTGGGCGGGGTTTATTTTTTCGCTCGTCGAGGTTTCATTTGGTCATTCTGCGGCCGACCGCCGCCGGAAGTCCAGGTGAGTGCCTTTCTTGCCGTTTACCGTTCCCTCCCCCCTCCCGCTGTCTGTTCCTATACCGCCCCCCTCCCGCTGTCCGTGCCTTTCCCGCCCCCCCTCCCGCTGTCTGTGCCTTTCCCACCCCCCTCCCGCTGTCCGTGCCTTTCCCGCCCCCCCTCCTGCTCTCCGTGCCTTTCCTCCCCCCCTCCCGCTGTCCGTGCCAACACTTTATTTCAGTTTACCACTCAAGTTGATTTTCGGTGCTGATTGGTCACGTAGGCTGTGCTGAAGAAGTCCATCTGCTCAGTGCGATAAAACATGAGGGGACAATCTTCGCATTACCATTACAAATTGCTAAAAGTGAGGATGCACGGTTGTGACCTACACAGCCAGGCATTGAGGCGGGGAGTGTTTCCTCTAGCACCCTCCTTTCCCCCCCAACAGGAAATAAAAGGAGCAGTGTTGATAAAAAAGAGCCATGGCAAAGGCAACAGGTTTCGCCTACGTAACATATATTGGCTTTGTCGGTGTTTATTTAGGCATGTTGCGTAGCAGCGCGGGCTGCTGTGCATACTAGCTTAAAATAAAGTAAAATAAAGCGCTAAGACCCACCCACAGTGGAGTATGTTACAGCGCTTTGTTTTTGTTTGCGACATCCTGCGTTGCTGTGCACAAATAAACATTGACAAAGCCAAATCGCGTATGGGGGAGGAGCTGCAACACAACGAACAGTCTCGTAGCCATGACGGTCCTATACAGAGAGGGAAGTTTGTAGGAGTATAGACAGGCATCCTTCCGTTGTCTCGTTTAAAACCATTCATTTCAGAAGGGTGCGCTCGCGATGCCTTCGTGTCCGTCGTCCAACACTCTGCCCTTGGCCAAAGATGAGAATGAAAAGTGAGGGTGTGACGCTGGTGCTGGGAAAACCGCTTCAATTTTCGGCGTCGGCTTAACATCCCGTGATTCTGTGCAAAAGCCCTTAATCGACCCTTGCATTACAAACCCGTAACATGAGCTTGTGTACTGCAACAGTTGCTTCTGTAAAAGCGCTCCAAGACCGTCGGGGCGATTGGTGGGAGGTGTTCGCTTGTCCTAGTTGGCTTTCCCAGAAATATTCCCATCCGTGTGAGAAAACCATCTGACATGATTGATATGTTAACGAAGCGTAAATGTTCACGAGCAGTCTGCTGGTGATTCGACATCATTCTACCATCGCTTAACACCGACAGAGTGCTAAAGTACAACTAGAGTACTGACCTTCCGTTTCATGGCAAGCGTGGGACCTGTCTGGATGCCTCGTTGCTAGGATACCAACTTTTAATTTTAATGTACTTCCTTTGAAGTGAAGTGTATGACTATAAGATTTATTGTTAATACCAGTGATTCATTTGAGCTGGTTGTCCAGTGCTCGGCACCGGCACTTAATTGTCAGCACCAGCACTTAATTGTTAACACTTGCACTTATGACAGCTGTCATATGATGGCGCTGTTTGTGTAATGTAGTGGTGACAATACAGCAGTTGTTTATTCATTAAAACAAGTAATACATGCTGTCAAGCTATTCATATAGCCTTGGGGACCTCAAGCAATGTTTATTGTCACGCTTGTAAGTATGTGATGGTCAGTAGTTGTGTTGTTATTGTCATTGGCTGCAGGAGTGGGTGGTGTAAGCTGCAGTGGCCTCCTGACAGGGCCCTGGCACTTATTTATGTTTTTTAACAAAGTAAGTTAGCACTGGAATGCAGAGTTGTAACCAAATGTTAAAGAAATTACAGAACAAAGCGATTTTAGTGATATTTGGCACAAGTTTTAAGACACTAAAATTGTTTCCATTATTTTCTTTATTTCGTTTTCATACCACATATGAATTACAAGTGAGGCTTTATATAGGTATATTAATACCAAACCAGACTGCAACGTATAAAACGCTTGATACAAAAAAGGGTGTTCAAGAATAGCCAGAAACAACAAGTTATGCACATAGTCTGTCAGCTCTCCTCTCTAGCGGGATCACTCAAAAAAGCTGAACTTCAGTGATGGTTTGGGCATGTTGTAACGACTGGATTTTCGGACCAGATGGGATCAGCTCCTGAGAGCCCCTCCAACCCAGCCGGAACGTAACCACTTCCCTCCTCAGGACCATCTATCCAGGCACCTGGGTACCTACCTGAGGATGGGGAACTTGCAATATACAAGCTCATATCATTAGCAACACCACTAAATCTATAGGGATTACTAGGAATACTCACTGATTACTAAGGACGTCCATGCCCTACACCACACTCATACCTCATAGTCTCGCGACCACATGGGTCCAGACTAATCTACCCTGGGGCAGTTCTGATTATCTACCATTACACACTGATCACCATCAGTGCTCACTCGACACACAATCCGGCGTGACTTACACACTGAGCTGCAGCCTCAGTGCTCACTCTCTTTCTATTGTGTCCACAATCCGGCGGTCCTAAACACCGTATCCCCCCGGTGCTCACTCACTTACAATCCGATCTGCAATCCGGCAGATCTACACACTGACTACCCTCAGTGCTCACTCAAGCCGCAATCTTGCGGGTATACACACTGACCACAATCAGTGCTCTCACTAACGCCACTTACCAATGACGACCACTTTCCTATGAATACCTTTAGCTCTCTCTATGTTGGGAAGTCTCTCTCACTATCCACTAAAGGTTTGCTACTACAATAATATTATGGGATGGCCGAATTACTTAGTATATACTTTATCCCTCAGTTCCAGGGCTCCTCTCTCTCCCTAATTATTCAGTTATCACTTACCTGATATGGGGTAGCATCTGTTCAAACAATAATACCTGACTAGGAGACAAGGTTACCTCCACTGTGTGGGAACAAAAGATATACACACTATATGCAAGAGTTATTCCCTGATTTAAGCGCTCCTACTCCCTTTTGATCCATCAGTTGCTACACAGCATCTGGTTAGAAGAAAGGTTAGCTCTATCTTAAGAACAACACATACACACTGGTTCACTAAGAACTGGGGTATCTTTATTACAATAGAATAGAATACACATACATAAATCTGCGGGGTCTCTATAACTAACAGGAACTGTAACACACCGCTGAAAGAAAAGGGATTAAACATACAGTATAAGGACAAGGTTATCTGCGGGGTCTCTGTAACTAACAGGAACTGTAACACACAAGGTTATCTACGGGGTCTCTGTAACTAACAGGAACTTTTAACACACCGCTGAAAGAAAAGGATTAGACATACAATAGCCTAGGGAATAAGGACAAGATTAAGGTGTAAGTGTAAAGTGGACTAGTTTAGACTACCTCACCTATTAGAAGGAAGATTTCTCTCTGACTCTGGTGGGATCAGGGCTCTCTCTGTCTCTCCCTCCGTCACCACAGCTCCACGCCTCTGGCTCAATTGCTCCAGCTGACAGCCTCAGCTCCTCCATCTGCTTTAATGCATTCTGATAGTCTCTCTCCAGCTTCAGCAATCATCTGCCTTCTTTCTCCATTCCAGAAAACCAATAGGACTGCACTGTATTCTGCAGCTCCAGCAGACATCCTACTCTCCACTCTTCAAGAACCAAACTGACCACTCCTCCTCTCCTGCAATTCGCTAATATGGAATCCTCTCCCCTCATGGAAATTTCCAACAGAGGGCTGCCTCTCACCGAATTCCTGTGCTAGCTCCAGAGCTCTTTGCGCAACCGCAGTGGCCAGCTGCATGTTACGTCTGGGCCCAAGAGACAAACACATTCCTCGGATAAGAACCAGTCCTGACTGGTTTTCCCCTAGCAGTCAACAGCCTTAACTATAAACATTACCTTTCCCCTTGAAGCATCTCAGCTCTGCAGGGATAGAAAGCAAAATGGATTCTCTCTAGTTCTGGGCCTTGTAGGCCTGAGAAGGATGAAATAACCCTTAGCTCTGTCAGAGTACCTACACAAACCATACTAATGTGTAATATAAAGTCAGGACCACAGGATCCAACCTCTACTATAGGCAAAATAATGAAAGGCAAAGCCAATAGGCAATAGATGGATTAGAGTAAGGGATCGATCATCATATAAAGCAGCTATCCTCTTCTAGGTCTGGAAGAAAGGGTTTAAAAGAGCCAACACAAGCTAGGAATACATATCCTAGATGTGAGCAAGCTTAAAGTCTTTATCACTCCAAAATAGAGCCAAAAAGCCTGTCAAGACTTTCCACCCTTAGACTTTATCTTGCGAACATCTATAAACAACAACATCCAAGTAAACAAACATCAACATAATCTATCAACAAAACCAAAAACCAAAAGACTCTCTAAAATAAATGACAACTTAAGGAAATTCCAGCTGAAACTTGATGTAGGGAATACAAATCTAACAACCAACTGAAAAGAAATGAAAGCACCCTTGACCTGAATGCTGAAACGTATCTAAGATTGATCTGATAACAACAGAAATCAACCAAAGCACCCTCGAACTAAATGTGCCTCAACCTCTAGTGATAACTCATAAAATCTATTGATGTAGGGACATGTTTATAGAATGAAAACAGCAAGGGGCCTAAATGAGGCCTACCTACTTCGGTCAACTTAAGAACTAAATGTACTTCAACTCCTAGTGATAACTCATGAAATCCATTGGTGTAGGGCCATGTGTGTGGAATAAAAAATAACAATGGGCCTAAATGAGGCCTACCTACTTTGGTCAACTTAAGAAAAAATTTGGTGAAATCTGACAAATAAACATGACAAAAGGTCTTCAAGGTCTGGGCAAACATTAATAATAGATGTAGGACATAACCTCACTAAAAGACACACCTCCCAGGACAACTGAAAGTCTAGGGTAACCACCCTTGGAACTAATCCCACTGTTCTAATTAAGAGTTAATGAATCAAAGTGAAAGTGTAATAACAGGAAAATAAGGATAACCCCATTCCTACAAAATAGCTGATGTAGCACTATGCATATCAAGCAATAAATCAAAAAATTATCTAAATGTGGTGCATATATAAAAGATAAATTTGAACCATGCCAAAGGCAATATGTAAATGTCATAAGTCATCTAACTCAGGAAACAGTTTGTATCTAATCCTTCTGTATCGATCTGTGGAACACATGTGTGCACCACCATTTAAAAGATTACATATCTTTCATTGGCAAAAACTGTTTTGCAGAAAACAGGAAAACTATAATAGGTGAAAGATAAACAAGTGCAGAATAGCATAGCATACTAAAGGTAATAAATGTATATGAATAATTTCATTCATGTTGCACTGCATAACAGGACTGAGAAATTGTCAATTGGGGCCTGTTTGTGGAAATTGCCAAAAGTGGCATAATGTAATTACTTTTCCGCAGTTCATAATTAGGGATTATAGCACATGACTCGTGCAAAATTTAATTTAGGGTTCAAGGCAGTCAATTGTGGACAGTCTGTTGATTCATCAGTGTAGGTCACCACCCTTCATCTTCATCTGTATCCGGTGCCAAGGAAGCACTTCCTCCGATCTGGTCATAAATCGCCAGCTTCCGCCGTTCATCCGCCACCAATCCGGTCTGGTCTGGTTCCATCTTTCAAAAACAACAAACTAACATAAAAAAATGAAAACAAAAAAGTAAAATAACAAAGGGAGTGGGAGGGGGGTGGGCCGACGCACACACCAAACACCACAACCCAACAACCTGAAACGAAAAAACAAGTATCATTAATCTAGCAAAAATAAATTTTCCATTTAAAAAAAAAACACCCCAAGTGCTTTTTATTGCCGAAAGAAACCTCCTAATTAATAAAAAAAACATTATTCTGAATTCAAGGAATGAATTAAATCATATACTTTGAAATTTGTTTGGGCAAAATCTAATTTTGTCATACACAGCCAGAAGGGCTGGGGCCTAGCAACTCCCGAATCCTCTGAGAGACAGCCCCTCCCTTCAGAAAGATGTTCGCGCTCAGAGATTTGAATCCGCTCCAAAAAAATAAGCAGGAGCCGAGCTACAGTGCAATGTAATTTTGAATCACTGCCAAGCGCTGATCTCATTGCAGGAGCAAGGCTACTGCCAACCATTCTGTCCAAGCATCTCTAATCTCTAGTCAGGGAAGCTCACTCAGGCCTACTGTATTTATCTAACTCCAAGTGCCAAGCGTCTGCCAATTATTCTGCATGTGCAAGGATCCCTTATCTGAAGGCAATGAAGCTGTCTGCGCCGACAGCAAGGAAGAGCGACTTGACCCCCCCTTTACATAAACATTTCTCCGCGGAAAGAAATTGGAGAATGGCCAATAATAACAAGACAGGCACTGCTCGGCGCTCCAAGAGGGAAAGGCCCTCCCTTTACAAAGGCCGACAAGACCGCGACAGGCGCAGGAAACTCTGCTCATTTTACCTCCCACATTTCTTACCATTCTAACGACCTCCTTCAACTACAGGTCACTAAGCAGTGTCCATGTATACTCGACCCAGCCACACTTTCAGGCCCAGTCAGTTGCAAACACTGCCACTGGTCCACCGGGCTCCATTTAGCAGTCCCACCGGCCAATATGCCTCAGGCCCCTCGGCCCCCCTTCAAAGGCGGCCTGATCAACGCGCGCTCCATGTGTAAACACAACCAAGATATACACGATCTTATCTTGGAGTCTGACCTCGACTGCCTCATGATAACTGAGACATGGCTAACAGCAGACAGTAACCCTGATATTGCTGTCGCTCTTCCCCTGGGCTACTCACTCTTCAGGGAAGACAGAGCCAAGGGCCGTGGCGGAGGTGTTGCAATCATTCTCAAAGACACCTTCTCCTGCCACACCTTTAGTCTAGAGTCCCTAAAAAAGACTGAAGGATTAGGCTTCTCCATTAAACTAAATGACCATACTTCGTTCTCAGGCGGACTCATTTATCGCCCACCCGGCAACGCATCTGAGTTCCTCGACTCACTGCATGACTCGTTAGGACAACTTTCACTCAGATACCCTTTCTTCACCCTCCTTGGTGATTTCAACCTCCATCTAGAATCGACAACAGACATTCATACCATCAATTTCGTACAAACCCTCGATATATTCAATTTTAAGCAACTTGTCACCTCACCCACCCACTCCATAGGTCATACCCTCGATGGAGTCTGCACAAACTTCTCTCTCTTGACCACACTATCGCCCTTGCCCCAGATCTGGTCTGATCACTTCTTGATCCCATTTCACATCCTGAACAAAAACCTATCCAACCGCAACAAATCTGCTTCCCTCCCCGCCAATCACATCAATTGGAAAAAGGTCCAGGATAACATTACTCTCAATCCGTCAATACAAACTCAAGCACCCACCCTCTCCGGTAATATTGATACCGACGCCGATCTTTTTCACAACTGGATCACCCAAGAAATAAAATCCAGAATCCTGCCCTCACGTCCCCGCATCTCCCGGGGCAAAACTAAACCCAATGCCCCCTGGTTTACACCAGAACTTGCTAATGCACATCTGCTTTGTAAAAAGGCAGAAAGAAAATGGCGGAAGGCCTACGAGGTTACTTACCGTACCTCTTATATCGCAACTAGGAAAAACTACCTTTCAGAAATCAAACTGGCAAAGAAAAACTACTACATCAACGCCATAAAAAACGCAGGCCAAAAACAAAAGGCGCTGTTTGCGATAGTCAAATCATTTACGCAACCCAAGGCTCTTTTGCCTGAAATCCCACCCTCTCAGAAACTCTGTGATCAAATTTCTGACTTCTTCGAGGAAAAAATTGCCTCGATCCAAATCAACTTCCCCCCCCCCGCCACTCTCCCAGTGCCCCCCCCACTGGTCTCCCAAAGCTGTACGCTAGGTCGCTTCTCCCCTATCACTCTTGAGCAGTCGAAAAAAGCCATCCTGGCCTGTAAATCGGGCTCCCCGTCTGATCCTTGTCCTCCCAAGATACTTCACCAACTAATCGACGAGGTTAACCCGACCATCAACAACCTAATCAACTCCTCGCTTAGCTCAGGCACAGTTCCTAGCCGCTGGAAAAAAGGAATCGTCAAACTCCTTATGAAGAAGGCGAATAAACCCCCGACGGATCTTACCAACCTCCGCCCAATCTCGTTACTCCCGGCCTTGGGAAAAATCACGGAACATCTAGTCCACAATGAACTGAAACACTATCTAGATGAAAACAACCTTCTCCATCCTCAACAATCCGGATTCCGCCCCATGCACTCGACAGAAACCGCCCTCATTGAATTGTCTGACACTTTAAAAACTCTGCAAGATCAGAGAAAAAACTCCATCCTCATCCTTCTCGACCTAACGGCGGCGTTTGACACTGTCTCCCACACTATCCTTATCAGCAGACTCAGGGACATCGGCATCTCTGACTCTGCCCTTTCCTGGATCTCGTCTTTTCTCTCCGACCGTTCCCAAACCGTCTCTTTGGGCCCATTTCATTCCAAAGACAAACTTGTCTCCTCAGGTGTCCCGCAAGGCTCCATCCTGAGCCCTCTCCTCTTTAACGTTTACCTCATTCCCCTCCTTAATCTAATAGAATCCTTCGGCATACCTGTTACCTCCTATGCCGATGACACACAGCTCATTGTGCCATTAGACAAACTATCTACCAAAGCTGAACTCAACCTAAAACACTGCCTGACTGAAGTATTTCGATGGATGGACAATAACCACCTGAAATGCAATTCGAGCAAAACGGAGATCCTTCCGATCGGTACAAATATCTCCTTTTGTCCAGCACTTTGGTGGCCGGACAATTCTGTTGCCCCCCCCCAGACAGTCTCGTCGGCCAGGAACCTTGGCGTTACCTTTGACTCCGACCTCTCCTTTGATCAGCATGCCAGAACCGTCGCAGGCAAATGCTTTGGAATGATCAGATCCATGAGAAAGTTCTTTGACTTTCTTCCCATCGATGCCAGAAAGACGGTGACAGTAGCACTCATTATCTCGCGACTGGACTACTGCAACGGCTTGCTCGCAGGAGCCAAAAAGAACACCATCCAAAAACTGCAGAGCGTATTACACACAGCCGCCCGTCTTGTCCTGGGCCTTCCCCGCAGATCCTCTATTTCTGCAGCACTTCGCTCACTTCACTGGCTCCCCCTTCACAAAAGGATTCTCTTCAAGATCCTGATTATAGCCTTTCGTGCCTACAACAAAACTGGTCCTAAATACCTCACCAAACGCTTCCCCCACTACCTGCCCAGCCGTCACCTTCGCTCAACCAACGACAACCTCATTCTTCTCCCCAAATACAATCTGAAAACGAAGGGTGAGAAGACCCTCAGCTTCCTTGCAACTAAAGCCTGGAACAAACTACCCAAATCCCTCAGACAACAAACCCAGGAAAAACCCTTTCGAAAACTGCTAAAGACCTGGATCTTTAATCTCCCGGACGACCACTCCAAAGCTTCCATCTAATCCTCTTGCACTGGCTCACTTAGGTTCCCTAGCGCCAAGATGCTCCCTCCGGAGCGAACGTCGCGCTCTATAAATACCCCACAAATATACAAAATATACAAATATACAAATACAAAACAGCTTTCTCTGGGAGCCAGGCTAACTCAAGATCGAAAAACACATTCTTTGGAACTCAAAACACATCTGTTCCCAGGCCAGAGAGCTAACCATTATTCTCTAACTAACCGAAGTAAAATTAAAACGTGATGAAAAGCATCCTAAAACCAATAATTAATAAGGACATATTTTTTTGCAACTAAGTCACAGGCTAGCATTTTGAAATAAATGTATTATAAAAACAGCTACTGCTGAAAGGGAAAAATATTAGAACAACATTGCATTTAATTTTCCATATTGAAAATAACATGAGAAGTAAAACAAGGGGTAACATGTAATTTTGCATTGCAGCATAATTTGGTGTGCAAGCTATTCTATTCAACCTATCAAAAAGGGCCAGATTCAACATCATTTATTTTTCAAATAGCCATTTTTTCAAACTGAGTGGGTTAACTTTCACACGCTATTCTAAGGGGCAGCTTCCATTGGAAAAAATAATAATCATATATAATTTCTAGAACACACATTTTATTTTTAAAAGCACACGGTTGCAGTTCACTAATTAAAAGCACATATTACCGTGCACTGTTGGGTATGATTGATTATTCACAACCTGTGATCATTCCAAAACACCGGTTTGCACATTCCTTTCTAGGTGGAAAACCCTCTACAAAATAATTAATTAAAACAGCCCGTAGCGTGCACTCTAACTGGGCCATCTCTTTAATATTTCACTCATTTTAAATCATGCGTTCAAAAATAATTCTCCACACGTCTGTGGATGCATATTAAATAGCACATGTAAATGAACACTGCTCTCTCTCCATGCAAGATGTTACCATGCTGTCAGCAAGCTGACAAAGCACATAGGCAGAAACCAGCAACCAATGAAAGTGAAATCAAACCATCATTCATCTAAACAAACACTGACTTTTAGTGTCAGCTCACATAACTACGCATGTTAAACAGCATGTTAAAATAAATACTGCCGTCACAATTCAAGATATTAACCCTTTGGCAGCTCAAGCACAATCATTCCCCAATGACAGCAGTACATGGGAAATTCAAGAACTTATCACTCCACGTTTTCAAATAACACGTGCACATCTTCAAAACATTTTCTCCAAGCATTTGAAAGAGATCCAGCTCTCTCCTGCCTAACGCAACAATAACATGCACTGTACAAGCCATATCCACATGGCGCTATTCACAAGCCATATTTACAAGAAAGTCAACAAGTCCAAAAAATGACATGCTCCTCACAAAGAATGCATTCAAGGCGCAATTCACAAGGAACACAGCAAGTCAAAATGAAAACATGCACCTCACAAGCCATAATTATATGGCGCTATTTACAAGGCATATTTACAAGGAGCTATTTACAAGGAACTCCAGAAGTCATATTACATTGAACACATTTCACATTGCACAGCATAAGCAGACGCAGCAAGCAATTTAATGGGCAATTTAAAAGCATTTTTCACACACATTTGTACAATTGGACCATCACAAAGATAAAATTGGCTCCCTCATGTAATGTCACCATTCAAGCCTGACAGTTCAAACACCAAGATGAGAAGCATTTCTTCCACCCTGCATAAGTCAAATGCCATGATGTACTGCAATCTCCTTACACTGCAACTGTTCAAGCCCATAGGCCAATTTTCGTGCCGAGTGCAAACCATCAAGATAAAAACCAATACAGCGCACACAGGCTTCGTAAGCAGCCGACTACGCCAGATGTAACTGGCGATTAGGGCACTCCCCCACAACTTATGGGAAACTATCCAAACACATGGCCAGGGCACACAGGCTTCGTAAGCAGCCGACTACGCCAGATGTAACTGGCGATTGGGGCACTCCCCCACAACTTATGGGAAACTATCCAAACACATGGCCAGGGCACACAGGCTTCGTAAGCAGCCGACTACGCCAGATGTAACGACTGGATTTTCGGACCAGATGGGATCAGCTCCTGAGAGCCCCTCCAACCCAGCCGGAACGTAACCACCTCCCTCCTCAGGACCATCTATCCAGGCACCTGGGTACCTACCTGAGGATGGGGAACTCGCAATATACAAGCTCATATCATTAGCAACACCACTAAATCTATAGGGATTACTAGGAATACTCACTGATTACTAAGGACGTCCATGCCCTACACCACACTCATACCTCATAGTCTCGCGACCACATGGGTCCAGACTAATCTACCCTGGGGCAGTTCTGATTATCTACCATTACACACTGATCACCATCAATGCTCACTCGACACACAATCCGGCATGCCTTACACACTGAGCTGCAGCCTCAGTGCTCACTCTCTTTCTATTGTGTCCACAATCCGGCGGACCTAAATACCGTATCCCCCCGGTGCTCACTCACTTACAATCCGATCTGCAATCCGGCAGATCTACACACTGACTACCCTCAGTGCTCACTCAAGCCGCAATCTTGCGGGTATACACACTGACCACAATCAGTGCTCTCACTAACGCCACTTTCCAATGACGACCACTTTCCTATGAATACCTTTAGCTCTCTCTATGTTGGGAAGTCTCTCTCACTATCCACTAAAGGTTTGCTACTACAATAATATTATGGGATGGCCGAATTACTTAGTATATACTTTATCCCTCAGTTCCAGGGCTCCTCTCTCTCCCTAATTATTCAGTTATCACTTACCTGATCAGGGGTAGCATCTGTTCAAACAGTAATACCTGACTAGGAGACAAGGTTACCTCCACTGTGTGGGAACAAAAGATATACACACTATATGCAAGAGTTATTCCCTGATTTAAGCGCTCCTACTCCCTTTTGATCCATCAGTTGCTACACAGCATCTGGTTAGAAGAAAGGTTAGCTCTATCTTAAGAACAACACATACACACTGGTTCACTAAGAACTGGGGTATCTTTATTACAATAGAATAGAATACACATACATAAATCTGCGGGGTCTCTATAACTAACAGGAACTGTAACACACCGCTGAAAGAAAAGGGATTAAACATACAGTATAAGGACATGGTTATCTGCGGGGTCTCTGTAACTAACAGGAACTGTAACACACAAGGTTATCTATGGGGTCTCTGTAACTAACAGGAACTTTTAACACACCGCTGAAAGAAAAGGATTAGACATACAATAGCCTAGGGAATAAGGACAAGATTAAGGTGTAAGTGTAAAGTGGACTAGTTTAGACTACCTCACCTATTAGAAGGAAGATTTCTCTCTGACTCTGGTGGGATCAGGGCTCTCTCCGTCTCTCCCTCCGTCACCACAGCTCCACGCCTCTGGCTCAATTGCTCCAGCTGACAGCCTCAGCTCCTCCATCTGCTTTAATGCATTCTGATAGTCTCTCTCCAGCTTCAGCAATCATCTGCCTTCTTTCTCCATTCCAGAAAACCAATAGGACTGCACTGTATTCTGCAGCTCCAGCAGACATCCTACTCTCCACTCTTCAAGAACCAAACTGACCACTCCTCCTCTCCTGCAATTCGCTAATATGGAATCCTCTCCCCTCATGGAAATTTCCAACAGAGGGCTGCCTCCCACCGAATTCCTGTGCTAGCTCCAGAGCTCTTTGCGCAACCGCAGTGGCCAGCTGCATGTTACGTCTGGGCCCAAGAGACAAACACATTCCTCGGATAAGAACCAGTCCTGACTGGTTTTCCCCTAGCAGTCAACAGCCTTAACTATAAACATTAGCTTTCCCCTTGAAGCATCTCAGCTCTGCAGGGATAGAAAGCAAAATGGATTCTCTCTAGTTCTGGGCCTTGTAGGCCTGAGAAGGATGAAATAACCCTTTGCTCTGTCAGAGTACCTACACAAACCATACTAATGTGTAATATAAAGTCAGGACCACAGGATCCAACCTCTACTATAGGCAAAATAATGAAAGGCAAAGCCAATAGGCAATAGATGGATTAGAGTAAGGGATCTATCATCATATAAAGCAGCTATCCTCTTCTAGGTCTGGAAGAAAGGGCTTAAAAGAGCCAACACAAGCTAGGAATACATATCCTAGATGTGAGCAAGCTTAAAGTCTTTATCACTCCAAAATAGAGCCAAAAAGCCTGTCAAGACACATGTCTAGTTCCTAAAACTGAGAGAAGGGAATCTGCTTGACCCAGAAAGGATACATCAGCTAGGGCACACTGTCACAGTGAAAAGCTTAAGAAAGGCTTAGGCCAAACTTTCAAAAGAGAAAAGCTGGAAAAATATAAACATAGGAATAGAAGCATAATGCAAATGGTTAATCTAGCATTCAAACAGGTGGCCATACTACAAACCAACCATGGTAAGCTAGCTTTAAACTAACATTAAACATGGCTAGCTAACCACCGTATACCCAGTTACTTTTTATCTTATTTGCAGCCGTGGCTGGCTCTGTGTGTGTGCGGCTGGCTCTGTGTGTGTGTGCGGCTGGCTCTGTGTGTGTGTGTGTGTGCGGCTGGCTCTGTCTGTGTGTGTGCGGCTGGCTCTGTGTGTGCGGGTGGCTCTGTGTGTGTGTGTGTGCGGGTGGCTCTGTGTGTGTGTGTGCGGCTGGCTCTGTGTGTGTGTGTGCGGCTGGCTCTGTGTGTGTGTGCGGCTGGCTCTGTGTGTGTGTGCGGCTGGCTCTGTGTGTGTGTGTGTGTGCGGCTGGCTGGCTGTGTGTGTGTGTGTGTGTGTGTGTGTGCGGCTGGCTGTGTGTGTGTGTGTGCGGCTGGCTGTGTGTGTGTGTGTGCGGCTGGCTCTGTGTGTGCGGCTGGCTCTGTGTGTGTGTGTGTGCCTGTGTGTGTGTGTGTGTGTGTGTGTGTGTGTGTGTGTGTGTGTGTGGCTCTGTGTGTATGTGTGGGTGCAAATGCAATAGGTCTCACATTTGTGAGAGATTAAGCTAATGGCAATGTAAAGGACAATGCCATTTATTCATCTGTTTTCAAAACCAACACATGAATACAAATTTTGTCATTTACAATGCCAATAGCTCTAACTTTTCCAAAGGCGAAACCATTGCATTGTAAATGCTTGCTCGTTTGTGGGAGGAAAGCTACTCGAGATTAGGACCTTCCATACCTCATATTTATAAGATTGTGAATGATAGTGAGTATCTCCTCCTGGGAAATTTGAGTCTTTTCTTATTCTTTAATTCAATTAATTCTTCTAGGAGAATTATGAGTCATACTTTTCAAATGTAACTTTTTTTATTTTTTCGCCGAGAATATTCTTCATATTCAACATGTAAATCATGTATACCAGAGTAACAGGTTCTGAAACAGCAGACGCATGTTTCGCCCCCTTAGTTGGTAGTTAGCCTGGGGCTTTCTCATGGATTTAGCATTTAATTGAACATTATGATTAACATAGTTCCAGCAATCAGTTAATCTCTCTAGTCACATATTATGCAATATTTTTAGGTCGAAAATAAATTCTAATGATGGATCATTCGTGTCTCATCAGGTCCTAGGAATAATTCCCTATGATGCTGACAGAATTACTTATTTTCATTACAAATGGCCAACATCTGTCGCCTGTGGTCCAGCAGTTGAAATACCCTTAGCTCAGATCTTGAACTGTCCCCCATCCTACTGAAACAGCCAGTTATGTTACACGAGACTAGCGACCTGCGACCGTCATGGATATACATGCAGACTGCTGACAACAGCTATGGCACAGCCAGGCTCTGTATACTTTGCCGGTGGCACTCATAACAGCCAGACCCATGATTAGATATACAAAGTGGCCTCATACAATCACCTCATCTACATAATACAAGAAAACATATTGGCACTCATGAGTATTAGGTCTTCTTTCCTTGACACAGAAGCAAGTACCTCTGGATAATTTCCCTCACACTATGATTGAGGTAGTAGATATAATAACCTCTAAAGCCTATGACACACCAAAAAGGCCTGAGGAGGTTTAACGACCTGCAGGAGGGATTTCCCCTCGTAACAAATATGGCAATACAAACACGCCACCCTGAGTCGGACTAGTAACAGCGGAGTGCAAGTGGGGTCCCTTTTTTTATAACATTTTTTATTTTGAAACATGACAGCAATTAGGACGGGGGCGTGGCTAGGGCGCCGATGTAGGTGGACGCGGGACTCCGGAGCTCCTCCGTGCCCGCCTCGCACCACCACACATCCTGCACCCCGACTCACTCCTTGACCCCCCAACAGTGCCCAGGTGGACACCAGGGGCACGCAGGGAGATTTTGGAGGACCGGGGGCCCCTGTAACTGCCCCCGCCGGACTTCTATCGGTGAGCGCGGCACACGGGGACGGGAAAGCCCAAAATGGCGGCCGCCGTCCTGACGAGACGCGCCTGGTGACGGAGCCCGAGCGAAGGGGAGAAGCCCCCTGGAGCTGAGGTGGCGGGCCGCTGGTGAGAAGAGACCCTCCGGGAGCGGGCAGCGGTGAGGGGCAGAGGCTGCCACCCTCGCGGGCGGATTTGGGGGACCGGGGAAAATCGGCCTGCCTGACCCCAAAATGGCGCCGACAGAGACCCGGCGATCGCCTTAGCGGCCGGCTGGAGACCCACTGGACCCGCGTGGGGCACTGAGACAGCGTGGGGCACCTGACCTGCCCCCCTGGTGGTGATCTGAGGGGAGAGCCTGCACCACGGGGGATCTGGGGACACGCGAGTGCGGCAGGCGGCGAGAAGAGTGGGGGACGAGGTACGGGCTACCTTCCCCCACGCGCCTTTGACTTTGAAGGCGGGAAGAGGCACCTATCTGGCCTTGACGGTCGTTTGCTGGGCCGCGGTGGCCGCGTGGGGTGCTGGACCTGCGGAGAGCACCTCTCCTGCCCTCCTGGCGGTGGCAGTACCAGGGAGCCTGCGCCACAGGTGATCGGTGGCACATGCGTGAAGAGGGCGACGGGGGGAGCAGGGGACGAGTTGCTGGCGTCCCGCCCTCATTAGGCGCTGAAATAAAGGTCGGAAGAAAGCGCCTAACTGGCCGGGGACGCCCGAATACAGGGGGCCACACTGGGACTGGTGATCAGTGGCGCACACCCTGCCTGAGCCTTCCAGGTGCCCTGACCTGGGGCGCTGGTGCCCCACGACGCTGGTGGGACAGGACCTGGCCTTTGGACGATACCGCGGACCGGACCCCGCGAGGCGCAGGCCCAGAGATCGAAAGGGACGGCGGACCTGAGGAGGACGGGGAGCGGGAACATCGGCGGCCGCTGCGGAGGCATCGGACGAGCGTTGCCCGCAAGGATGGTACGTGGCAGCAGGAAGAAGGGCTTCGAGACCCTGAGGTTGGACGACCCGGGGCACCCTGACGACGACGTCCCGCCTGGGGGGGGAGCTGGGGGCTCGGCCCACCCGCGAGACCCCTCCCTGGGAGACATTATGCAGGCGATTGTGGCATCGCGGGAGGCTCTCGAGAAGCGCATAGACACCATTGGGTCGGACCTGACCCTACTGAAGGACGACCACAAGAAGCTGAAGGAGCGAGTGGCGACCTCTGAAGTCACCCTGAAAAGTCTCCCAGGGGACGTAGTGGAGCTGAAAAAGTCGCTGGCGGACATGGCACAGAAAGTACGGGTGCTGGAGCTCCGAGCGGAGGACAGTGAAGGGCGCTCTCGGCGCAATAACCTCCGCCTCGTTGGGGTCCCTGAAAACACAGAGGGGCGGGACGCGGTCACCTACCTGGAGGGCTGGCTGCGATCTGAGGTGGCCCCGGAGGGGCTCTCGCCGTTCTTTGCCATTGAACGGGCACACAGGGTCCCTGCGCGTCCCCCCAAACCGGGGGCGCCTCCGCGTCCGATTGTACTGCGCCTCCTGCACTTCAGGGACAGAGACCACATACTGCAGAAGGTGAGAGATGTCCCGGACCTGAGAATCGACAACAGCAGGGTCATGATCTTTCCGGACTTCACCAGAGATGTGCAAAAACAGCGGGCCTCCTTCCTGGCGGTCAAGCGAAAATTGAGGTCGCTACAACTGCCCTATGCTATGCTGTTCCCGGCGCGGCTGCGGGTGGTCGATAGAGAACGCACACACTTTTTTACAACGCCACAGGAGGCCTGGAGCTGGTTGGATGCGAGGGGGGAGCCGAACACGGACCCCACACCACAGACCCCCCCCAGGAGACACTCCACGGAAACGACACCACCGCGACGATCTGGCTCCCCTTCGGACTGGCAGCAGGAACGGGCCAAGGCAGTGCAGGCAGTGGTGGCCATCAGCCAGGGGGACGCCAGCCCCTCCAGCAGCGCGTCGGAGCAGTCGAAAGCCAGTGCTCCCAGCCCTGGCTCCAGCAGCGGGCACGAGCTGTCAGAGACAGACATGCCGGTGGTGACTCCCCAGACGGCGGATGGTATCCTTGGCTGAGGAGGCTCGTGGGACACTGGCCACATAAGTAAGGTATTGGGGCGTGCAGGCGGGGGGGCCACTACTGGACGCTATGCAGTGAGGTGCGAGTGCCCCCCGGGACTTCTTACTGAGACCTTGGGGACGGGGAGAGTCGGGAGACCTCTCCTGTTTGCTGTTAGGGGTGTGGGGCGGGGGCGGGGGGTTTCGGGCCTGTATGGAGCCGGCATCGCTGCCTCTCCAGCCCTATTTTGTAGTGACACGCTTTTTGATACTTGAGTTTGGATGGGGTTTCCACGTTGGTTGTCTGTCCGGGGGTGTGGGTGTTGGGGTAGTTTGACTATGCAAGTTGGGGGGGGATCGAGGGAGGGACCTAGGCGTGCCGGGGGGGTTGCTGAGAGGGCGAATGGGGCTTGGTGGACTCTGACATGGGATCCGACTTAGGCTACAAATGTCTCACATGGAACGTAAGGGGGATGCACTCGATGCATAGGCGCCATAAGATCCACTCCTATCTGGTCAGGCGGGGCATACACATAGCCTTCCTTCAGGAAACCCATCTGCTGGACAAAGAGGGGAAGGCGCTACAGAGGCGCTGGAGGGGACAGGTCTTTCACACAGGTTACTCTGCTTATGCTAGGGGGGTGGCCGTCTGGATACGGGCGGGGGTCCCCTTTCAATGCACACAACAGGTAATTGACCCGGAGGGGAGATATATAATGGTACGAGGCAAGCTGGACGGGAGGGACCTTAACCTGGGTTGCGTGTACGCCCCGAATGTGGACCAACCTGCATTCCTCTCCCTACTGTCCAATAAACTAGCCCAGTTCTTAGTGGAGCCCCTGCTACTGGGCGGCGACTTTAACAGTGTGGCTGACACCGCCATGGATAGATCCCACCCCCCCCCTTCCGAATGCACCAGCTGGTAGACTCGCACTCGCGCGCTCAGCCTGGCAACGCCAGTGGGGACTGGTCGACTCCTGGAGGGCTAACCACCCGGCGGACAGAGACTACTCATTCTTCTCCGCCCTTCACGAGTTACATGTCCGTATTGACGCCTTCCTGTGCTCACAGGACGTGCACGCGGAAGTGTGCCACAGTGAGTACCTCACGCGCTCGATCTCGGACCACAACCCGCTTCTCGTGCGGCTGCGCTGGTCGCAGATCCGCCCGAGAATACCGGCTTGGAAGCTCCGCCCTGAGGCACTGGAAGATCAGCTCTTCCGCGCCACGATCGCCTCGGGCATCGAGGAGTATTTCCAGGTGAACGCGGGCACGGCGGGTTCGGCCACAACGGAATGGGACGCTTTCAAATCCGTACTACGGGGCCAGTGCATTGCGACGTCATCGGGCGTGCGGAGAACACTACTGGCAGAAATTGAGAAGGAGGACGAGACCCTCCGGAGGATGGAGAGAGAGAGACCTGAACGGCCGGACATTCACGAGGCCCTGCTGGGGGCGCGGGAGGCGGTGGCGGCAACGGTGGAACGCCTCCGATGCTTTGATTACAAGGCCTACCTAACGCGGGCGCACTCGGACCGCGACACATCGGGGGCTCTTCTGGCCTGGTTGGCCAACCCGGCCCGCCGAAGCTCGGTCATCCTTGAGCTCAGAGACCGCGCGGGGGCGGCGAGGTTTGATCAGCAGGGGATCAACGCACTGTTTTACGACTACTATACAGAGCTCTACCGCAGCAGGGTCCTCCCTTCGGTGGAGGAGTTCCAGTCCTTTATGGAGGGTCTTGACCTGCCGGAAATGGAAGAGGCGGACGCGAAGCGGCTCGGGGACCGGATCATGGAGAGTGAGGTGCGGGTCGCCATCAAGAGCATGGCGAGGAACAAGACACCGGGCACCGATGGATTCCCTACGGAATTCTATCTCACCTACGTGGATCTCCTGGCGCCCCGGCTGACGTGGCTCTACAACGAGTCGAGGCGGCTGGGCTGTCTCCCTGCGACCACGAGGGAGGCGTTGATTGTCCCCCTACTGAAGCCGGGTAAGCAGCCATGGGACAGATCGGCGTACCGCCCCCTGTCCATGCTCAACCTGGATTACAAGATCCTGAGCAAGGTCTTGGCGACGCGTTTGCTCCCCTACATGCCCGTACTGGTGCATGCGGACCAGTCGGGTTTCATCCCGGCACGCAATACGGCGCTTAATGTGCGACGACTCCTGCACATCCTAGAGGCTGACACATACGATGGCGACGAGGCGGTGGTGTTTGCTGTCGACATGGAGAAGGCCTTCGACAGCCTGGAATGGCCTTATCTCTTCCATGTGCTACGAACGCTGGGCCTTGGCGAGGGCTTCGTCGATTGGACGAGACTGCTCTATACGAACGCGACGGCGAGAGTCAGAACAGGGAGGGTTATCTCTGAGATGTGTGGGGTGGGCAGGGGCACCCGCCAGGGATGCCCTCTTTCCCCCTTGCTGTTTGCCCTGGCTGTCGAGCCTCTCGCGGCGCGGGCCCGGCTGGGCCGGGCTTATCGGGGCCTGGACGTCTATGGCCAAATACACCACATCGCACTGTACGCTGATGACCTACTGATGTTCCTGGCGGACTCGGCGGACTCCCTGCGCGGAGCTAAGACTCTCCTGCAATCGCTGAGTACGGTATCTGGCCTCCGAGTGAACTGGGCGAAGTCCCATCTATTCCCGGCCCGCCCACGGAGAGAATGCCCGCAAATAACGGAAGGCGTGACTTGGGAAGAGAGATGCCTGCGATATCTTGGCACCTCGATCTTTCATGACAATGCTGATGTCCTTGAGGGGAATATCGGTACGGCGATCAGGCACGCTAAGGGGAGCTTCGACTTCTGGGGCACACTCCCATTGTCACTCATGGGGAGGGTGGCGCTTCTCAAGATGGTGACCCTGCCGCGGCTGCTTTACTTCTTCGGGACCCTACCGATCTGGATCCCAGCGAGCTACTTTCGACGGCTGCGGTCAATGGTCATCGGCTTTCTATGGGGGGCGGGCAGGCGTAGGGTGGCCCTTGCCACACTTCTCCGCCCTCGGGCGGACGGAGGTCTAGCTGTCCCAGACTATGAGCTCTACTACTTGGCGGCACAGCTGCAGTGGCTGACGCAGTGGGTGGCACGGGCTAGGAGAGAGGCGGACGGGTCGGGGGAGCCGGCGGGTCCGGTCCAGGTATTATCCCGGATTGTCTTGGGGCTTCCGATGGGGGACTTCCATCTCACGCAGGAGTTTGCAACGGCCAGAAAATGCTGGAACAGATACCGCCGGAGGTGCGGTGTCGCGGTCCCGTACGCACCTGAGATCCCACTTAGACTCTGCGAGACATTGCCGCACGGGGGCTCGTGGCACGGGCTGGACGGCTGGGATCAGCGGGGGCTCTCGTCCATGGGCGATCTGTATGAAAACGGGGCGATGTTGCCCTTCGACCTCCTGCAAGAGCGCTTTGAGCTGGCGGGGGGGGACTTCCTCCTGCATGCGGCTTGAACGGCGGCGATCCGCAGGCACTGGGGGGCGGGCATGTAGGAGCCGACGCTGTCGCTGGGCTGCCAGTACGTCGTGATGATGACGGGGACGGTCAGGGCGGTCACGTGCCTATCCCGACGCATGGTCTCGGAATCCACCGCTCCACTGTTGGCCTTGAAGGCAAAATGGGAGGCTGATCTGGCGACTGAGATCCCCGAGGAGGCCTGGAATGGCATACTGGAAAGGGCCCGGAATGGCACGCGCAACGCGAGATTCCAGCTGGTGCACTTTTATGTCCTACATAGGGCTTACCTAACCCCTGACAAACTACATAAGTACTTCCCGGCCCACCCGGCGTCCTGCCCGCGTTGCCCGGCGGACCCAGCAGACTTCCGGCACATGTTCTGGTCCTGTCCCGAGCTGGGACCCTTCTGGGAGGAAGTAGTGGAGGTTCTGAGGGAGGTGACGGAGAGGGTCCTGCAACTCACCATGGCACATTGCATGCTACACTGGTTCCCGCACACATCGAAGAACAAAGTCACTAGCAAGTTCCTGGACTTGGGGCTCCTCCTAGCGAAGCGGGCCATTACGTCCCAGTGGAAGGCGTCCCGGGGCCCCGTGGTTGAGCGCTGGAAGGCTGAGCTGCTTAAATGGGCTAGATGTGAGGGTGAGCTTCGCCTGCGGGCCGCACTCAGGATAGACAATGACATGGCACTGGAGAGAGCCAGGGCGTGGGAGGGGCTGGTCCTCGATCTCATGCGCCTGGACGAGGAAGAAGACTCCCCGGTGCATAGTCCGGCTCAGGCGGGGCACCCGCCCACCGAGGGGACGGCTTAGGCCCACCTTGCTGCTTCACTACCCTTGCGTTCCAATGTGATGAACTATGACTGTTCGCTGATAAATCCTGTTGCCATGTCTCGGATCTGGTCCTACGAGAGGAGATGAGAGCTCGGTTAGGTGACTCTCTGGCACGCCTGGGGGGGTGGGGGGACCGGAAGGGGGCGGGGGGTGGTCGGGGGGGCTCAGGTCGAGGGGGGCGGGGGAGTTGGGGACGAGGGTGTTACGGGGGGAGGGAGGGGGTTTTGTTAGAGGGGGGTGTACGTTGACTCCTGATTCCACTGGGCTTGAGACATGAGAGAGGGTGTGTTAGGACTGAAAAGCGGCTCTACCATCTCCCATCCAACTGGTGGCTTTAGATATACACGGATTGTCCCAGCGCAGTTTCTTTTGCCCGTGACTTTGCCGCTCGACCTCAGGGGTGTGAGCTGAATGGCTGTGTGATACAAGAGTAAGGGGACGGCGCTTCGCCTGAATATCAATGGGAATGGTTTGATTATACTGTATGACTCTCTGATTTTGCTGCAATAAAAAAATATTTACAAAAAAAAAAAAAAAAAAAAAAAAATGACAGCAATTAGGACAGAGCTGTATAGGATTATTACATCAGATATAGAAACATTATGGCGGGTCTCTCGCACTTACATTCAATTCGAAATTACTGGTACAAAGCATGACATTATGAACACGTGGGGTCCCCTTTTAAAGTACGAATTCCCTCACCCATCTGTAGGTGGCATGCTTCATCATCGGGAATCTCCTCGCACTGTGAACCTGGTCGCAGTGTGATCTACAACTCCCTCACTCTGAGGTAGGAGCTCAGGGATGTTTTGTTTGTGACGATAAGGAGGTATACTAAAATCTTCAGATGAGCTGGGCGAGGAGGGAATATGTGAAGAGAGTGACAGTGCAAATAAAACTGACTACCTGGAGTGTTAAAGATTACTTTTAATAGGGCACCCAGGGGTCAGGATTAAAAACGATGTATGTGGGCCATGGCAGGAAAATTCAACCTAATATGGTCTCAAAGTGGTCAATTGGTCGACATGTTTCAGCCTAAATGCCCTCCGTAGGGGTGCTGTGGCTTTCTTCAGTACCATGTGAGATGTGAGACAGTGTGAGTGTGTGAATCTAGCCACCAATCCAAGTGTGCTGGTGGGAAAAAGGATACAACTAACTGGTGGGGTGATGCATCAATCTTAAAGTTCTGTTGTTCAGCGTTGTCCCCATATTGTGGGGAGCGCAAATGGCTAACTCACCCGCGACGCACAACTCAAGGTGGCTTTCCAAATGTTCGTGCAGGAACCAGTGATGAGGATCTATTCAGAAAGTTTTGGAACCCACCTCAAGTGTGTGCCGAGGGTGAGCTAGCCATTTACGCTCCCAACAATACGAGGACGACGTTGAACAGGCCCTAGAACCCACTCAGTTCTGCTTGTTGCAGTACCACATGGTGGTAGTATTGTCTGTGAGAACCTATATCTGTTCTCTCTTGATTGACAGAAGGAAGGCTTTTAGTTCCAAGTGAATCACCTGCAACTCAAATAAAGGATTTGAAAGGGGTTTACACCAGAGACCTCTGATCTCTAGCATACCCAGATGACTTCCGCAGCCAGCAACAATATATCCGTCACAATTGTTAGTTCTGGGTGGGGCAGAGAGAGGGGTCTGCCACTATCACAATTGCGGACCAGAAACCACCACTTTAGATCATTTGCAGTATCCTCTGATGCCTGGAACGAATCCAAGAGGGATCTGTAGTGCTGAACCTAGCGAGACTTCAGGTCTCACTGCAGATGCCGCCTTTGCCATCTGGCATCCTCCACTAGCAGGATGTAGGACGCCAAGAATCCTCAGACCTACTCTCACTGAGACTCTTGAAACATGGGATCATCACACAAAAGCCCTGGTCTAGTTGAGGTGGGGAGGCTCAAAACAGCACGGTGTAAATGAAGGCTCCAATGAAAGGGGACCTGCATTAAGGAGGCAAGCGTGACTGGTGCATTGATGTAGAATCCCAGTAAGAGATCGGTCATAATCTGGTGTGGTCCATGACTGTTTGAGGCAAGCTCGCCTTCAGTAAACTGTCATCAACGACCACCACCGTTACTTCCAAGAACACAACCAAAGAGCACTGGTAGGGTCGAAAGGGAGCACCGAGAACCAATAGTGTTCGTGGCCTACTTGGAACAGCAGGCAGCAACTGTGGGAATGTGGGATAGTGGAATGGAAATAGGAGTCCTGCAGATCCTATGCCACCATTCAGTCGTCTGGATCCAGTGCAGACAGAACTTGGTCCAGAGTCAGAATGCTGATCTTGCCCTTCTGTGGAAGAAATTCAGTGGGTGGAGGTCTATAATAGGACGAAGTGCACTGTCTTTTGGCACTAGAAAGTAATAGGAGTAGCAACCAGTCCTTACGGCTGATGCTGGCAACCTCGCTGTAGCTTCCTTTTCCAAGAGAGCTTGAACTTCATGTAGGATAATGGACAAGTGAAGCCATTGTGATGTAGTTGACATGCTCGGAGGGGTGTAAGGAAGGGTAGAGTGCAGCCATGTTGAAGAACTCGAAGCACCCAATTGTCGCATCTATTGCTTTGCCACCTGTGGAGATAATAACTTATCTGCCTCCAACCAGGTGATAGCGTCCCACTGAGGGCAAACTAAAGGTTGATTTGCAGTGGCTGGTGGGGGGAAGGGAGGGAAAGGGTAACTGATTGGGTAGTTTGTTGTCCATGGGGACCTGGATGTTGTCGCCCCATCCTCAACCTCTGTCTCGAAAGGCTTGGAGGTCCATTGTTGCTGAGGGAAGGTCTGCTGAAAACCTTTCCAAAGCACCTTGAAAGGTGGTAGCCATACTGCTGGGGAAAGTGGAGGGCTATGCTGAGGGAGCGCGCTGTCACTTTCCTCTCTTTGAACTGCTTCAGTGCTGAATCTGCCTGTCTTCAAAGAGATGGTTGCTATCAAAGGGCATGCCCATGAGTGATTGTCGTACCTCACTTGAGAATCCTGTAGATCATATCTGGCATGGCGCAGAAGCACCACACTGGTACCGACTGCATTACATAGTCAGTCGGTAATGTTAAGCCCAACATATTTTGCTGCATCTTGGCCATCTTGAATGATTTGTTGAGGTTTGGCACAAAGGCTTTTGTCGGACTGCTGATAAAATATCGACTACCATGTACCACATTGCATTGGAATATTGCCATAGTAATCTGCTTGAATTGCCGGACCTCGGCACAATGCAGGCATATTAGAACAGGCATCTTCCAAATGCCTCTAAGTATTTCAACACTCTGTATGACAGAGTGAACAGGAATGCATTTAGGTTCAGCCTACTGATGGAAGCCTGAACTAAAAGACTATCAGGAGTTGGGTGCGGCTGGAGGAAAGGTGGGTCTCCTGGAGCTGGTCTGTGTCTCTTGGCTATTTGGCACAGATGCCTGACAGGAGGGAAAGATCCTTTCTACATCCAAGCGCCCAGGAGTGTGTCCGTGAGAGACTCATTTAAGGGTAGGAGTGGCTATGTTGAAGTCTTTCCTGGCTGCAAAACCTCTGTGAGAACACGAGGAAGTGTTTTTCCTTTTACTGAAGACAGCTGTATGTTAAGGGCTTCCGCTGCCCACACGATCAAAAGAAACAGATTTCTCTGTAGGGAACTAGGTTTAGCGTGGAGGTCAGTGCCAGGAGATGTGTCAAAACTACTGGCACCCAAGAGGTCCAAAAACAGGATTTTGTCATCATAAAATTAGGATTCATAATTCCCGTCATCATGTGGATTAGGATCTGAAAAATGAAAAATACTGTGTTAAAAGAAGCTTTCTATCTGAATCCAAGGAGGATACAACTTCTCTCTACTCTTCACTTCCCAGACTGATAGAGCTATTGAATTCTTCATCAGTCATCAATGTTCTGAGAACCAGTGTGGGTCTCTGTGCCATTTGAGGAGTCTGGGTAGGCGTCGGCCAGGAGTCGGGTGGACCCTAGATGGAGTCAGGAGGTGTCACAGAGATTCTTCTGGTATACAGTACCTTGCCTTGGGGCGACAGGATGTCTCTCTACAACATCATTACCTGGCAGCCCATATCTGGGATAGCTCACAGTACCTCACCTCAACTCCTAACCTTCCTAGGGTAGAAGGTGATTTTGGCAAACCTAGAACATGAACTTCTAGTTCCCAAGGGAACCATGGAAACAGATCATCACCTTTCGTATCTCACTCATGCATGCCCTTAGCAAACAAAGGGAAAGCACAATTAAAGTTTACAATACATTTCTTGAAAGAATATATGACATTAGAACGCGTACTTTTACAACGCAGTTTTTACAATGCGACTACCATTACAACACATATTTTTACAAAACAAGCCATTACAATGCATGTTCATAGAAATATATAGAAACTACTATTACAAGGCAAACCATCACTACGCATAATAAGTCTCCAGTGTTAAAGTATAACTAATGATACCTTTTTTTTAAGCCACCATCTGCGACGGGATGCAAGAAAAACACGGTATTGGGTGGGGAAGTATATGAATACCCATGTATAAATGTTAATACTTGTGTATTAATTTTAATACATGTGTATTAACTAAAATAGATTTTTTTCAAATTGTCTACTCTTTTTTAACCAAAATATATCTGACATTTATGTGTATATACAATACATAAAAAACACTGTACAGACCATGAAAAATGCAACAATTACATAAAACGCATACAAAGCAGAGAAAACAGGTGTCCTTTCACTATTTCCATTACAGCAGCCGAGCCATCATCTACTCAAAATGGCTGCCATTCTGAAACAGAACATTCAAACCGACATTTCACACACCACATAATAAATATACATTCTGTCCGGTTCTGATTCACACGAAAAAATAGTTTTCAAAACAGGTTTCCTTTTAAATTTTCATTTTCTTCTAAAAAATGTGTAAATGAAGCCGACCACTATTTTGTGCTCAGTGGTGCTCTGTCCTAACTTCCCTGGTGACCACAGGCAGTTTCAGTAGGTGGAGACAACTGAGACTTTGCAGTTCAAACACTGCCATATATTGACTGAAGTGTAAGTTCAAAACGAAACACCTTCATAACGAAAATAATTTAATGATATACCTAAAATATTTTTTTCATTTATTCACAGAACTTGAAAAACAGCCCCAGCACTACAAAACATATTTCCTATCAGCGGTAAGTGAATTTCAAACCACATCTGATTTTAATTTAAAACCCAAAGTCGGTAATAACAATTTAAATTGTTTTAACATTTTTGCAGAGATTGACCATACACATACAACAATCAAGTTTTGACAATACATTCCTTTGGATAATCATCTGTAAGTACACTGTAAAATGTATTTTGTACCTACAAATTAATGTTTACCTTTAAATAATTAAAAAGAAATTGTGCTGCTGCTGCTCAGTACTATAAAGCAAAATGTATATAGTAACTCTACTGGGTACTTGCCTCAGGGATGGTGCTGGGCAGTATAGGGGGTAAAAATTACTATTCTTACACCGCCTGAAACTTGCCTCAGGGAAGATGCAGGTCACTGGTAGGGGACAAAATTACTATTATAACTCCACAGTGCGCTTGACTCAGGGAAGGTGCTGGACAGTGTTGGTGGACTAAATTACTATCCTAACTCCCGGTTTTTGTCTCAGGGAAGGTTCTAGGCCTTGGTGGGAGGACAAAATTACAATCCTAACTCCGCCAGGTGTTTGTCTCAGAGAAGGTGCGGGACAGTGATGGGTGTCCAAATGACTATTCTAGCTCCACCAAGTTTTTGACTCAGGGAAAGTGCTGGACAGCAGGGGGGGGGCGGTCGAACTTTCTATTCTATCTATGCTGGAAGTTTGCCTTATGGAAGGTGTTGGACACTGGTGGGCAGGCAAAGTTCTATTCTTACTCTGCCGTGTGGTTGCCTCCAGGAAGGTGCTGGACAGTGTTGGGGCACCAACTAACTAATCTAATTCCAATGTCTGCTTACCTCAGAGAGGTTGCTGATTAATCCTGGGGGGGTCACAATTACTATTATAGCCACCGGATGCTTACCCCCAATAAAGGTGCTGGTCTGCTGTTAGTTTAAGGAAATGTAATTAATTTACAGTTAAACATACAGTAAGTATACGTTTTTCTCTCAATTATTAAAAAAACCTTCAAAAAAGCATACATGCCAAACCATCAGCTGGAATACAAAGCCTATTTAGCTGCACGTGCTCCTGAAGCAAAACACAATCTGAGGTAACATTTTTGCAAAACCTATTGGTAAAGTCAATAATAACCAAATCCTTTCTCTTCAGTATTCCAAATGCAAAAGAAACAACAATCAGTTTTTGATACTTCAGAAAATACAATTGATAAAAAAGCTTAAAGTAACAATCACTTCCAAAAACCTCAATTAATGCAAACGTTTCTTTTCATACCTACACAACAACAACCATAAACAACACTCACCTAGAAATAAACCAATAGCATCTAAAGGACAAGCAATCAGACAAAAGAACCTGATCAAGGTAAAGCTAAACATATTAAGAAACTGAAATTAGCTCTCTCTCTTTTCACAGGAGTCTGCAATAAACCATAGTACCAAATCATAGGTAGTATTTTCATAGTCAAAAAATAGATTAAACACCATATTCTTTAACACCTTGGCTGCTAGCGGTTTCCCCCCCCCGGTGCTGGATTCACAGAGTTCCCTTTATTCATGACGAGCTCAGCTCGTCATAAGCACAGCTCAACCGTGCCTCATGACGAGCTGAGCTCGTCATGAGCAGCGAAGGGGTTAAGTAGTCAACAGGCAGTTCCAGAAATATTAACCTTCTTTTGCAGGTTATAAAGATTAAAAACTTGCTAATAAAATAAACATTCACTGTTTTCTCTTTTTGTTTCTAAGCGGAAGAGAGGCTTCTCACATCATGTCCAACAGAGGCAACAGATTATTAAAGTACGGTCGCTATCTTCATTGTAGGGAGAGATTAACTGAGCCCAGGATTCATTGGAGGTGTGTGCAATATTACTCATCCCATTGCACAGGCAGAGCGGTTACTCCTGGTGACACTGTTGAAAGGACCATAGAGCATAACCACTCTGCCTCTGCATTGGAGATAGAGGTTAGAGTAAACATATTTGGCAGTTATTGACTTAAGAACGGCCTTCGACCTGGTCCCTTGTGCTAAGCTTTGGCAGGTACTGTCTGACCTAGGGATTCCCCGTCTGATTCTGGAATTTATCAAATGCTTACATGAGGGGAATTATGCCAGAATCAGGTGGGGATGCCGGGGTGACCTGACAGAAAGGGTAGTGGTAGAGAGAGGGGTACGCCAGGGTTGTGTTTTGGCAAAGCCTTTGTTCTCCCTCTTTGTCAATCGGGTGGTAGACCATTTGAGGGAGGACCCAGCCGACGCCCCAACCCTCGCAGGGGAGAAATCCCCCACGTTGCTCTTTACGTACGATATCCTCCTGATTTCAAAAAGTTCAATGGGACTCCAAAAACTACTGGCTCGGTTTAGCCAATTTTGTGATTCCAGGGGCCTATGTATTAATACATCTAAAACCAAGCTCACGGCACTGACTCCATCAAAACGATTCAGGAACACCATCAAGTTGAATGACTCCCCATTAGAATTAGTCAATGCTTTCGACTATCTGGGTGTCCGGGTCAACAACTCGATGAGGTGGAGTTATCACCTTTCAAAAATACTGCTTAACCACAAACGAGTCTCGGGGTCAATTGCAAGACACCAGCGACTTTCACATAGAAGGCCAGTAGCCCCTGCCATCAAGGTGTATGAGGGAAAAGCCCTGCCTTCGTCCCTTTACGGGGCGGAACTTTGGGGATTCGAGAACACCGTGGACCTAGTGAGATCAGAAAACATGTTCTTTAGGGATCTGGTCTTACTTCCTCCATCGACCCCATTAGTTCCGCTCCGCCATGATTTTGGGAAATACCCAATTAATGAAATAGCTAGGCTGCGCCCCCATTTATTTTGGGTGCGCCTAAGAAGGACCCCCGAATTGTCAATCTATGCTTCTGCCCAGAGCGAATTAGTACGTCTAGACACGGCTCACAAGATCACCTGGATAGTCAAATTGAAGCAGTTGGTGGGGGACATTGGACTGGCGGAGGCATGGGAAAGCCAGACTCCGCCGCCAAAACAGGCAGTAAAGAAAGCTTATTGGGAGTGGGTCATAACAGAAGCCACTACAAAATCTAAGCGGGGCACTTTGACGGAGCAATTCCGAGACCACAAGCCCACCGCTAAACTGGAGCCTTTCTCATTTTCATTAAATCCCCGAGAGATAGGGCCCTGTACCTGAAGTTGAGGCATGGAACACTCCCACTCAATGGCTTTACGGTAGGGTGGAATACTTGTGATGCGAAAGGTAGTAAGTGCCCCGCCTGTGCTTCTCCCACAGAATCTTTTCCACATTTTCTTTTTGCCTGTCCGGCGTACAAACTCCCGAGAAGAAAATGGCTCAAACCCGTATGTACCAACCTGGGAGCAAGGAACTATAAGGAGGTGCTGCGCATTTTAAAATCCGATACATCCTCCCCTAGTACAATCTGTGGGACAGCTAAATTTCTGGGCTGTGCCTGGTTAACCAGAAGTAAGCAATTGAAGGCTAATGCCGTTGAAAATCAGGATCAATAGTAAGGTCTCCCCTTGATATGTGGATTCTATGTTATATAAATTGTTTTTAATCTGTATAGATTTTATGCCATTTTTACATTTTGTTTAACTTGTTTTTATCATTACGATTGTGTTTTATCGAGCTATTGTATGACATTGAGACACCGTTCCTTTTTATCACTGGATTGTCTTACTTGATGGACATGGTCTGTTTATAGTTTTATGATATTTTTATATCGAATAAAGTCATACAACAACAGTAAACATAAATGTAATGAAAGAACTTGCATCCACCTCCAGTGAACCCTGTGGCTCAGTTTTGAGGGAAGAATCCCAAACCATCCCTATGCATGTAGCAAGTTCTATGCCAACAATCCCTAATTTCAGAAGAATTATCCAAAGGAAAAAACAAGCAAGTAACGTATAATGTATAACACCCCCTACATTTTCTGATATTAATATTCCTCATGAACTAACTGTTACAGTTACTAATGAACCCTTTCTTTTGCATGACAACAAAAAGCCTCAGAAAAGGATACTAATCTGTAGCACACCCCATAACCTTCTAAAATTGGAGACTAGTGCTATTTGAATGATGCATGGGACGTTTAAATCCACACCCCATCCATTCAGCCAAATATTCGCTATTCACTACTACATTAATAACACTGTAGTCCACTTAGTACACAGTTTACTCCCTGATAAACAAACCTCAACATACCCTGAACTTTTAACAGTGGTAAAAACTAAAACACGGTATGAAAATCCTATAAAAGTGATTATTGATTTTGAATTACCCATGATTAACACCATCACCAAATTGTATCCTGAAACCCAATTTCAAGCATGTTTTTTTCACAGGCATTTTGAAGAAAAATTCAAAAAACATTCTTAGTTGAGAATTACATATCAAATAGTAAACTTTAATTTGAGTTGAAAAAACTAACTGCCCTATGTATTGTTCCTCCTGACTGTGTGGATGAATACTACACATCAATTTCTGAATCAGAATATTTTACGACAAATGAAAACAAATTGTCTCCCCTTCTAAATTACTTTGACGCCACATGGATTGGTCATCTATGCAGGTCAGGTCATAGGAGGAATGCAAGGTTTCATGTGAATTGGTGGAACTGTTACACAACCTGCCTAGAGGGAGGAACAAAACTAATAATGCCATAGAGGGATGACACAAATCCTTCAACAAATCAATCAGAAAATCTCACCCTAACTTTTATCATTTTTGGGAAATTTTGAAGAAGGAGCAAAGTTTCCAATAAATTAAAATTGCGCAATCATTGACTGGGATGTGGAATTTGACTAAAAAGCTCCCTTTTTCCCTGGTGTCCCATCATGCACCCTATCCACCCTGACATCGACTAGGTAAGCCGATCCTCCTACTTCAAGCACAAACCCCGTTGTACCCCCTTTTGCCTGCTCTCTTTCTCGTAAAGCTGACACATGCAAAGAATAATGCCCAGCTACCATGTAACCTACGGGTTTCCGTCCCGTTTGATATTTTTCCCTTAGACAAGAACGGAGTCAGTCGGATGGTTGACTCGGAAAACCCCCCCTCCATAACTCTATCACCGAACGAGCAGCTCTCGCTCGTCAATAATTTCCTAGTTTGCGAGGACGGCCACGGGCTGGGTTAACAACCAAGGGAAAACCTAATCAAACACACGAGACAGCCACGAAGAAGAATAGTTTACTACAGCCCATTTTTCCTTTTCCCCGCTGCACACACATACCATTGTGAAACATCACCACCTTTGTGTACGAAGTAAAGAACGCACAATGCCTCGTCCTCTTTACCTTTCCGACAGAAATGACCCTGTAACAATGCCTCGATTCTCTGTCCTCAGATACTAGCAACTCTGTAACTTGTCACCACAATCACCCCGATGCAATATGTTTGTCTATGTGTAAATGCTATTCAGGTTATTCTTTAAACGAGAACAAGTATGCTATGTCTTCTGTATGCTTACATCATGAATGATTGAATCAAGTCTAAGGGAACTCCTTCTTTCTGATTGTACTCGTACTGTATATAAGTGCTGTTATGTTTCAAGCAAAGTAGACTACTCCTGAACCCGCTTGGTGAAGGAGCTCTCCCTTAACTCGAGTTCTGGAATAAAACCCTTTCAACTCGAAGACCACGGACTCGGCTCCTCATTTTATGCATTACCATTTTCTTGGGTAATTATAGAAATTCTGAACGGCGTAAATAACTAGCTTTTTTATTTACCACATTAATTGGCGCCTGAACAGGGACGCTCCCTCTTCCCTACGCGCTGGCGATGTAAGTCGGATCCTTGTCCCTTTCCATACTTTTGACGGACTTCAAGTGCACAACAGCGGGGTGTCCCCGCTAACTCCCTCGAGACGAGGAGGAGGCAGACTGCGACTGATCATCCACACGAGGCGGTGAAGAAGATAGTGGAGCGTCCCAACCCAGAGCCTGACCAGTGAGAGTGCCGAGTCCGAGGTCTTTGGAGCCCCGAATTCCTGCGCAAGCGTCAAGAGCCCGATGACCAGGTCGTCAAGTTTTGCTTCTTGGTGAGTACCACTGAGATAGTATAAAGACGGGTTCCATTTTTGGAAAACAGTAAAGACGTGTTTCATTCGTGAAACCGGTATGGTTGCACTATATTCTAGAGTATAAAGTGTTCGTTTTGTTTTTGTATATTCCAAATCCTTTTTAAATCGTAATTTGTTGAGTTTAAGAATGCCTCTGTTTTCCAAATTACGTACAATTGGCACCAAAAGGAATCTGTTAGAAAAACCAGTTAAAGTCCCGCCTAGGGACACTCCTGGATATTTCATGTACAACAAGCATGGATTGAGTGCCATATTATTTTTAGACCTTTGGGTAGACTATACCGAAAAATTAGAGATAGCGTATAGGTGGCCTGCCACAGGTACATGGGATATAGAATGCATTATGAGAGTGGAGGAAGAGTTATGGAAAAGACCCAACGCCTGACTGTAGCAAGACTGACAGGATACGAACTAACGCTCTTTCAGCCACACATAGAGATCAGACGATGCAACGTGTTGAATCCTGCTACCCTTTTGCCCTCAAGCTTAGATGACACGACACAACATGACTGTGTGGAAATGATCGACGTAGTGACAAAACCAAGACAAGACCTAACAGATGTTGCACTCCCAGATCCTGATGTAACACTCTATGTGGATGGGTCGTGCATGAGGACAAGTGCTGGAGAGTTAGTGGCAGCCTATGCAGTAACAACGGACTGTAAAGTTATAGAGATCCAAAGAATTGACATTCTGTAAGCTCAAGCAGCAGAGCTCATCACTCTGACACAGGCCTGCCTATGGGCAAAACAATTGAAAGTGAACATCTATACCGATTCCCAATATGCATTCGGTGTAGTTCACAATTTTGGAGTGTTGTGGCAGGAACGAGGTTTCCTTACCTCACATGGGGCCAAAATACAACATGGTCCCCTGATTCAAGCCCTACTAGATGCCATACACCTACCTGCAGTCATAGCTATTCTGAAATGCAAGCACATACCAAAGCTACAGACACCATATCCATAGGAAATGACTTAGCGGACCGAACTGCTAAACAGACAGCCCAGAGTCCAGTGAACACATCAGACTCTCAGGTACTAACACAGAGAGACCCCTTGAAAGATGTGCTAGACATACAGACACATGCCACCTCAGATGAAATAAAGAAATGGGCTGAACAAGGAGGGGTCCAGACAGATCAAGGTTGGATGACCAAAGACCGAACAGTGTGGTTTCTCCCTGATTCCATGGTACAAGTCATAATTGACACAGCCCATAGCCCAGCCCACCTAGGCGAAAAAGGTATGCTGGATAGTTTACGGAATATCTGGTTTAACAAACACCTGAGACCTGCAGCCAAACAAAAAGTAAAAACTTGCATGATATGTTGCCAATTTAATCCTGGTAAAGGTGTATCAGTAGAACAAGGTGGATTCCAGCCTCCTGATCATCCCTTCGAAGTCCTCCAAATGGATTATATTCAGATGGACAGATGTAGAGGGTACAAATGTGTGCTAGTGGTAGTATGTACACTGACACGATGGACTGAAGCATACCCCGTCCCAGACTATGGTGCCCAGACAACCGCTAAGCAATTAGTGAGAGAATTCTTCCCCAGATATGGGTTACCAAGGGTCATTTATTCGGACAATGGACAACCTTTCTCCTCCAAATTGATGGAGGCTGTTTCTCTACTATTGGGATATTCCTGGAGATTTCATTGTGTCCGACCCCCTCAAGCAGCCGGCCTAGTCGAGCGGCACAACCAGACCTTGAAAACAAAACTAGCCAAAATATGTGCAGAAAAAGGGATAGACTGGGTCACTGCCCTCCCGGTCGCTCTCTTTTATATGCGAATGGTGGCACATTCCCGGACGGGACTGTCCCCTTTCGAAATAACATTCGGGAGACCTCCTAACATCTGGGGTGTACCTTCTCCTAGAAAACTGACTGACATTGATTCTAATATCTTGACAGATTACCTGGCTTCCTTGTCATTCACAGGTTGCAGCAGCATTTCCAGACCTCACCACGCCTGGAGAACACGCAATCAGGCCCAGCGATTGGATATTGATCAGAAATTTCGATCGTACCAGCCCCCTGGAGAAGAGATGGACAGCTCCTAAGCTGGTCCTCCTAACTACAAGGACCGCCGTCAAAGTGGAAGGACGCAAAGGATGGCTCCACGCTAGCCACTGTCGGAAATATTTTGGACCTAAACCCACAGACACTGTGCCTTGTCCAACAGCTACCAACGCCCCGGATATAATTTCACCAATTCCAGAACTCACTCCTCAACAGAAATACCGATCGCAGCTGCGATCTCACCAAAAACAGACTAAAGACATTGCACCTGATCATAACGCACCGGTGGCTAATTAAGGCCAGGAACAAGCTCCTGGTGAAGCGGCTGCTGGGAGACGTTTTGATCTCGTGCTCAGAGACATCTTGATATTAAATCCATAGACATCATGAGGAGAAATGACGCAGTGCGTCAATGGAAAAAGACTAATTATGTAAAATTACTGCATAGCAGGTTCTCGATTTTTCTGTTTACAATGTTACTTGTTTGCTGTGTAGCAGCCTGCCTGGGATGGATCTTATGTACAGTTTTCCCTCCACATTCTTCCACACTTGTAAAGAATACCACTATGCATTCCTATGTTGATCTTCCCCCACACCTCGAGGACAGAAGAAAGGAATTTATAAATAATACATTCATTTCCACCCTCCATAAACACCAGCTCATAGTCAACAAGACCAACTGTTGGGTTTGTGGCTTGATGCCACATTCCGTACATGAGGGAATGCCCTTTTTCTCCCTCCCGTTTGGTTATTCAGGATCCGCCTATGCCTTAGCCATGATATTCTCTGCCTCCTTCAGAAACATTCCCCCGACCAAATTGAAAAACGAAAGTAATTGGAACGAGGTAAAGACCAAAATAGTAAAGGCTGTTTCTAAAATGGTGGATCTCACTGTTACCTGGGGGAGGGCCGAAGATCACGAAAATATCAGTTACTCCCAGTTCCATGACATTGCTTCCTTCAGGGAAATGTTTTCCTTCGATCAAAGACGGACAGATCAAGGAGGTTGGGTAGTACCGCAAAACGGCCGGTTTTGCATAAGGGGGGAAGGAAAAGGGGAAGTAATGGGGAACAGCGAGTGTGATAGGACATACACACTGCCCGCCCCCGATTTTCCGACCATAGTAACTGCCCCAAACACCTATTTCATTTGTGGACCCCATGCGCGCACCTGGTTGCCCCAAGGCTGGTCTGGAAAGTGCTACATCGCATTCCTATTACCACCGACTTACACAGCCCCCGCCAATTACCACCTGATTGACCCTCTGACCCAAGTTAGAAGACAACGAAGGGGGGTCATAGATGCAGAAGATACTACAGGACAAGAAGTAGGAGACTTCTTTAAAGGTTTTCTCCCTTTCTGGGGACCTATGGCAAATAGTCACCACATCCGGCAACTAACCCGTGTAGTTCAGGCCGCCATAGACGAAACAACTGGCGCCTTAAATAACATTACAGCTGAGGTCGCTGCAGACACTACAGCACCGTATAGTTTTAGATGTCCTGTTAGCCGACCGTGGTGGTGTGTGTAAGGTAATAGGGTCCAGTTGTTGTGTATTTATTCCAGACAACGCCCCATCAGTCTATTCTGCTATCTCCCGCCTCCATGTTCTATCCGACAAATTGGATATGGAAACCAGCACATGGTCCCTGACCGGCTGGTTCTGGGACCTCCTGTCCACCTGGGGGTGGAAGGCACTAACAGTCCTGGGCCTCGTTTTGGCCACTATCCTCACCTGTTGCCTCTGTGTCCAGTGTGGCCCCGCCCTTTGTGGACTGTGTGCCACTTCCTGTACTCCTCGTCCACGAAACAGAGGAAAGAAAAATGAAATGATCATGTTACAGGAACAAGTTTACGATCTGATGAATATAGAAATTGATTAAGAATTTCTGTAATAGGGTTTCTATGGGACAAGGAGGGAATGTGGAATTTAACTAAAAAGCTCCCTTTTTCCCTGGTGTCCCATCATGCACCCTATCCACCCTGACATCGACCAGGCAAGCCGATCCTCCTACTTCAAGCACAAACCCCGTTGTACCCCCTTTTGCCTGCTCTCTTTCTCGTAAAGCTGACACATGCAAAGAATAATGCCCAGCTACCATGTAACCTACGGGTTTCCGTCCCGTTCGATATTTTCCCTTAGACAAGAACGGAGTCAGTCGGATGGTTGACTCGGAAAACCCCCCCTCCCTAACTCTGTCACCGAACGAGCAGCTCTCGCTCGCCAATGATTTCCTAGTTTGCGAGGACGGCCACGGGCTGGGTTAACAACCAAGGGAAAACCTAATCAAACACAAGAGACAGCCACGAAGAAGAATAGTTTACTACAGCCCATTCTTCCTTTTCCCCGCTGCACACACATACCATTGTGAAACATCACCACTTTTGTGTACGAAGTAAAGAACGCACAATGCCTCGTCCTCTTTACCTTTCCGACAGAAATGACCCTGTAACAATGCCTCGATTCTCTGTCCTCAGATACTAGCAACTCTGTAACTTGTCACCACAATCACCCCGATGCAATATGTTTGTCTATGTGTAAATGCTATTCAGGTTATTCTTTAAACGAGAACAAGTATGCTATGTCTTCTGTATGCTTACATCAGGAATGATTGAATCAAGTCTAAGGGAACTCCTTCTTTCTGATTGTACTCGTACTGTATATAAGTGCTGTTATGTTTCAAGCAAAGTAGACTACTCCTGAACCCGCTTGGTGAAGGAGCTCTCCCTTAACTCGAGTTCTGGAATAAAACCCTTTCAACTCGAAGACCACCTACTCTGCTCCTCATTTTATGCATTACCATTTTCTTGGGTAATTATAGAAATTCCGAACGGCGTAAATAACTAGCTTTTTTATTTACCACAGGGAGACTGAACCCACGAATTTCTAAATGAACAAAAGAAATGTGCAAGCGACTATTGGGTCAAATTCAACAATTTTCGTTGATGGTGGCTTCAGACTACCTAGACAATATTGCACACATACTACATTTCTAACCTACACTAACACCTATTCAACCTTACTTGCCTGTTTCGCAATTAAATTGTATTAATTAAATTGGCATTTAAAAAGAAATGTTTACATTTAAAAAATAATTTGGGTTTCCTACCTTCTGTTGTCTTCTCTCTTTGACTCTTGGACTTTTGTAGAATTCTCGAAGAGTCTTCAGCCAAAAATCCACGAGTACGCAATACTATCATAGAAAAACGCAACGCATCAAAAAGTTAAAAATAAAAAATATAGCTTTTTTAAATGTTTCGTTTAAAAGAAATCGCTAAATTTCTTTTAAAATATTTTTTTTAAACCAAAAGTTTAAAAAAAGCAATTAACCCGACGTGGGTCTACAACCACGACCTGCATTGGGAGGAAAATGGTGGTTAAAACCTACAAAACATACTTCAAAACACAAACAAATATTTAAGTACCTCCTTCCTCTCGCCTTACAATAAACTATGACACCCACAATCTATATTTACTAATTAAAATAAGACTTACCTGAGAGCGGCTCTTCCTTGCTTCCGATCTTGACCGGGATGATCCACTGACTCTAGAAACAGACATACAACCGGGAACGCCATCTGTAAGTAAAAATGAAAAAAGGACAATGTCTCGCGTTCATTTCAATTGAAAAGCATCGGAAATCCTAAAAAGAATTAGAAAAAAATATAATATAAATTTTTGAGAAAATTATTATTTTTGTAATTTAATATATAATATAACCTATTTGTACACAGCTTATTGCAAATTTTTATAAACAGTTAAATATTTTTATTAAAGAAATAAAGTTTTAAATATTTCATTTCATGTGTCTTATTATATAAGTACTTTAATAAAATTAAAAACTGGTTTAACATTTTTAAAAATGTATCTGTCTTTTTTTACAAAATGTTACTGTACATATATGCATGTTTACATATTATTTATTGTTCTACTCTGTTATTTTATAGGTAATAAAATGTAAAACATTTATTTTGATTATTCGACAAGCCCCTATTCCAAACCCATTTCTACTCTAACATCTCTTTTTATCTGGTAAAACGTTAACCCTTATATTAAATTTTTTAAACAATTTCTAAAAATGTTATTTTAATAATCTTTAATAACAAATTAAAATGAATACCTGTGAATTACTACTGTTCCACTCCCTAAACCCCTAATTACCTAACATCCCATCTCAGATAATGAGTATCACACCTGCATAATTTTCATTTCAAACTATTTTCAATCCATTAAATAAATAAATTCAAAAATAATTAATTACCAGGTAATAATATTAACCTCTTCACTGCGGCGGCTATTCCGCCACAGTGCTAAGGGGGTGGGGCGGCCGCGCGGCGGCCGCATGCTGGTGACGGAACCGCTCCGTCACCAGCGTCGGTGGCGCTGTGCTTATGACGGAGCGGTTCCGTCATGGCCCGCCCCGCTCAATGGAACGCTCAGCGAAGGCGCAGAATTCGCGCCACGCAGGCGCTCCGTGCGGGCCATGACGGAACCGCTCCGTCATCAGCACAGCGCCACCGCAGCTGATGATGGAGCGGTTCCGTCATCAGCAGGCAACGGGTTAAGATATAGATAATAATACACTCCCCCTTCCAACACCACTATTCATCTTGCATCCCTTCCCAGAAGAAGAATAGCATAACCTTTTAAATAATAATTTTACTCTAGAATTTAATAAAAATGTTCATTAAAATCTATATTAATTAATATACAAGTATTAAAATGACTACCAAGGTATTAATACACTTCCCCACCCGAAACCCCTGTTTCCCTTGCATCCCATCCCAGAGTATGGGTGTCATATCCTCATAAATAATAATCATAGTTTTTTTTAGTTTTCTTACAATTAAAAATGTAATCATGAAAAAAGAATTCCCTAATGTTAAAACTAATACCTGGGTATTAATGCACTTCCCTACCCAAAACCCATGTTTCCCTTGCATCCCGTCCCAGAGGATGGTTTTTCAACTTATAATTATCAATCATAATTAAAAAAAATACTAATTATTAAAATATAACTCTGAAAAATTAAAAGAAAATTATAAAAACAAATACCTGGGTATTAACCCCTTCGATGCTGATGACGAGCTCAGCTCGTCATCACCCACGGGTGTCGTGTGCTGATGACGAGCTGAGCTCGTCATGGTGCCACTAAAATGGCAATTTCCAGCACAGGGGGGGGGAAAACGCCTAGCAGCCAAGTGGTTAATATACTCACACCAACCAAAACTCCTAATTCCCTTCCATCCCATCAGAATAGATGGGTTTACATCCTTATAATTAAGAATCTTAATTATTGTTAAAATCATGACAAAAATATTACAATCAACATTAATACACAAGTATTAAAATCAATACCTGTGTATCAATATACTTCTCCACCCAAATCCCCTATTTCCCTTGCATCTGGTCCCAGAGGCTGGATGTCAAAGGGGTATATTATTGATCTATGGGACTAGCAAGGGACCCCCCCATACTTGGTGTGACACAGCTATTGTGTTGGAAACCTGCAGCTGGGCCACCGTGTTATGTCTAAACCGTTAGGAGCTGTTGCTGACTGACCTGAAAACAGTACAACATAGTGTTATGTATTCTAAATGTCCTTGTACGAAATGTGCAGACGAGATCCCAAGAAGAGTCATTGAATAACAAAACATCATGCAGAGCATATTTCTAAAATAATGTCACAAAAACAAATGTGTTATGTGTGTCTGTGCAAGCAGAAGCAGCCTAAAACATCTAATATGCTAAACTAAGGGAGAGCCAAGGTGGGCCCAGAAGGGACATAACTACAGAGGCACAGTCCCCATCGGGGACGTATCTGCGGGTGGTAGACCAACTGGAGGCCTTGTGGAATCTGTGAACCCCAAATGCGCACCATAGGGAATCAGTAGGGTTCCAAAAATGCACAGCGTAGCTTCTCTAAAAGCCTGGGTCTCCTTCAGAATCACCAATGGACCTGGAAATTCAGGCTGCATCAGAACCAGATCAGGGACCGGGTATGAGATGGGGGCCCAGGACCAAGACCGTGAAGTACCCTGATGTCTTCTGATGTGTCCTGACCAGAGTGGTGGGAAGAGGGGGTGTCATGCTTTGACTTGTGTTTCTTTTTCTATTTGGACTTAACAGACAATTTTGAGAGGGGTGACAATCTCTCTCTGCTTCGGCCTGGGACTGAGAGCACATCCACTTCCTCGACTTTGAATGGATCTGGGCCTTATGCACTTTATGAAGCTGCGCGATGGAGAGTTAGACCTCACGGTTGCAGATGGCCTTTGTATTAGTCCAAGAGCAGGCGTGGCACGGATTCTAGTTACACATGGTGATCAGACTCCAGAGACACAAGTAGTAAGTGTCTGTCACCAACATCAGTTCATGACAATCCTTGCAGGATTTAAACCCTGTAGACATAGGGGAGACATGTCCAATGCACACTGGAAAAACTTTGTATAAAAGTTTTTGTCAGGTGACAGAAGGGAAGGATCAAGTTCTGGATCCACGTGAAAAGAAAGAAACTGATGTCGTCGCGCGGAGCTGGCTGTTATAATGTGGGCCCGAAACTACTTCTGGGGCGGGATGGATTAGACACAGGACCACACAACGCCATCTATCCACGTCTGAGGGAATTGATTAGAAAAATCCCCAGGTCGAGTTTGGCACAAGTAGGCATTCACAAGGTGAGGAATCTGCGGTTAGAAGTATCCATCAGAAAATATGTCCGTACTATTGGGCATGCCCACCCTACCTAGAGTGTGGAGCCTTCTTTCTGCATCCCCGTCAGCATGTATCTGACGATTATGGGGAACATTTTGTGGAGTTTGTCGGAACAGAGGAACCACTGCATCATGATTTTCAATGCTGATTCTTTGTGTAGAACTGATAGGCTATCTTTGTAAATATTCCCATCACTCTTTGGACACTTGTGCATTCAAATACCTTCTCAAATTAGTAATGTACTTCCAAGATTCATCTTTCTGAGGGAAGTTTAGCAGTCTGTAGAAGGCAGAAACCCGTTGGTGTAGTGCCTTTAAATGAGGGGAAAGGTTTTTCCCTTGTGTAAGAAGTTTTGTTGCTGTCTTTTACACACAGCAGAAGAACTAATTGACTGACTTGTTGATAGCAAACCTGAGTGACTGCCCTTTCACAGGTGCTTTTACACTATGCAAAGGATTTGATTTCTCTGTTTACAACTTTGGGTGGGGGTTGAAACCGTTCATGCCAGCAGGCACAGGTAATCTTACATTATATACCCCCTGATGCAGTGGCACCCAAGATGCTTTGATTTGCCTTCTCAGATCTACAGCCAGGTTTAGGAGACATAATCATCCCATATTTCCTCCCTGGCTTTAAACATATCAAGTCAGACTCATGGATTTTACAAATTGTTCAAGGGAGCAATGCCCTGCCATTCATTTTGCCCCCAGACCGGCCTCCCTCCAGCAGGACAGACTCTGCAGGCCATAAATCAAATGTAATGCAGGAACTCAACCTCCTTCTGGTAAAGTGTACGATTGAACGATTGCTGAACTAGGAAATGTGAGGGATGCTACTCTTGCTGCTTCCTTGTGCCTGGAGGCCAGAGGTCTCTGAGCTCACTTCCTCCAGGTGGACCCCTAATCTAGCAGCAACAAGTCTGTTAGGTTGTATGACATTACAACGCAACGTTTTACAACGCCGACCTTTATAATATGTATTTTACTATTCATGCCTTTATCACTGAAGTACGTTAAGACGCATCTCTTTCCAAAGTGTATTTTTGTTTTATAATAGAATTTTTTTTTAAGTCTTTCTTAATACATTTACGCCTTATTGGTTTAATTTACGTGATAAATAATTTTTTACAACTTTTTTAGGCTCTTTAAAATTCTTAAAGCTATTTTATATTCATGTCTTTAAGAATATATCAGTTGTATTGCCTTCCCGAGTTACACCACTATGGGGTTTTACATTTCTGGTTTCTGGATATTGTTTAAAATCTCAGGATTTGGGGTATTTAAGAACCATCCAGTTTGTTTTTTTCGTAGAACTGTTTTTATTTCAAGGAGCAGAGAGAACATTCTGCAGATCTCCTTACTTGCTTTCCTCTTACTCATCCTGCTTAAGTAGCATCTTTAGCCTTGAGAAGTGAAATTTACATTTTCTTCAACTACTTTGCTGAAACAGATGGCGAAGAGTATCTGGATGAGTTTGATCTGGGATTTAAAGCATGGCTAGAGGAATCTGCCTTGCTTCCAGAAGTCGGAGTATTCTTTAGTTCTGGTGGTGTCATCATGCCAAGTTTAGCCTTGGAAGTGCAGTGCTTGAGTTTGATGCTAGGAAACTTCTGGTTTCACTGGAGTGTTTGCTCAATTTTTTGCAACATTTTTCTCACATGTTGCATGTGATAATGAACATGCCTAATGAGTGTTTGTATTTACTCAGACGTTTTACTTGCTTCAGATTAATCCCGCAACTCTTTGCTTCCCATTTAAGTACTTTCTGGATGTGTGTGGTGATTTCCGTCTTGAGTTTAATGCACCCTTTACAGGTACCAGAACAAAGCTATGGAAACAAAATGGGTAAATCTTTTCATATGTGGCTTTACCTTTCCGTTTTTGGAAGCAGCTGCGTGTACATAGTAAGTGGCATGCCTCCCTGTGGCAGCTCTCAATTGCTACATCTTTGTAGAAACTATCATTCTTTTTAATGTTGATCTTCTGGTATAATGCATTGTCCACAACCAAGATGACGTTCACAATTACGGAGAAAGAATCAGAGGTTTACATGCTATGTTGTTTTGTAGATTTTACTCTAAACCCAGAGCATCTACCATTAAAGCCCTCTGGAATAAACTCTCCTTAAGACACTGCACATAAGCACTTTACTCTCTTCAACGTTTAGCTTCCAATGAAATCATAATGACTCTTTATATCTATCCAAGATTGGTAACAAAGATTAGGAGGTCCCAGGGGAGGGGTAGGTATTCTATCCTCGAGCCCTGAGCGATGACCAACACCTCACAACGTTCTATGCAGCTTTTTGCATCCTCCCAGTAATTTGCATTTTAAATATATTTTAATGCCTGCGGGAAGAGCTCTTGTATTGGGGGTCTTATTCTGGCTTTGCACTTTATAATTTTATTTTTCTAGAGACTTGTGCTCAATGCGAGTTAACTGTTTCTATTGATTTTTAATATTGTCATCTGCACTTTAGTCAAAGTCCCTTCGTGGCCCTTCTGCCATTTTAAATACCACAGGGTTGAGGGCCTTTGTATCGTTCCCTCAAATGAGGTGTGAGACCAAGGTTCTGGTCGTCAGAGTTCTGAAACCAAAATCATGCCAGCTACTGCCGGTCGCAATTTTCATGGAGGCCCACCTGCGGTGTGTCGGTCTATTGGCATTCCCCCCCCCCCCCAGGTTATCTTAGTTCTCGGAGGAGATTAGGTAGGTAGGAGCCCATAGCGGAATCTATGGTGAGATTTTTTGTTCTCCTTCCTTCCCTTTTGATTTAAACTTCTTTATGTAATGTTGCCCCTGGGAGACTTTACATTGGGGGATGTCTAGGCATGATAGTGCTTTTTAGGTCTCGGCCTGGCGAAAGCAGCACATGCGCTGCTCTGCCATTAGAGTCCTTTTAGAATCAATACGATTCCAGCGTGCACGCAGGGACACAAATGAGACAGAAGATGTGCACGTGGGTATTTGCCCCTTTACTGGCGGCGTGATACTCAGTGGACTTTTTTTGCAGCGCCAGTAAAGCCAGTCCCCGTGTGCACATCTTCTGTCCACCTTGTAAAGAGATGTGCACGGGCGCGCGCAAGCCAGCGTGCTGTATGGAGAACTTCTTTCACTGGCCCTCTAAGTCAGGTCTAGGGATGTGGTTAATTCCCCAGCACGTGATGCCGCAATGAGGTCACCGTCCACGGGAGCCCGCAGGCTCCATATGCTTCATGCCTGCGCTGGTATCTGCACCGGTTGAATGTGTCTCTCAGGGTCATTGCAGGACGTGAGAGACGGGAGTGCAGCCCCGTCCTTAGCTGAGCTTCGTTAGTCTGGAGTGAGCCATTGCAGGTAACCCCAACCTGCGGGTAGGGGGAAAAGGGACACACAGGGAAGCAAGGAGAGACCCCAGCTTCACCTTTAGAGACGCAGCCCCTGGTAGTGACGACGCCCGATGTTATATTGCGAGGGTATAATATCTCGCTGGGTTAATACATCCCATGCCCCCTCCCCGCACTCTATGGTGACAGGTTATAACCCTGCCTTTCACACCCGGATGACTATAAAATGAGTACCATTGCACCATGTAGCATTAAACATCTGCTATAAAGTGCCGGGAGACATACTGCTGTAAAGAAACGTTTCATAAATGCTCTTCATACCGTACTTTAACGAATACAACGTTCCATTACCACCCAATGCTAAGTATTCAAGGACACCACAATGGAAAAGCTGTCATCAAGCTTTAACAGGCACCAAACTGCCCCATGAGGCTTGGTAACACCAATAAAGAGTACCTTGCGCCATGATGCTCGCCCCCTAATTTAGATGTGAGAATCCTATTAACTTACTTCCTTGTTTGCTCGCCAACTCAGGAGGGATGTCACTAATTTGCATGTTTCTTCACACGTTCTAACAGGACCTTTCTTTTCCTCTCCTCTTTATTCCTCTATCTCTCCTTATTTTCCTCTGCCTCCTGCTCTCTCTCTCTCCCCCACCCCTATCGCTGTCAGTGTCCTTCCTCCTGTGTATGCATGTGCTCAATGCCTAAACACTTAAAAGGTCCCAAGGGCAAGACCTATTGGCTATGCCAATGCTTGTTAAGACTTGCGTTTATTTTGTTCAAGACACTTATGGATAATATTCGCATTTTAATGTTTGTTTCTCTCACTGTACTTTTATGGTCTATTTATTTGGATCAAAAAAATTAAAAATAACTAATCCTATGAACAGATTTAGTTGCAGTATCAAACCAAAACATGTGACATACTTGAATAACTATTTATTTTAAATTCTTGTTTAAGCAATAATTTTGTATAAAATACGTTGTTTACTATGTTGTGACAAGTAGATGGCTTTACAGCTATTCACACGTCTTTGCACGCAGCAGAGATTTCTAAAATACTGACATGTATTTGTGAAGTTAAATAAATACCAAAATACGGTCTAAAATATAATATTGTACTGATTAAGTTAGTCTTTTTAAAATACGTTTATTCTTTTCCTGTCACAAGTTTGCATAGGGAGTCATTTAAACTGAATACAGAACTATATTGTGGTATGGACTACAAGACACAAAAAAGACCATCAAAGTAACTTTTGCGGTATTTTCTACACGTTAAAAACAAAGGGGTCCATTAGGATGGCGGGCAGTGGCACCACAACGGAGCTGGCGGGGCAGAAAAACGCCTTTTTCCGTCCGCGAGCAGCAGTACTCACGTCCGCCATATTAATATAGCAAAACATAGGTAATTTCCTGTCCGCCGCAGAGCGCCGTGCACCGCCATCAAAGTGTGCCCGCCACCGCGGAATGATGTCCGCCCCCGCGGAATGACGTCCGCCCGCTCCACAAATTAGGATGGCCCAAACAGGCAGATGCACCGCAGAGGAGACACCACCCAACCAGAGACGGCGGAAACTCGACAGCGGAGTGCGATAGCAGAGACTAGGTCCACACTACTCGGTCACGACCGCCATGGACCCAGCTCTACATGTGTTTCTGGTGCTGTACCTGCTACACCACTATCATCTTATGGGCCGCATCGGACGCCGGCGCAGGTACGCAAATACACAAATACAACACACAACACACGGGCTGACACAGGGTCCAAAACCATAACAGACAGCCTGCTGGGGGCAACAACACATCCACAAGGGCTCCCACACATGACCCACCTGCCACCATGTCACCCCACTACATCCAGGAAACACATCGACCGCGATCCTGAACCAAAGTTCCGGTCACGTCACCGCAGCGATCAACACATGCGCACAATGCAGAAGGCAGGGCCAGTCCAAGGCATGGGTAGGGCACAAAGACCACAGGGACACACCTCCCCCAACCACACATTAACACACCCCATCAAGTCACAGGTCAGGTGCCCATCCTGTGCACCTCCATGCACAGCAACAATCAACAAGCACAGCAACAGGCAAGCACAATACACGCCCTGCACCACACAACAAACAACCAGGGAGACAGCCACTGCAGGAGTGGCTGACAAGGAACACACAACACCGGTGGCTCACACACTGAAGGCTGCCAATACTTGCCAGGACATACACACACAAACAAACACACACCCTGGGTGTAGCCATAAACAGAACACACACACAGGGATGCCTGAACAGATGCCTGCCCAAAAACCACACACAAACACTACAGGAACACACACAGAACCACATCAGAAACAGACATACCCTGTCAGCCAAACTGTGGCAAGGCAATGGGAGCACAGACACAGCAGGAGTGCACAACCTCAACACACAGGAACAAAACACACACAACATACCACAAATCACACAAGAAGTGCACCAGCACAGAACTACACTGCCACATGAAACCAACCACAGATGCACATGAAATCAAAAATGAACAAACACCACAGGACATCAGGGGATGCACATCAGGCAATGCCAAGGCCACATACACACAGCACTGTATGCACATCAAGCAGTGTGTGCACAACAAGCAGAACAGTCACACTCAGACATGACTGACACAACCCAACACACACAACACTAATCGGCACAGCAAAAATACAACAGCACACCCAGGAAGTGAAGCAATACCACAACCAACACACATACATCCAACACAACAACAACAGATGCACCACTCTGGGATACAAGAGCAGAACCATCTTGACCAGAGCACTGGGCAGCACACACAGCTGAAGTGCACATGAGCAATCATGACTCATTAATAGCACAAGAACAGCACACATAAACCATTGGTGCAATGTTCAGATTGGAACAACACTCTTGGCCCAAGAACTGCACCACAAAGCAACGTCTCACAAATGAAGTGATGAGGAGGCACACACACATGTAAACCAAGGGGACAGCTGACATCAAAGTGAACTGACTTGCTTGTCAGTAGTAGACATGGAAGGGGTGTACCATACACAAATCGAGGGAGTGCAGACCCACAATGGGTAGGCCTAAGTGGCACACATAGGGGATGGCATAACACCACACACCATGCAATCCAGGAGGAGAAAAGGCACCATGTGCATGCAATGCATGAGAAACACAACCACAATGGCAGTGTGGAGCAGCAGGGCCACTCAGTCTACACAAACACTCTCAAGACACATTGATGATCAAACAAACACAACACTGATGTGCAAGTCACACACATTGCACACACATAAGTGACCAAAACAACAAAGAGGAGGCAGACAGAACAGCACGGACACACCAACACACTGCACAGTGCACAACAGACAACTCACACATGTCCGTACAACCATATCCACAGGACACACCAATACAAACAACAGGCACATAACTCCTGGGTGACACATGTGTCTTTCACAATCCAGGGGCACACACACATCCACACCCACTACAAAATCACACCCTTCACACTGCACATCTCTTGACTACCCAAGAGCACACATCTAATGTAGGTCATGGGACCAGGACTAAGGGCCAACACAGGATGACCATACACATACACAGTTGGAACACATAAAGGAATAACACACATACATCATGACAGTGCCCAGCCTGCATGCACACCTGTGCACAGCATCACACCCTGTGCTGGCAGTGTACCCCAAACTGACATGTGAACAATGTACCCAACAACAGCAAACCACTAAAAAGAGAACTGCATGACAGGTAAAAGAGCCATCACAGATACCACTGCACAGGCAAACTACAAACAGGAAGGCCAGTGTCCAGGGCAGGTGGCACAGCAAGTACACGAGAGGCTGCACAGAGGAGAGTACAACACAGCATAGCAACAGGGCCAGTGTCCATGGCACAGGTGAGAGTACAACCCAGAAGAGCATCAGGGCCAGTGTCCATGGCACAGGTGAGAGTACAACACAGCAGAGCAACAGGGCCAGTGTCTATGGAACAGGTGAGAGTACAACACAGCAGAGCAACAGGGCCAGTGTCCAGGGAGAAGTGTAGAGTCAGGACATGAGAAGCTGCACAATGAGTGTGTTTGACTGTACCCTTCCATGGCCAGCAGCACACCCAGGTCATATTCAATGGGCAGGACTAGCACACCTGTATGAGAGACAGGTGTATGAGGGGGACTAACACTCACTCTTGGCTGTCAGGCGGACTTGGAGCTGGCTGTATGTGCGGGACAGCGGGACCACTTGACTGGGGAGAAAGAGGCCGAGGTGATGTAGGGCTATCAGTGGCTTTGCAAGCTTAAGGGCTAATTGGACCAGGTGGTTTAATGGCATGTGGAGGCGGAGTCATGCAGACCTGTGACACAGTGTGGGTGGGAGAGGTTGGAGGGGTGCCTTTCCACTTCTTGGGAATGCAAAATGGCTTTCCTGTACTGGGGTTAATGGGAACTGGTTGGGACACAACAGGCACAATACACCAACAGAGCCGCTTCAGGTGCAGACACTGGCACTCCCTCTGGTGATATGCTGGATCCTGCAGCACGCTTTGTCTGGCTACGCCTCTGGACCACCTTTCCCGTTTACCTGGTGTACACCCTACAGTGCCCTCCTTTGCCTGTTTGTCAGGGGTAGCCCCTACAGTGCCCTCCTTCTCCTACTTCACTTGGCTTGGAATTGAAGTTGATATGGCGGGGGAATGTGGCCCTAAGCCCTTCCTAGGTGTACCCTTGCCACACAACACCCCCTCAGTGGGCATAGACACTGCACACCTAGCTCTGTGTCAAGTTTTAGGGCCTGGAGAGTCCTTGGCTGGTGATGCCTCTGAGGCATTGGAGCCTGATGCCTGCTTCCTTGCTTTTTCTGCCTTGCTCTTCCCTGACGGGCTCTTGTCTTTGCATTCTGAACTGGCTCTGCTCTTCTGTGGGGATGGTGTCTGTGGGCAGGACTGCTTGGGTTGCTACTGCTGGGTGATTCTTGTTCTGTAGCGGGACTGGGAACCGGGGTCACTATCATCTGATGTGGCCACTGACTGGGGGGTGGACAAAGGCACTGGAGCAGGAATAGGAATATGTGCCTGTTGAAGGGCAGACGTTACTGTGGACGACAAAGCCTGGACTGAACGGTATAGCCCACCCACGTCAGAGTGTATGCCCTCCATGTAGGCAACCACCTGGCCTAATTTTTTGTCATGGGCACTGAAGGCATTGAGCAGGGCTGTCTGGCCCTCACAAAGCTGGCACAGGAGCTCTACAGACCCAGCACTGAGGGCAGCAGAGGGGACAGGTGCAGGCTCAGCGGTGCCAGGTGTGAATCTAACTCGTCCCCTCTTACTGACATGAACATGGGCAGCACCAGAGGAAGTGGATGGGAGGGTGGGCACTGGCCGCTGTGTGGTAGTAGATGTTGCAGAGTCAACATTCGCTGTGCATCCCCGCTGGCATCAGGTGATGTAGTACTCTGTGTCTCAGGCAGGGATTCCTCCTGCATACTCCGGTTCCCCTCAGATGCACTGGTGGGCTCTCTGTCACTGGCCTCCGGTGCAGCTGTAGTGCTACACTCACCACGACTGGTTTCCGGCTCCTGTTCCGACATGTCCACTGTTGATTCTGCATGAGAGAGAGATACAGGGTTGTGTTAGTCTCATCATCAGGACAAAGCAAACCAATCAGTGCAGTACAGGAGATGCCCAAATCTACATGGTGACCACCACACCCTGCAATCACATTACAACTACACACTACATAGGCCACAACAGTGCCTATAACTCTGAATATCTGCCATGTTGAGGCCACATAGCACAAAACCCTGCCCGTAGATGAAGTGTACCAGACATAACTTGCTCTGCACACACCTAGGGACATGATGTGGGGACACCACTTATTACCACTGACATACCTTGAGGGAACAGGAGGGGACAACACACACACCTATTAGGACATGACAGTCCACATTGGCAAGTAGGCCATACCAAAGACCATGTGGTACTCTGGGGCACATTCTTGTCTGATGTGTGTGCCTCACCGATCATGGTGCATGCAAAGTAGGCATACATGCAGTCACACTCAGATAGTGGACACTGCTGTTCACCCCATAATAGATTCCCTACACCATACCAATACTGAATGACCATGTAGATGCTAACACATCTGGCAATGGGAAAGCACAGCAGGGAGGATCACCCTTGTAAGGGCAGTTTGGGCAAATGCATGACACTGGCACCCATCCCAGCAGCCGCTCATATGACACAGCACAGCACCACCCCACGAACATCACATGTGCCACCGCTGCCACAGGCCCTGTACACATGCATCCGCTCCAAGGTGAGGTCACCCTCCCCAAATACTCACCCCTGCCTTGCTGCCGGTGCTCCTTCAGATGTGCATCCAGCTCAGGATGAGTCACTGCCAATATGCGGCCCATCAGTGGTGTCATGTTGCGCCGTGCCAAACGCCTAGTGCGTGATAGCAGCCCCAATGTCATCTCTGCCACGTTCTTAGCCAGCCGGCTGATGTCGTTCCACCTCTTGTGGCAGTGGGTGCGTCATCAGTTGGATACCCCCAGGACTCGCACCTTTGCTGCAATGGCCCTCCACGCGGCCTTACACCGGTGTACCTTGAGCTGCAGGCATGGGAGAAGAGAAGGGGAAATGATCAGTGAGACAGTTTCATGGACCAACCTCTATCAGTACAGTAGCAAGACACAGACTCATTACCAATTGTAATCTCCTTCTATCTCAAACTGGGGTACACCTCACAAGGGCACTCTGCATGGGCCAAACAGATGTAATTCCATGCATTTATGAGGGTGTACAGGGTCCCTGATAATCTCACACACATGCAGGATGACTGCACTGAACCCCCTCAGTGGCTTGGCACATCTCCAGCCCTATGCACATCTGGCCACTACATACATCACATATCTGTCTGTGTGTAGAATCACTGTGTGCATGACTGGGCAACATTCAATGAGCATGGCCTGTGAACATATGTGTATGTAATGTGTGTGGCATCGGGATACATGGACTCACCAACAAAATAGCCATCTACACAAGTGTGGTTGTGTGCAATTATCCAGGGCTGCGATGGTGCATATCTTTATTTCAGTGTGAATGAACAAGAGTAAGGACACAGTAAGTACAGTGATGTCATCTCGTCTTGGTGGGTGGGCACTGGGCATAGTCTCTGGGTTCACGCTGAGTCGGACAACAGGGGCACACAGAGACAATCACCCAAGCAATTACTGTCCTGGCACCTGCATGTCCAACATCCTGTGGCTCTGTATGGCTGACAATGTAACACACTCCACTAAGACATACAACTGCAGGCAGGGTAAACCGTGACTTTGGGACACACACACTCCCTCACCCTGGAGACAGCATGTTCGTCAGTGTATGACACACCCCCACACCCTCAGGCATATACTGCAGCAGTACAACTACATCTCTGACCCCCCTGCCATACTCCTCCCTTTATGATGACTTACCACAACATTGGGTGCCCCATACAGCCTTAGGTACTGTGCCAGCACCTCGTCCACAAGGACCTCCAGCTCCTCGCTTATAAATGGACTGGCACGGATCTTCTCTGTCCTTGCCATCCCTGTGGACATGGAACACCTGTGGTGGAAGTGGGTGGTGAGGGGTCCCAGGCAGCAGGCTCTGGAGGCAGGAGCAGGAGAAGGTCCCAGGGAGCACGCTCTGGAGGCAGCAGCAGGAGAGGGTCCAAGGCAGCACGCTCTGGAGGCAGCAGCAGGAGAGGGTCCAAGGCAGCACGCTCTGGAGGCAGCAGCAGGAGAGGGTCCAAGGCAGCACGCTCTGTGAGCAGTGTAAATGTGAGGCTCACTCCCACAGATTTATAGCCCCCTGGGATCGTTTTTTAGGTGCGAGGCTGCAACAATTGGTTGTCCAGGTCTGCCTTTTTCAAACCCATCCAATGACTGCCTCCGCAGTGGTGGAGCACGCCTTCCGCGATTTTCAAAACTGCATCCTGCCACCACAATCATCGCTCCCTCTTTCTGTAGGCAATGCCCCATGGTGGTGTCACACCGCCGTGGCGGTAGCTACTACGATTTGGGTGGTGTAGCATGGCCACCGCCATCTACCCATGTCTCCATGCCAATGACTATCACACTTGTGAAGGGGGTGGGGCTGGTGTCACACCGCCGAGGCAAGGCGGTAGCTACCACGATTTGGGTGGCGGAGCATGCCCATCGCCATATACCCATGACCCCATGCCAAAGACTACCACACTTGTGAAGAGGGTGGTGCTGGTGTCACACCGCCAGGGCCAGGCGGTAGCTACCGCGATTTGGGTGGCGGAGCATGCCCACCGCCATCTACCCATGTCTCCATGCCAATGACTACCGCACTTGTGAAGGGGTGGTGCTGGTGTCACACCGCCGGGGCAGGCGGTAGCTACCTCAATTTGGGTCACATGCAATGGCAATGTCCATCGTGAACACTTCTACAGTACACAGCAGAGACATGGTTAAGGGCACATCATCGTGCACACAATGCCATTATTCCATCAAATCCACAGGTGGATGCACGTGCCATTGTTGTCTATGTGTGACGTACATTGGTCTGTGCTCCCTGCCATGTCAATTATGCATTTGATGGTTCATGATGCGTGACAGTGTTGTAGTGGACTAAACAATGTGTAACAAATCAATTGTGTCATTGCTGACCTTGGCAAGGCTTGTCTCACTGTATGGTGTTGTTACTTACTTGTGCTTTCATATCTGATCATGCACACAAATGACAGTTCGCCGCCTACTGTGATCATTGTGTTGTGGATGAGTGCCAAGTGTACATGATGCATTGAGGTGTGACAGGTACAGCAGATGAATATGAGACAGTCATGTTAATTTTACACACATTGGCTGGATGGTTCGCAATGTGAAATGTGGGGTTCATTATGTGTGCATTCACATTGGCCTATGTGTTGTTTGCGGCACTTGGTAAATGGAGAGGTGTGCCCTCTGTGTGTCTTAAATGTACACCCATGTAACCTGGAGTGGCACGCATTTTACAGGGAAGTCTTTCTTTTTCCGTCACATCCTTGACGGGATGTGCTGTGGGCATCTTATAAAGGTTGTCAATGACATGTGTCCATGTTCTTCTCAACTAGGAGGAGGCCTAATCTCCTACGTCACTTGACACTGCTGGAGGACATGGAGGATGTTGCGATCTTTCGAAAATTCTGCCTCGACAGACCCACCCTGAAGACCCTTTGTGATCTGTTGGGGCCCCACCTGCAACCTCGTCGCCACTACCCAACTGCTTTCACACCAATGTACAAAGTGATGGCAGCCCTCCATTTTTTTGCAACTGGTTCCATCCAGGAGACTGTGGGCAGTGCTGCAGGGATGTCGCAACCCATGTTCAGCCTGGTGCTGAGGGATGTACTTGCAGCCATGAAGATCTATAAGGATAGATACATACATTTCCCCAGGGGAGCAGAATTGGCCGTTGTGAAGGGAGACTTCTATCCGCTTGGGAACATCCCCAATGTTGTTGGTGCCATCGATTGCACCCATGTTGGTCTGGTGCCACCACAGGCGAGTGAGCACATTTTTAGGAATTGAAAACATTATCACTTGATCAATGTGCAGGTGTTGTGCCTTGCGGACATGACCATGTTACATGTGTGTGCCAGATTTTCTGGCTCAGCCCATGACTCCTACATCCTGAGGAACAGCATTGTGCCCAGGCTGATGACTAATCTGCTTCCCGAACATGCTTGGATTGTGGGTGAGTATGCCTAGTGATATGGCGTGCTATGTGTGTGACCTGCTGCCCTCTGCCTCTGCAACATTGCAATGTGTGTTTGTCATTCACAGGTGACTGCATATCCCAGCCGTCCACACATTACAAAAAACTTAGAGGTGATCCTACCATGAGAATACGGAAAGAGATTCTATCACTAACGACGGTAGGCCTGGAGGGGCTGTGGTTAAGTGCTAAAGAATTCGACTATATGAATAAAAAGGATTTTACGATACCAGCGTTCTATACGCTTCCTAAAATTCATAAAGACAGCCAATGCCCTCCCGGTAGACCCATTGTGGCAGGATGCCAGTCCATACGCCAACCATTAGCGGAATATGTTGACTATTTTTTTAAACCTTTCGTTCCTTTGACTAGAGCATACACACAAGACAGCAGAGATGTGATCACAAAACTTGAAGGCCAACCATTTGATCCAACCAGTGACATCTTGGTGACCATGGATATTAATAGCCTGTATACTAACATCCCACAAGAGGATGCACTTTCTATAATCAGTGATATTTTGGAAACACGTACACGACCACATCAGGTCCCTACTGATTTTATAGTTCAATGTGCCAAAATTGCTCTAAATGAAAATTATTTCATTTTTGGTGTGGACTTTTATGGCCAACTCAAAGGCGTGGCAATGGGCGCAATTTTCGCGCCTAACTTAGCAAATCTCTATGTGGCAACCTTTGAGGATAGGGTAATATACAACAACAATCCCTATTCTGATAATCTACGCCATTACTTACGTTACATTGATGACGTTTGCTTAATTTGGAATGGCACAACAGAGACTGCATTAAAAGAGTTCCACGAGGGGTTGAATATACAGGATAGTAATTTACACAATTCACACTCGAGAGTGACATATCCCTGATTAATTTCCTTGACCTATCCATCTATAGTGATAATAGCATCTTAGCTATGAAGCGAGGAACACCCTCCTAAAATATGATAGCCACCATCCGCGTAGCCTACGCGATAATCTCCCATTTGGGCAGTTTCTGCGTCTTCGATGCAACTGCACCAAGAAAACTGATTATTTTCGCGAGGCCAAGGTGCTACAACTGAAACTTGTGATGAGGTCTTATCCTCGCAGACTGGTGAAACAGGCCATGAAACGTGCCTGGTATTATAATCGGGAGGCTTTGTTGACAAAAAAAGAAGAGTTTGGTACGTCTGAGACATGCACAAAGCCTCTTACCTGTGTCACTACGTTTGGTTCTGTATCCCATCAAATCAGGACTATCATAAAAAACAACTGGCATCTAATTAGTAAAGTCGAACCTCATCTTGAGCAACCTCGTTTTGCATTCAAAAGAGGTAGAAATCTAAGAGACTTTCTGGTGAGGGCTTATAATGAACCATCGCCCTCCACTATACAGTCACAGTGGAGGTTACCACCTGTGATTGGGCATTTCCCTTGTGGCTCTTGTGCAGCATGTGCAACTACTAAGACACTGAAAAGCTGTACTGTGAATGGCAAGGACATCAAACTGTATTACCACTCTAATTGTAACACTAAGAACGTTATTTATTGCATACAATGTCCCTGCATGTTGTCATACATTGGTAAAACTACACAGGCAGTTAAGAAATGGGTGTTACAACATCAGTCCAGAATAAGATGTAATGTTACAACTGCCCCAATGGTAGAACATTATCAGCAGAAATTATACATGCCTAACGAAATGCAGTGGTTTGTAATTGATGTCATTAAAGGTACCAAGCGTTGTCAGAATGTTGATTGCCTGCTTACCCTAAGGGAGAATAAGTGGATCTGGACTTGTGACACTGTGGATAGGGGCTTGAATTCTCTTATCGAATGGCAGACTGTGGCCACCTTGTGAGTTAATAAGTTCTGGTTTGTTTATCCTGTTATGTGACAAGAATTGTTTAACTACTTTTGTATAGAGGAGGGGTATGTAGTGTGGTAATACGGCCTCTTTAGATATTCTATTTACAGATATATGTGGACGGGGTTCCGTTCCAAGATGGCCGCTTTGACGTTAGTTTTGTGGTTTAAGGTTTCCTATTATAGGCTATGCCAGGTTTGACCTTAATACCCCTTTACCATGGTCCTCTATAGAATTACTGGCTTTCGTGACTTTCCGATTATAGGCTGTGCAAGGTGTGACCGTTATATCCCTTTACTATGGTCTGCTATAGTATTACTGGTTTTCATGACTTCAAACTATACTAAGATGGCGCCCCGCGACGTGTGATGTCATGACGCCTTCAGCGTATACACACAGAAGTGGCCTGATGCTTGGTTCGGACGCTGATGCGGATCGGATAGTAACGGCGGTGCTCCCCTCACGCCATTGAGTAAGTGTGGTTTTATGTCTGCACTATCGAACTAGAGAATTCAGGGAATATGTTTATTAGAGCTTGCATTAGACCTACGTTATCAGTACTGATGGAGGTTTTTGATTTGTAGGTGACGTGATTATTCCTGATAAACGCTCGAACTTTCACTTGGTGCACTAAACGATATTGGTGGAGATTTTTACATCATCTATAAGTAGGTGCTATGACACGTTTTGTTACTTTACAGCTCATAGTGAGGTAAGCTGGTTTTGGCTTGGCATTTATGTTGGTTTCTCTCTTCAGACAGTAGGTTATTGCAGTGCAAAACCTTATGACTTCCGGTTGGAGGTCCTGGGTAAGCTTTTTTGCTGCCCAGATTTTGTGATTTTAACGCAGTGTGCTCACGGTTGGTGGCACGTTTGTGCTGGTGTCCTTTGGTGCTGGTGGATATCCTAAGTGTCACATTTGAGGTGTGTGTCACAATTTCAGTTTCATTTTCCTTTGGAATAGGTAGACGATACTGTTTTGGCAAGGTTATTATATTATATTTATATATGTATTTGTTTTTAGATTAATATGTGCAGCGCATGGTCCTGAAGATGGTCCTATGGATTGTTATAACCAACTAAGGACCGAAACGTCGACGCTTGACAAAGTTTTGCTCATTTTTGTATCATCATTTGATTGCTAAATGACTGTATTATGATAAGTACCTTTTTGTACATGGTATTTATTTTTCCATGTGTATAGCAAAAGTTGCCATATACTACTGAGAATCATTTCTGTTAACATAGTAGTATTTTTGTTGCCATATTTTACACTTGTGCATGAAAAAAGAAGAAAAAAAGAATATTTTGAATAATAAAAAACAGTTTAAATCTGTTTTTCCTTGCTTTTGTTTAATAATTGACCACTTTGGTGGCAACATTGAAATTTATTGAATATTGATTGAATAATTCCTACAGGGACATTTGTGTAAATTGTTACTGATAATACCCAGTCCCTTTGGGAATATTGGGTGGCTCTGTTTTGTGTAAACAAATGTTGTTCTGTTGTGTCTCAAAATTATACAGGCCTACATACTTTAAATCTTTTGGATACATCATGGACATTTTGAACACTGTAAATATTGCACTAAAGACAAAGCTTCACCACCTGAAGTGTGTAAGGTATTTTATTTACAAAGTTAACATGTGAGTGGTGCGGGCATATTTACATGAAGGTGGTGATGGAGCAGGGAGTTGACAGTCATGGCAAATGAGATGTAAGAGTAGACACCACATCAATGTGGTGACCCAGTCCAACAGACAGGTACCATTGACAAGACAGTGTGGGGAAGGACAGTCCAAACAGTCAATGCAGTGGGGAAGAGGGTTGCCATCAGGGCTGACTCTGTGACTGGCATGTGGGTGCTGCTTTGCCTCCAGAGACTCCCAGGCTCTTCTTTGGACACCCCCTTGATCGCTTTGGCGGGGAGCCTGCTGCATGGCCAGTGGGGTCTGAGGACTCACCCCTCTCTGTGGCCGCAGGGGAGGATGGTGCACTGTCATCCTGCAGCACAACAGAGGGGGGCAGAGGTGTTGTTTGGGACCCAGGCCTGTCCCTCAGTAACGCCACTTGCTGGGCCATGAGGTCTACCATTTGTCCAATGCGTGTGCCGATGGACCTCATCATCAGGATGAGTTCACGTAATAGTTCGTCAGACAGGCCACTTTGTCCCTGGACCTGTTCATATGCCCCGATGACTCTGGTGAAGTGGTCCAGGGATGGTGTGCCAACCTCCTGAGGTCTGGGGGTGACCCTGGCCCTCCCACCTGCCCTGCTGCCACGGACCTGTTGTCTCGCCACTGTGGGTCCCGCACACTCTCCCTGTCGTCCACATGTTGCTGTGGCCTGGTCAGCCCCAGGGACAGGGAGGGTGCTGCAGGTGGTGGTGGTGAAGGTGGCAGCGGTAGAGGCGCAGGCCGTGACTGCAGGGGTCTGCTGTGCTGTTGTTGTTGCAACAGACGTGGTGGGGAGGATGGGGGCCTGGGACCTGTTGGTCCCTGGCACACCAGATGGGCCGGCCTGGAGCTCATCGTCCAAACTATCCTAGGAGTCAACATCCAAGAGTTCATGTACCCGGGGTGGAGACTGGCTCTGCTGGTCGTTGTTGTCCTACGCAGTGAGTTCTTCATCACCTGTTGATTAGATGGGGAATGGTCAGTGTTGGGCACTGTGCAAGTTTTCTGTTAGCTGCATGTCATCCACTGTCTGTACACAACACAATTGAGAGATCTTCACTATTATTATTAAGGGCAATACTCTGCCTCATTACATGGTGCAGAGGTACATCAATTACTCGTACATGTTAGGTATTGATGCATTGCATGCAATTGGTGCTGTGTGTAGTGATGCAGGTCTCCCACCCACAAACAGCTAGCCCAGTGAAGATGGCTACCTACCTGCAAGTTTGTTTGGTGAACAATGCAATGGCTTCCTAGTGCTCCTGGGAGGGGAAGGGCTCTATCCTGCTGGGGTGTGGGACAGAGGGCATAGTGCAGGCCTCCCTCCCCCATAAAGGCATCCCAGGGAAGATGGCTAACTACCTGTAAGTTTGATGAGGGTAATGCAATGGCTGCAACATGCTTGTGGGTGGGAGGGAGGGCTCCATCCTGCTGGGGTGTGGGATAGAGGGCATGGTGGGAGTAGAAGTGCAGGCCTCCCTCCCACATTCAAGCCTCCCAAGCAAGATGGCTACCTACCTGTAAGTTTGTTTGGTGAACAATGCAATGGCTTCCAAGTGCTCCTGGGAGGGAGATGGCTCTATCCTGCTGGGGTGTGGGACCGAGGGCATGGTGGGAGTAGTAGTGCAGGCCTCCCTCCCACATACAAGCCTCCCAAGCAAGATGGATACCTACCTGTACGTTTTTGTGGTGTACTGCAATGGCTTCCAAGTGCTCCTGGGAGGGAGGGAGTGCTCCATGCTGCTGGGGTATGGGACAGGGCGCATGGTGGGAGTAGTGGTACAGGCCTCCCTCCCCCATATAGGCCTCCCAGGGAAGATGGCAACCTACCTGTAAGTTTGATGAGGGTGATGCAATAGCTGCCACATGCTTGTGGGTGGGAGGGAGGGCTCCATCCTGCTGGGGTGTGGGTCAGAGGGCATGGTGGGAGTAGTAGAGTAAGCCTCCCTTCCACACCAAGCCTCCTAAGCACGATAGCTACATACCGGTAAGTTTGTTTGGTGAACAATGCAATGGCTTCCAAGTGCTCCTGGGAGAGGGAGGGCTCTATCCTGCTGGGGTGTGGGACAGAGGGCATGGTGGGAGTAGTAGTGCAGGCCTCCCTCCCACATACAAGCCTCCTGAGCAAGATGGCTACCTACCTGTAAGTTTGTTTGGTGTTCTGCAATGGCTTCCAGGTGCTCCTGGGAGGGAGGGAGGGCTCCATGCTGCTGGGGTGTGGGACAGGGCGCATGGTGGGAGTAGTGGTACAGGCCTCACTCCCACATACAGACCTCCCAAGCAAGATGGCTACCTACCTGTAAGGTGAGGGTGGACAATGTAATGGCTTCCAAGTGCTCCTGGGAGGGGAATGGCTCTATCCTTCTGGGGTGTGGGACAGAGGGCATGGTGGGAGTAAGAGTACAGGCCTCCCTCCCCCATACAGACCTCCCAGGGAAGATGGATACCTACCTGTAAGTTCGATGAGGGTGATGCAATGGCTGCCACATGCTTGTGGGTGGGGGAGGGCTCTATCCTGCTGGGGTGTGGGACAGAGGGCATGGTGGGAGTAGTAGTACAGGCCTCCCTCCCACATACAGGCCTCCCAAGCAAGATGGCTATGGGAGATGGTGGACAATGCATTGGCTTCCAACAGCTTGTGGGTGGGTGAGTGTTCTTTTCTGCTGGGGTGTGGGCCAGGGAGTATGGTGGTGTAGTGGTACAGGCTGCCTGTACTCATGCTCCCATGGTAATATTGGTGGCTATGTTTAGAGTAAATGAGAGTGAGTGAGGGTTGGATCTGTGAGACAGGTTTTTGGTGGGTGTGTGGTGGGATTTGTCTTGGGTGGTGTGGGTTTTTGTTTGTGCAAGACAGTACATATGGGTGTGTTGGTTAACATTTGTTTGTATTTACCAGCCTCCACCCCCCCGGATACTCCAGTGAGACCCTCAGGATGCAGTATGGCAAGCACCTTCTCCTCCCATGGTGTGAATGTTTTCTGTGGGATGGGCGGGCCACTGCCAGTCCGGTTAGCCAGCTCCCAGTTCTTGCTCTTCCTCTCTTTGACAACCCTCTTCAGATAATGCCACTGCTTCATGATCTCCTTCAAGGATCGTGGGGTGGTCCCTTCTGCATTGACCCTTTGAACTATCCTTTCCCACATTTGTGTCCTTGTGGCTAATGGTGTCTGTTGGACCAAGCAACCAAACAGTTGTGGTTCCACTCTCACTATCTCATTTACCATGACTGTCAACTCACTCTCTGTGAATTTGGGCATTTTCTGTGATGCCATGGTGTGTGGTGTTTGAAGTGTTTGTGGGTGCAGGGGTGTAGGTGGTGGGTGTGGTGTTTTTGTGTGAGGTGTGTTATGTGCTGGGGGATTGTTGGTGCTGGTGTGATGGTGGTGGTGGTGGGTGTTCTGTGTTGTCTTACCTCTCCTGTCAGGTCTGGTGTGTGCCCTCCACTTCTGGAGTGTTGCAAAGGATTGTAGTCAGTGAAGGGACTGGTTTTATACTCAGCTGTGTTATAATGGGGTATTGCCGTCAGGTGTGTTGTGGTAGTTGTCCTGGAATTTGTATGCTTTTGTTTGGCATTTAGAGATTTCTTTCATTTGGAAGTGTTTTGTGTATTTGGGGGGCATGGCTACATTTTTTGTGTGCACTGTTTGCCGTTGTTGTGGTGTTTTTGCATTGTCCGCCATGTTTTATGAGGATTGTCCGCAGCGGTGGCCATGCGGCAGCTCTCCCTCTGGCTCTCCCATTCACTGCAGTGTGCGACTGCGGCGGTCAGAAACAACGGTTCATACCGCGGGACCATCGGGGATATACTAATTTCCTGTGCGGTGGGTTGTAGCTTTTCCGCTGCGTTTCCGACCGCCGCGGTCAATTTTTGGACGTCACCGCCTGCGTCGGTCTTTTTTGGTGGTTGTTCCTAATCTGACCGCCAGTTTATCTGCGGTCCCCGCAGGCGGTTGTTATCCGCCTCCATGGTGGTCAGGTGGTTTCCCGCCCGCCCGCCATCCTAATGGGGCCCAAAGTTATTTAAGTCAAAATATACTTCGTAGAGCATTAGAAATGGAATAAAGAGATACAATTGAAGAATTCATTCTTCCATTTTTTTGTTAGGCATTTAACCCAAAGAAAAAGAAAACCTTTCAAAATGCCCTTAGAAACGTGTTCCAGAAATACCACTAAGAAATATATCTACCTAACCACACAGGTAAATATATTTATTAAAAATATTGCAATATTTTAATATAAATAAAACCATCTCTTCCTTCCCATATAAGTGAAAACCCATAAATAAAAAATATTGTTTCCTCTAACAGCACTAATTAGTGTTTTAAATCCATCTGTAGGGTGCTACATTATCAATTAAAAAACAAGTATAAAGTCACCAGAAGGAGATTGCCTTCCTGCATTAAAATTGAGGCATGGTCTGCTGAGTCCGCCTTGTTGGGGTATAGCCCCTTTGAACATTTTTCTATTTTCTGGATTTGGTGAAGCGCAGCAGCTGCCCCAGCAATGGGGTGTCCCGGCGCTAAGAAACAGGCACACAGACTGAGGATAGAGGGGGAGGGGGGGAAGGGGAATCTAGGGAGCGGGGAAGAGGTGAGTCTTAATTGCTTTACGGAAGGCTGGGAGGGAATCTATGGAACGAATGCTAAGGGGGAGATCATTCCACAATTTGGGGCCAAGGACGCTAAAGGAGCGGCCTCCAGTTCGGCAAAGGTTTACATTTGTAAACCTCAATTGTCTGATGTGATTGTTTTCCAGCTTGGAAGGAAATATTGGATTCTGTCTCATATTAGCTGGCTGCAGGTCTCAGAAAGCGAATCAAAAATGCTCGGTTCACCTCACCAGGAGAGGATGAAGTACAAGATTGCTGCCCCTGCTGGTGAGAGTGGTTTCAACCCCCACCGCGTCCAATGCCATGAAAAGTCTGAATCAGTTTCTGCTGCGGCTGAGAGGATTGGCTGTATGTTAAGCCATTTCTGTAGCCACTAAACTTCTGTATTGTTGGGGGAACAGGTGGCTGATGATAATAACCCAGCAACAGTGCTGTGGTGCGACTTTCGTTATATCGCTCTAGTGCCAAATCAGTCTTCCCCCCCAAAGAGCCTGGAGCAACCAACAGGCATTCCCATAGGTTATGCCTGGATTTCCTTGGAGAATCCAGTTGCTCGCATTCAACATGACATCAAAGCACCATGTTGGTACCTGTAAGAAACTGGACTATTATTTGGGTGGCTGACTAACAACCTCAAGGAACAGTCACAACCCTGGTCAGGGTGACCCATGAAAATCACTCAATTAACCTGAGCACAACCACCTGCTAGCTATGGCACAAAGCAGACAATCATAACTTGCAAATCAGTAATAAAGTCAAAATTCAAAACGATAAAAATAACACACCATATCAGAAACAGAGTAAAATTTCATAAACAAAATGACAAATATCTAACAAGGAGAGCTGAAGGTATGAATTTTTTAAATTTTAAGTAGTAAAAGCACCAAGATTCACAAAGTGCCAATGATATTCAATGGTCGTGGTAGATAAAGACCTTGGCACAAATTGAGGCTGGTTGCAAAGGAGGGTGGGACCAATTCACCAACCAGGCTCATCCTGCTAAAAGCAGTAAGGCGACACTCCTCCGCCTGTACAGAGGAGCCGCCACTGTACGATATTTTTCTCCTCGATATTTTTTATACAATATTTTGGTTCAAGATATATCCGTTTCCCTTATTCTGTCTAAATACCAGGGTTTATTGTTTTCTGACCACCACCTCGCAGAGAAGACGCAACGATATAGAGTCCCTAGGGAATGAACCGGCGAGACTGCTTCATGAATTGTTACTTTCTCCATACAGGCCGCTTTAGCTTTATATTGCTGCATGATAATGTTACCGATCAACCTTTACAGGGAAGTGGCTTGCCAAGGACTGGTACCTGTTTACACACTGTGCCACTGAACTCACATTACGACTTTGTTGTGGCAAAGTAGTGCCTGTAATTTCAGAAGCTTGGATTAAAAGCACCACCAAGTGGCTTCTTGTCGGTATTACAGGTATTTAATAAAAGTGCAAGCAAGACCTGCTACACTTGCCAATGCATGTTTTATCTAGACAGGATCAGCAAAATTCTTTTTTGGGAGGAGAGGCCATAGAGTCTGGTTGAGTGGTACTGGAACAACAGTTCAGAAAGATGATATGTGGTTTTGCAATCCATACGTTCCTGCTTTCCCATGGAAGGCGACAACTTACAGACTACCTAAAGATGCATCGGCTACACCTCCTCTTCGTGAGCTGCACTGGCTAAAGGTGGAGAAACGCATTCAATTCAAGGCATTATGGGGCAGATTTACAAGACCCCTGAGCCTCTTTTACGCCGCCGTTGCGTCACTTTTTTGACGCAGCGGTGGCGCAAAAGATGCGCCATGGTGCGGGGTATTTACAACATGACGCATCTCCCAGATGCGTCACGTTGTAAAGCCCTGCGCCAGAAGGAGGCGTTCCATCGCAGGGGGAGGCGTTCCGGCGCAGGAACGCCTCCCAAAAGTGACTGAATGAAATCTACAAGATTTCACTCAGTCACTTTTGGGCCCATGCTGCGTCAAAACCCTGCGGTACAAAGGGGGGGGGGTAGCAGGCGTAAGGATTGATGCAGCATTGTGGAGATAGGGCCCCCCAAAGCATTGCTGGAGCTGCGTCACGCTTGCGACGCAACTCTAGCAATGCGTTGCTTTTACGGCACAGATGCGTCACGCATCTGTGCCGTTTTTGCCCCATGGAGCGCCGCATTGTAAATGCGGCGCATGTAGGGTGGCGAAGCTGCGGCGCACAATAACTGGCGCATCCCTGCTGATATGCAGGGATGCGCCAGTTATTGTAAATCTGCCCCGTAATGTTTTTAAAGCAAGGTCATCTACTGCTCCCCTCCATATCACTAACTTGATGTCTGCGAATCAGCCTGCTGGCTGCCTGCGCTCTAGTATCCTACCCCTGTGCACTGCTCCCAGATTTAAACAGTCTCACATTAGAGGGCGCTCCTTTGGGCATTTAGGCCCTAAACTCTGGAATACTCTTCCAGGACACTTAAGATCCTGCACTTCATTTCCCACTTTTCGCAGACAGTTGAAAACTTGGCTGTTCTGATTTACCTGTCCCCGAGCCTCCTTATCTGTTGCTAAAGCGCCGGGAAACCCCGTGTTTTTAGGTGGCTGTTGCGCTATACAAGCTTTATAAAAAACAGAAAAATAACTTTACAAGGCTACACTAGAAGCAGGTTTGTACAAAGTATCGTAAAATGGCTGTGGGCATCATTGGTACACATGTGGTAATGGACGCTGAGCATGGGTTCAAGAAAAGCTATGTAGGTACTGAAGAGGACAGAAGATGGGGGCGAAATCCATGACAGATGTCGCAGGACACTCCAGTGGTTTTGGAGAAGTGGGAAATTAATTTCACCCGACGAGTGTAATTTGATAAGAAGGACCTTAATCACAAATGTACTAGCCCTGAATTCTACTATGGCCTACTTTAGTAAAGGTCATGGATAAATCAAGGAGAGCAAAGGCACAGTCCCAGCCCTAGTCGCCAGAGGGAAGCTTTTCCCCCCCCAATTCTTTATAAGGGGGATTTTTTACCACTTTGTGGTCTGAAACTAGACATGAACACTTTGTGCGAGGTGGACAAAGAGCGCGGACGTCAGCATCATTTTGAGATTCTTTGTCTGAGAGGATTGTGGAGTTTGCTAGGACCTCTGCATCAGCAGCTGATTTCTTCAGTAGCTGGAGAGCAATTCCATGCTTTTGTTTCTGGAAGAGAAATCATGTTGGAAATGCATTGATATCATCATCATTATCATCAATAAAGCTTTATTCGACAGTTTGTCATAAAAGCATAATCCATTACATAAAACACCCAATAAAACAGATAAAAATGAGTAGTATCTCTCAATTATAAAACATCTGTATAATAAGTTATAAAAACAGCAGGACTAAAATCAGTAATCACTCATGAAATTCCAGCTCATAAAGGCAATAGAAATGGAACAATACAATGTTATTCATTTAGGAGCCATGATCATATATAAATTCATATATACAAGCGTTTTTATAAGATTTAGGAATATATACACAATATACATTGATCATGATGCCACGATTGCTTTAGCTCTTATAATCCATGTCCAGCCTAAATACTTGGCTACGGCGATGTTAAGTGGCAACTACGTTTCGGTGCGAATCAATCTTAAAGCCTCATCACATTTCCTTGTCCCCAGCGCTCGGCAAATGGAGGCCAGCAATATTTCGCATTTCCTGCACTGATGTTTGCAGACGACAACCTGCTACTCTCAAAAACACCTATGGGGATGCAGCGGGTGTTAGATCAATTTACCAAATTCTGTAGGGACAGGAATCTGGTAATAAACATAGATAAAACTAAGTACATGGTGTTTAATGGCATTACAACTAATTGCCCTTGTCCAACTATGGATGGACGAGCCCTGGAAAGGGTTAACCATTTTACCTATCTAGGACTGACACTAAACGATAGAATGAGTTGGGAAACCCAAATGACTAAGGCTAATCTGACCCTCTCTCAGTCTATGGGGGGTATCCTTAAAGTGCAGAAATCTTGTGTTCAAAAGCTGGTCAGTGTACCGCTGGAAATATACAAGGTACAAACCAGATCTTCTACCCTTTATGGGGCAGAACTCTGGGGCCATTGTCCAGCGACCGAGATTAGTATAACAGAGAACAAATTCCTTAGACAACTGCTCTCCTTACCCACTAACACCCCCCTAGTCCCACTAAGGCTGGATACAAATCTGAGGCCAATTGCAGAAGTAATTGCCTCACGCCCGCTTCTTTACTGGCGTAGACTGTGGAGTGTCCCGGAGCTTGAGTGTTATAGAGAAGAACTAAAAATAGTCATGGCTCGCCCGGGTGTGCGGAGGATAAAGTGGTTATCTTTTATAAGGGGGCATGCGTCCAAGATCGGCATGGAGAATCTCTGGTCTAATCCGGAGGACACATGCAAATCTATCTCAAAGAGAACCCTGGCTGAGTCTATAAAACATCATAACCTTGAAGAGGTCTTTCGAACAGCCAGGCCATCTAGTCTCACCGACAGTTTCTTGCACTTTAAGAGTGTTTACAGTTTTGAGAAAGAGTTAGATGCTATAGAACCTGTCTTAGCAAAAAAATTGTTTCTACAATTCAGATATGGTACATTACCCCTCTATTCCTATTCTGATAAATGGAATTTGGGTTTAGCTCGTCCTTGTCCAGGTTGTGATGACCCGAATGAATCTCTAATCCATGTAATTTTGTTTTGTCCTGCTTATTCTGTCAGCAGGAAAAAATGGATTATACAGTTATGTGTTAATCTAGGACTGAGGAACTATATAGACTATTTTAGAATTTTAAAAACTGATACTGATGCATTGATAGTTACTGCTATTTCCAAATTCTTGTTCTCGATGTGGTTAACTAGACGAAGACTGATCCATGTGTAGTAACCCGCTTATTGTGGGTGGATGGCTCTGTCTTAGTAATAATTAGTTTTTTATCTGTTTTAAAGGAAATTTCTTAGTTTTTGTATCCTATTGTTATGTCTTTATTGTCATATTATAACCGCACGCTAACCGATTACTGTAAATATGCTAATTGAGATCTACAATGCATTGGATGAGTTGTAAATGTATTGCTTTTTTTTAACTGTTATGTACTTTTATGGTTCATTAACAAACCGAAATAAAGTTGACTTGATGATGATAAAACATCTGTATAATAAGTTATAAAAACACCAGGACTAAAATCAGTAATCACTCATGAAATCCCAGCTCATAAAGGCAATAGAAATGGAACAATACAATGTTATTCATTTAGGAGCCATGATCATATATAAATTCATATATACAAGCGTTTTTATAAGATTTAGGAATATATACACAATATACATTGATCATGATGCCACGATTGCTTTAGCTCTTATAATCCATGTCCAGCCTAAATACTTGGCTACGGCGATGTTAAGTGGCAACTACGTTTCGGTGCGAATCAATCTTAAAGCCTCATCACATTTCCTTGTCCCCAGCGCTCGGCAAATGGAGGCCAGCCATATTCGCCTTGGAACTGTATAGGCGGGGCAGGCAAAAAGCAAGTGAGACAAAGTCTCAGGGCTTTGATTAGAAATGGGGCAAAGAGTATCCATTGATGCCTCCCACCTTGCAGAAAACAATTTAAGTGGAAGCTTGCCTACTCTTAATTAAAACAGGAGCTTTCTATCTTGTTGCTTTATAATAGCGTCCTAGTAAGGTTCTAGTTTTTGGACTGGTTTAGCCATGAGGAATTGACCCGTCAGTGTCAAAGGGTCACTATTCCTAAATATATTTGCATCAACCCATCCCCAATACATTTCCTTCATTTGCTCTCTGGACGGGAACCGGCATTCTCAGGGTTCTCCCACAAGACCAATATTTAACAAAAGCGATCTAACCTGCTGTAACCAAAAATTCTTTTTAAAATGATCACAGTGTATCAGATCTTTAGCGCAGCCCAAACTTTGTCGCCCTACTCGCACAGTACCATCTGGTCCTTGGTATACCCAGGAGTTACGAGACTATAAGGTGATATGTAAAAAAACTTGAGCATGTATGGCGTGCAGATTATCTACAGGCAGACAAAATCAAACTTAAAGACAGCCAAAAAATATATAAAGACATGGTTAAGAAGGCCAAAAGTATGTACTTTGCTGCCCGCATCGAGGGAGCCAAAAACTCAACTAGACAACTCTTTGATACAGTTGCCAGTCTGGTTACCCCTAAATCAGTTATCATCCCCCCAAGTTTTGAACTTTGCGAGACTCTCGCTAAATTCTTCTTAAACAAAGTGGAACTGATTTTCTCAGAGTTAGAACATCAAGTGGAGTCATCTCTCCTAGAAGGAACACACAAGACCACTCTGATGAATCCACATGCGGCGAAACTCTCTGAGTTCTGTCCGGTGAACACGGAAGAGATAAAAAAGCTGCTTCTGGCAACGAAATCAGGCTCGCCTCAAGATTTCTGCCCAGCCTCTGTGGCACAATTGGTAGCCACTCCCATTTCATGCGTTCTGACGGAGCTATTTAATGGGATGTTTGACCTCGGAGAATACCCAACATGCTGGAAACGAGTGTCAATTGCTCCTCTGCTTAAAAAACCAACTCTCGACATCTCAGACCCTAATAGTTATCGGCCTGTAGCCAGGCTACCACTACCGGCCAAACTCATTGAGAAAGTCATGAATGCACAGCTATGTGACTTTCTCAGGTCCTCTCAATGCCTGGACATAGCCCAACATGGGTTTAGGGAAGGCCACAGCACCGAGACTGCCCTTATCAAGTCTACGGAAGAGATTAGGAGGGTGATGGATGCAGGAGGACGTGCAGCTCTGGTACTCCTCGATCTCTCCGCGGCCTTCGACACGGTCCACCGTATATTGGTGGACCGTTTAGAAGGCTGCGGAATCCAAGGAACAGCCTTGAGGATGCTGAAATCCTTCCTAGCTGACAGGGTACAGGTGGTGGCCTTGGGAGAATTTGAATCTATTCCTTTCAAACTCCCAGGGGGTGTCCCTCAGGGCTCCTCCCTAAGCCCCACATTATTTAATATTTACGTCTCCTCCCTCGCCACGATGATTCGGTCATTTGGTTTCGAATTAGCATCTTACGCAGATGATACACAAATTGTGGTATCTCTGCTTCCGTGAAGAGAAGAAGGAATAGCGGCGAGGTTTCAGGACTGTATGACAGCAGTGAGCTCATGGATGGCTGGCAATTGCCTTAAGCTGAATTCCTCAAAAACTGAGGTGTTGCTTTTCGGCACCGATGTAAGTTTTTGGAGCCCCACATGGTGGCCCAATGACATGGGAGACCCACCCATTCCGGCAATGAAAGTAAAGAACTTAGGTGTTCTTATTGACAGTCAACTATCCTTCAAGCCACAAGTCAATGCCTTAACATCTTCCATCCATTGGATCATGAAAACCATCAGGAAAATTGTCCCTTTTTTATCAGACAGTAGCAGGAAAACGGTGGTGACAGCACTTGTGCTGTCCCGCCTTGATTACTGCAACAGTCTTTTTTGCAAGCCCAGCAAGGGATTCTTAACAAACTGCAAATGTTGCAAAATGCAGCTGTCCGACTAATCATTGGCCTGCCTAAGTTTGCCTCGGTCTCACAGGAATTGAAGAAATTGCACTGGCTCCCGATACGCAAACGCATAATGTTTAAAGCATTATGTATGGTGTTCAAAGCAGTGAATGGAATTGGTCCATCCTTTCTGCAACAACATTTCCAACCGTACACACCAGGTAGACAGCTGAGATCAGCAAACAAAGGATTAGTCAAGACTCATCGGATCAGTAAAGCACGATGGGGAGGACGCAGTTTTATATCCGGAGCCACTTCCATCTGGAATAAATTGCCCCTGGTCTTGAAACAAAGTACCAACCTGATGACGTTCATGAAAAACATTAAGACTTGGATTTTTGACCTTTAAAATCAATGACCATCTTATGGGAGAAACCATATCATTTCAGCGCCAGGACACCGCCCGGTAACAGTGCGCTTTAAAAATGGTACAAATAAATAAATAAATAAATAAAGCCCTCCGCATAATATGCCAGTTCAGGGGTCGGACAGATTCTCCGCCAGTACAACAGGGGGTGTAATCTAGCACCATCCGCTAATGCCTTCCTTCCTAGATCATGGAGCAGGGGCTATACCAGGGTACTTTGTGGGAGGGTCACAATTTTTCTAAAGAAACTATTATCCGCTACAACCAGTTTAGATAGATTATTGAAACCCTAAAGTTCCGCCCCATATAGGACTGCACTGACAGCTTTCATGTTATAGATGCTCAGAGGAGGACTCACTGGCTTGGTAAAAGATGCATTAAATTCAGATAATATGGTAACCGCTAGCTGGCAATGTTTTAATGTAGCCATGTCCAGATGCTTACCCCAAATCATGTTATCCTAAATAATTACACCTAGGTATGTGAAATCTTTCACCTTCTCCAGGGGGCGGTTATTCAATAGCATTACTGCTCCTGAGGATCTTTGTGGGTTGAATGTCATATATTTCGTTTTTGAGACATTTATCTCAAGACCCAGCGTGTGACAAAAAATTCTTCGAAAAGTATTAGTGATCGCTGTAAACCACTCAGAGTTTTTGCTATTAATAGGGTATCATGTGCGAACATAAGAATTGGAATTCTTATGCCCGCCAATTTATGTGCATCCATTGGGGTATCCTTCAAGAATTTTGCAACGCCATTTCTAAAAATAGAAAACAAGGCTGGGGCCATAACGCTGCCTTGTCTCACCCCCCTGCCCACTCAAAATGCGGGAGCAACCTGGTGCTGGCTTCTCTAACTAATCTTCGCATAGGTGTCCTCGTGGAGTCTAGAGATAGTAAGTCCTGGGGCATCTTTAAATCAGACAAGACTCTCCACAATCTACTTCGAGAAATGAGGTCAAATGCTGCCCTTAGATCTACAAATAAATAACAAAAGAGAAATGCCAGCACTGATACTCAATTTGAAACAAATATTTAAAACCAAAGTACAGACAACAGTTCAATACTCAGAAATGCTATTAAATAGCTGTTTATTCAAACATGTTTTGATAGGGCACGATTTTAAATTAGTCCTCAAGTTCAAACATTATTATGTAACAACAATGAACATCAGGACACGAAAAGTGGAAATAAAACCTCATCCGTACTATCACTCGTTACTCATCAAGCATATCACACTCAAACCGCTTACATTCAAACATTCAAGCTGGGTACCTCACACAATCTGGAGGGTCAATAAACCAGTTGGTGAAGTAATGGGTCTGCTACAAAATCTAAAGCATTCTGTAATGTTCTAAATGATACACTATTGATAATTCAGTTAAATCAAAAGATTTTCATCATAATCCACAACATTAAGTGAATAAACACAAATCAAGGTGCAAAACTAATAAGCACCAAGGTGCATTCAGCAGACCCAAAGGATAGTATGGATGAGGTTTTATTTCCACTTTTCGTGCCCTGATGTTCATTGTTGTTACATAATAGTGTTTGAACTTGAGCACTAATTTAAAATTGTGCATTATCAAAACATTTTTGAATAAACAGCTATTTAATAGCATTTCTGAGTATTGAACTGTGGTCTGTACTTTGGTTTTAAATATTTGTTCCAAATTGAGTATCAGTACTGGCATTTCTCTTTTGTTATTTAGTTGATTAGGCTCAGCCTTACTGATTAGAGCCAACCCCATTTGTTACTAACATAGATCTACAAAGGCAGCAAACAAGCTACATTTTTCCAAGACCACCGTTTTCCAATAAAGGAGAGTGAAGCGAAATGTCTGATCAATCGTGCTTATGCCCGAACGAAAGCATGCTTGAAAGGGAGATAGAATGTCCTGCTCAATATGCCAATCCTGGATTTTATCTAATACAAGACGACCCATGATCTTTTGAGTAGAGTCGATTAGACTTAAAGGTCTGTAGTTCCCCGAATTGGACTTATCCCCCTTTTTAGGTTTTGCCTCGCCAAAGATGCGCTCTGCGCATCTTTTCGGCGCAGGCGAAAACCTGATGATAACTGTAGTGTGGCTTGGTTCGGCCCTCGTCGTTGATTGGCTGGCTCCGTAAACGGAGCCTTGCCATTGGACGAGGGGCCTGTCCGTCAATGCCGGACCAGACACGGGGGCGTTCCCGACATTCTTTGGCTTTTGCCGACGTCACGGGACGCCGGGAACGCCCCCGTGTCTGGTCCGGCATTGCCGGCACTACTGCGTCTCTTCTCCCCGTTTCCCGCCCCGTGACTGGCCGGCCGGCCAATCCTAGCGCGGCCGGCCGGAAGTGCCCGCCCCCCGCAGCCCGGGGAAGAAGGAGAGGAAGACGGAAAGCACTATGGCGGCGCCCGCGGGGAGACCGGAGAAGTGCCTCTCCAACCTGCCGCTCTGTCTGGGCTGCCCAGCCTGTCGCTGCTCGATCTAAAAGTTATCTTTTTAAATCCATTTTTATTTTTTAATTACAGCACCCATGTTGCTTGTAGGAATTTTTGGATTTTGCCTCTTGCACTCATCCTGCTAAACGTCCCCCTGCGATATCTCTTGTGGGCCACTTTGCTTGTATACTCACCTTCTTTCCTGCTCATATATGCAATCTCTGGTAATTCGTTGCTTTGAGTGGTGCATCTTGCGTGGCTGGGCAGACGTGGGACTGGCGCTCCAGTTGGTGGCCATCCCAGTATGCAAGTTTCCCTAATCCACGCGCGGTCAGCAGTTCTAATTTGGATTTTTCTCTTCACACGGTCTTCCATTTAGTTCTGTTAATACTATTACAAGTGCAAGAAGCACAAATCGTGAAAAAAACTGGGCTGAATCTTACACTAAATATTGGGATTGAAAATGTGCTAATAACCCTGTGAGGGTGGGGTTCAAAACTGTTGTGAGGCATTGTGCATGCATTCTGCTACCGCCGTGCCATTGTATACTGTTGGTGGTAACGCTGCTGCCACTGCTCACAGAATGTACATTTACTTTGTTTCCTTAACCCATGTGCTTTTGAAGTATCCTAGGGATGTTTCCAGCGAACCTGCACGCAGAGCAGACCCCTTTATGTTTCAGGCCTTTAGTGATGTTCTCGATTGCATTTTTACTCTTCTAATGAACATATTTGATGATTTTTTTTAATTCGGCAGTTTCACTTCTCAAATAATAAGCTGCCCTCTTACAAAAAAAATGGTCTCGGTCTCTATAATGTGTGTACATCGGAGTACTGTGCAGATGGGGGGGGGGGCTGCTGTGAGCCGCATATTGTTGAAACCTCTGCTCTGTTGTGCTCTGTAGGAGAATGAGAAGTCGCCAAGTCAGAACAGGAAAGCGAAGGATGCCACCTCGGACAACGGCAAAGGTAGGTGCCCTCCCCCACCCCTCGCATGTGTTTTGTTCCCACCATCTGTGCGGGGCTTTGTGGGGCGTGATGGATGTGACCTGTAGACAAGTGGGGGCAAGAAGCCTGTCCCCTCCCCCTCCTGCCCTCGGCCAGGCAGATGCTCAGACTCTCTCCTGTTGTTTCCGAGCAGATGGGCTGGCATACTCTGCCCTGCTGAAGAACGAGCTGCTGGGGGCGGGCATCGAGAAGGTGCAGGACCCGCAGACCGAGGACCGGCGGCTGCAGCCCTCCACGCCCGAGAAGAGGAGCCTCTTCACGGTAAGCCACAGCGCCCCCTGCTGTCCCCCCTCACACACCCGCTGGGACGGGGTGATGACCTCTGTGAAGGTCACAGCCAGGCCTGGGCGGTGTGCTGTGGGCGGGCCTGGTCTCAGCGGCGTGAATACCAGCTACATGTGGAGGTGCAACAGGAGCCCACACATGCTCTCTGTGCAGCACTTAGTGTGTTCTACCATATTTGTTTGTATCCCCGTGGGTTGCTGTGCCTGCTGCAGGGGTCTGTGTGCAACCAGCTCAGTGTTTAGACTCATGGATAGCTTGACTCCTTCCGAGAGTATGCCGAGTTTTAATACATTTACAAACAATAGTCAGTATCCTCACTCCAATCACATGCTCTATTTCAATACACACAACGTGTATATGTATAAGCTGGATTCTTACACCTATAAGCTTGTTGGTTGCTGGCTTGTACTACCATTTCTCATTCGTAAACACGAGGAATTTTTTGTTGCTCGTTGCGGTTTTCTATAAGCCATCCCATAAAATGTGAGTTGCTCCTTGCTGATCACAGCCCCACGAGCCGCTCTCACCTTGCGTTTTCCTTCCTTGCAGTATTCCCTCAGTTCAAAGCGCTCCAGCCCAGATGACGGAAACGAAGTGTCTCCATACTCCTTGTCGCCCATCAGCAACAAAAGGTCAGTCCTGGCGCGGGCGGGGTGGCATAAAGAGTGCATTATATGAAGCGCAAATGTGCAGCGAATGAAGCTCTGCTCCATCTCCACCAGTTGTAAGAACCATGCTATAGTATAGGCCTTGATTATTCAAATGTTTCTTCAGACCTGTAGGGGGGAAATAAATGCCCTGCATGATGGTGCCCTCCATGTACCACCTTCGCCCCTTCCATGACCACTTTGTGGCGTCCATCAAAGTTAAAATAGAGCCCTTTCCTTATCGGGTGACAAATTAATTAAACAAAAAAAAGATTACATATTTTTACACTGGTGTAATACTAGAAGCAGACAGCGATGCAGCAGCATCAGTGGAAACCCTCTAATACTCTTTATCGCATCTTACGCCCACTAATAAGGGCCATGTTCCCAAGAAAACTATTACTGGCTGTTTGACTCGTTGAAAAGACTGAAGGGTCACATCACAGGTCTGAAAAGATTAAACCAGCTTTGTTCCTACCCATTGACTTGATGAGTCTCACTTCTTGCCTAGTGCTACTTTTAGCTGACTTGGGTATCCATGGAAATACAACTTGTATAGGCAACTTCAAGATAAACCTGATAACCACAATCTTGCTCTGTATAGTTATTTTAAGGCTAGTTAAATGGTTTACATAGCACCTCTCTTTTTGGATCAGCAAATTGGTTTAGAAGTTAAGGGATGCAAACTACTTTCTCGGACCCTGTTGCTTGCTTGTGACCCTGTTGCTTGCTTGTGACCCTGTTGCTTGCTTGTGACCCTGTTTTCGTGCCTCTGTTGCCTGCTTGTGACCCTGTTTTCGTGCCTCTGTTGCCTGCTTGTGACCCTGTTTTCGTGCCTCTGTTGCCTGCTTGTGACCCTGTTTTTGTGCCTCTGTTGCCTGCTTGTGACCCTGTTTTCGTGCCTCTGTTGCCTGCTTGTGACCCTGTTTACGTGCCTCTGTTGCCTGCTTGTGGCCCTGTTTACGTGCCTCTGTTGCCTGCTTGTGGCCCTCTTTACGTGCCTCTGTTGCCTGCTTGGGACCCTGTTTTCGTGCCTCTGTTGCCTGCTTGGGACCCTGTTTTTGTGCCGCTGTTGCCTGCTTGGGACCCTGTTTTCGTGCCGCTGTTGCCTGCTTGGGACCCTGTTTTCGTGCCTCTGTTGCCTGCTTGTGGCCCTCTTTACGTGCCCCTGTTGCTTGCTTGGGACCCTGTTGCTTGCTTGTGACCCTGTTGCTTGCTTGTGACCCTGTTTTCGTGCCTCTGTTGCCTGCTTGGGACCCTCTTTTCGTGCCACTGTTGCCTGCTTGGGACCCTGTTTTCGTGCCTCTGTTGCCTGCTTGGGACCCTGTTTTCGTGCCTCTGTTGCCTGCTTGGGACCCTGTTGCTTGCTTGTGACCCTGTTGCTTGCTTGTGACCCTGTTTTCGTGCCTCTGTTGCCTGCGGGGGGGCTCGCAGCGAGCCCACAGTGTGTGGGGTGGGGCTCGCAGTGTGTGGGGGGCTCTGTGTGGGTGTGTGTGTGGGGGGGCTCTGTGTGGGTGTGTGTGGGGGGCTTTGTGTGGCTGTGTGTGGGGGGGCTCTGTGTGGGTGTGTGTGTGGGGGGGGGGTTTGTGTGTGTTGGGGGGCTCTCTGTGGGTGTTGGTGTGTGTCATTTGCAAGAGATAAAGCTAGTGGCATTGTAAATGACAATGCCATTTATTTATGTTAAAAAAAAAAACATAAATAAAAATAATGTCAAGAGCAATGCCAATCGCTCTAACTTTAACAAAGGCAAAACCATTGCATTGTAAATGCTTGTTAAATATTGGGATGATCACAGCACCTTTCCAGGACTCAGGAATCGGCGCACCCTTGGCATTTTCGTTCATTGCGACAAGAATGTTTGAAAGTACTTGGCATTACCCTCGCTGTACTGAAAATACACTAACACTGTACTGTATGTATATATAAACATCTGTTTAATAAAAATTGTGAAATAAAAAAAAAAAGTAAAATGTAGCGGCTTCATGTAGTTCTATCATGGAGAAAAATATCAGCTGGGATGCCATCAGGGCCTGCCGCTTTGCCTCCCTGCAGGGTGCCCAATGCAATATCCACATCCGCTTTACTAAAGGCAGAACCGTCATAGTAGACACATGGGGGATCGGATTGTTCCTCCTCATCATTACTGCACTCAAATTGTGATTGAAAGTGCTTTACCCATTGGTCTTGGCTTACATAATTGATTGGTTCTGCATGGGTCCTGCCTCTACCCCATTTTACTACATCCTAGAATAATTTCTGTTTTTTTATTTTCACAGGCGCTTTTAAGTTCCTGCCACCTCTTTTCATCCCAGGATTTCTTTGCCACTTCCTGGGCTTTCTTATATTTCTGCCTAGCAGACCGTACCGAGGGCATGTCGTTTGTTATCTGTTGAGCTATGGAGTTTTTATCTACAAGGGGGGAAGAGGGGGACATATCTTTACTGAGAATTTGGGTAGATGTTTCACTAGATAAGATATCCTCGCATTCACTTATCAGTGAGTCTATCCTATCCAGGGTGCAATTATTTGCCCTTTGCTTCAGCTTTGGCGATTTCCTCACCCTTTTTCCCTTACATTCTCTACCACTCTGGCCCCCTCCCACAGCTCCACCGGTCCCATCCATGGTTTTTCTTTTCCCCATACTCGAACTCAGCCCTTACAAAGGTAGTATAACAGTCTTAGTTTCTCAATCAGTCAAATATGGGCGGGAGACCGGTAAAACAGGATGAGACTCCTTCCTTGAACTAGACAAGAAAAATAATTGAATGCTACAATACAGTTTCAAGTCTTAGGGAATTACAGAAGAACTCACCCAACTCGGGGGATATAGTACCGACAATGTTCCCACTGCCTTCCAGATGTCGGGTTGCAGAACCAACAGCCCTGGCCCAGCCCAGCTTCCTCTGGGCGATGATGGGCAGCAGGCGCACAGGTGACGCTGTGTCCCTGCGACGGTGGGAGGGGGCTGCTGGGGGTTGTAGTCCCTACCCCTTGCAGCAGTAAAGATGGTCTCTGTGGCCGTTGCCCTCACGGCGGTACAAGTGACCCAAGAGCCGTTTCCCTCACGGCAGGCAGCAGAATGCTGGTAAGCACATTGATAAACTTTATGACAATTGGCATGATGTCCTATTAGCAAAATGAAAAAGTTATTTACCTTAGCTAACAATAGCTCTAGTGGATACTGGATATTTCCATCAATTACTCCACCCAGGGTGTAGTCCCAGGTGCTAGACTGGCTCTGGAAACATTTTCTCTTAAAAAGAATCTTCAGGACCAAGAGGTAGTGCCAGATGACTCTAGTCGCTGGTCTGTCGACACAGAAAATGACACGCCTGGCTCATATCAGGTGTTATCTAACACACTGGTGTCAGGTACTTACTTTCTTCCCCACCAATCGTGATGTTCAGAGGAAACGGTAAAGCTTAATGGCAGCAGACAATACAACAACAGAAGTAACACGTTGGATACCATGGAAACATAATATGAACTGGATTGTCTCAGGAGGTAGGATTGTGAGGAATGAGTAGGAAGATACAGTATCCAAGAAATACTGTTACATAACTAACCTTTTCTTTTGATGAATTCTTCACCTTATGAAGGAGTCCAAAAGCAGGACCCATCGGGAGATGTGACTGGGTAGTTCTGGTTAACCAATGAAATCATTCCACAAATCATTCAGCAAATATCCCTTAATCTGCCCCGAGTCACCTCGTATTAATACTTTGCCAAGGTTTGCAATGGAGATAAAGTGGCTGCATGGCCCATTTCTAGCACTGGGATACCGCAGGTAAGGGCAATAGAAGCTACCATGGCTTTCGCAGAGCTCCATGGCAGAACATTTGCTGGTTGTTGGAGAAATTTAGTCGATAAAGCAGATTCACAGTGTTATTTTTTATGTTGTAATATTTTGATTTCTGTTTATTTGGTTGTATATGCGTCCTAATATTTTTTCTCTTGCTTTTTAGGAATGCATTGTTCTATTTTGTTGCTTGTATGTTGTACTTTATTGTTTTATATGATTGTTTTATCCTCAACCGCATTCCGTATAGTAGACATGGAATACATTTTAGATAGACAGCCTCGTACAAAGGAAAAACTATTTATTGAATGAAATGCATTTCTTGTTTTATCTGTAGTGTGCAATTTTGTGGACCTCCGTAGGAGTTCCAAATCATAATCAACTTGACTTGGTTAATATGGCGAACCAGGGAAAAGTCATTCAGAAACTTTACCTCCTGATCAAAGAGGAGAGCATCTCCCAAGAGCTTCTTCTCCTCCAAGATCTGGGAGACGAACTCTGGTGTGTTGAGAAAAGTTCAGTTTGCAAAAAGCCCTGGTTCTTCACGTTTTCCCACTCATGTGAAGCATGATGGAGTCCATATCTGCCTCTAGATTCTCATTCTCCAGTCGATGGGACACAATTGAAAGGATATGGCTCTCAAAGGACAAGTTGCATTTCTGAATCGTAAGAAGGCCAAAAAAAGAAACGCCTCCTATCTTTATATTAAATACACATAGCAGCAGTATTTGCTGGCCTTTAAGAACTGCCTCTCGGAAGATGGAAAAAGCTTATGATGCCTAAAGAAAATGATTCTGAGCTCTAGGAGACTCATAAGACGGTCTCTGACCTGAGCTGGTTACAATCATTGAGTCCGATTGTATTTCTATATAGTGCTTACAACCCCTATGTGGGGCACAGAATAGCTTGCCTACATGGCTGGAAGTGGGTTGTCTTTGCTTTGATCCTTTGTGGGAAGTGTTTTCCTCTTGTGTGAGATGATCACCAAGGTGTTGGTACAGTGTTTTGGGACGCAGTGGTTATCAGCGTGATGGATGAAGAAGTGTAAGGAAGAGGCACTCAGTTTATTGGTTTCAGTAAGCTGGTAGCTTTGAACCACTCTGCAGGTCCCTTTAATAATTTATTGATGATCGCAATCCTATATGCAGGTTACAGCATTCGGTTGTGCATTCAGAGATATTTTGTTTAAAGTTTATGATTCGGAGCAGGCATAGGTTGGAGGGAGATTTGGTGAAGACATCTGCAACAAAGGACTTTGTAAATATCATCCCATATCTAATTGTCATTTTGAGCTGTCAAGAAGCAGTCATTGTATGTAGTTTACCAGGACCTACAATGGTGGACTACATTAAAGTCCTCTGTTGTCCAGCAGCATACGTGAGATCTTTTCAGCTATTCCACACCTATAGAGTTGGTAATGGGTGGTTCATGGCTGTGGATTGGCACAGTACTAGGTGAGCAACATGACCTGTAACAGTTTTATCTGATGAATGTAATAGTGTCAATCAGTATAATGTAATAATTTAGTAGCCTGTACGAGCCACAATCGACTGCCAGACTACCAAGTTTTATGAAATCAATTAAGTGTGGGCCAGGAGCGTTTATAGATTGTATTGTTAGTGCATTTATATGGTGATTATTACTCCTGACGAAGCACTGAAGCACTTTACGACCAGGGTGATGCCCTGATGATTCAATTACTTCCAAAGGAACTGAGCCTCCTGGCACAGGACCCACGACACAGTCTTGTTTGTTGCAGTATCACATGACAGCAGCGTGGTCTGTAAGAAGCTGCACCGTTTCGCCCTTGTTTGATGGGAGGAATTCTTAAAGTGCCAAGAATAATGCCTGTAACGCCAACAGGTTGAAGTGTAAACACCAAACTCCGAAATGTCCTCCTCGGCCCCACAATGATGTATCTGCCACATCTGTTAGGTCTGGGTGTAGTAGGAAGAGGGTATCCCAATGGCCCAATTGCGCTCTAGTCACCACCACTACAGGTCTTTTGCAGTCTTCTGTGGCACCTGGCTTTAATCCGAATGGTTCACATGGTGCCCACTGAGACTTCAGAGCCTGTGTATGCCACCAGGCGTGGTCCACCAGCAGGATGCAGAAGGCCAAGAAGAGTCAGAGCCCTCACACACAGCCAGGTCAAGGATTGAAATATCGGGATCATGGCCTGAATGCCCTGGACTCATTGAAATGAAGGAAAGGCATAAAATGCACTGTGTCCAAGATGGTTCGAAAGGAGAGGAGCTGTTGTGAAGGAGTCAGATCTGACTTAAGCACCTCAATGGAAAGACCCAACAATGTCAAGCGTTATACCGTTGTCTGGGGGTGGTTTATGACTGTTTGTGGTGAGCCCGCCGTTAGCAGCCAGTCATTGAGATAGAGGAAGACTGGTATTCTCAACCTCCAAAGATGGGCAGCAACCACCACCATCACTTTCGTGAACACCCTAGGTACGCGGATGAGGCTGAAGGAGAGCACTGAGGATTAAAAGTGCTTGTTGCCTATGTGAAACTACAAGTATCATCTGTGGGACTGCACGATGGAGATGTGGAAGTAGGCATCTTGGATATACCGTGTCAATAGCCAGCCTTTTGGATCCAGTGCAGAAAAAAACTTTGGCCAGGGTAAATCTTTTCAACTTGTCCTTCGGGAGGAAGAAGTTCAGGGGGCGAAGACAGAGGACAGGGCAGAGACCCATGTCCTTTTTTGACACCAAAAATAACAGGAATAGCAACAAGTCTAGATTTTTGATGCCCTCTCTGTTGCTCCCTTGGCCCAGAGGGCTTGGACGTCTCCTTGGAGTAGGGATAAATGGTCCTCTGGGAGACCTTGTGGTGTAGGTGGCATGCTGGGGATTGATCAGAAGGGGCAGAGAGTAACCAATCTCAACAGTTTGGAGCACCCACTGGTTGGATGTGATGCTTGTCCACCCGAAAAAGTAAAGGGCAATGCAACCTCCTACCGGGCATTTGTGCGCCGATGAGGGGTAATTGAAGTGAAACTGCATGTCTCTGCTGATTACAAAGGTCTGCATGGGCAACACCGAACCCTAGGATGATTGCACCACGGTGCCATCAAACTGAACAACATTATCCAATGTATGTATAGAAAAATGCAGGATTAAAATAAGTCCAAAACTGAGGGCCTTCCTGTGGGCTCTTGACAGCTCATTCACAGCCCATTGAATCCACATACAATCTTTGGCAATGAGACTACTTTCTCTAAACTCGTGTGCAATATAGGAATCACATGAGATGGCAAATGTAATTTAATGCAAAATCGCAACATTGCTAAATTCTGCAACATATTGCACATATTCTTTCATGGGAACCATCTAAGTGTTGTAGGCAGCACTTATCCATACTCTTTTATTATTATAAGTTAAGAACTGTCACAATAGTGTTATGTAAAATCATTTCATAAAACGTATAAAGCCTCAAGGTTCACACTGTACTTACTGTTAAAATTCTTTGCAAAATACTTAGGAGTTCGTAAAAAAAATCACAATAAAGTTGTATACAGTCATTTCATGAAACGTGTAAGACCTCAAAGTTCACACTGTATTTGCTGTTAAAAGTGTTTTGTTAAAATACTTTAGATTTTTTAGGTCAATTGCGAGTCGAGTAAGATAAAGTGCCATTGTGGTATAGGTCTTACGTGATGAGTTGTTTGGAACTTATTACTAAGAGTCGGATAGTGTTCTTTTAGCCTAAAATCTCGCCTCAGAAGTCAAACGCAGTTGATTTCTTTCTCGTGCAGTGACAGAAAGTTTAAGAATTTTCAATTATTTTAGGGTCCGTAGGGTATAGGCACTTGATTATTGCCATCCGACATGTTTGAATCTCCCCTTCATTCAGAACATTTTTTAACAGTAGAATTCGAGGTTGTCTTAAGGCTGGACAGAAAACGACTAGATGGATGAGGTCTTCCTTCAGAGCACCGCAAAGTCTGCACAATGTTAAGCCTTTGTTTCCACAAGCAGGCTGATCGGCCAAGGATGGGAGAGCTCCAAATCGAAGTGTCATCATCTTTCTTTTTAGGTATGCCGGATATGTCGTACTCCGGTATTCAGCTGGTTTTAAGCTGTTATACCATTGGACTACCATCCAGGCATGCAACCGAGAGGTTAGTTTATACTTATCCTCTATAAGGGAGTGCAATTTAGCTACTTTATTGATGGCTCGGTAAAATGTGGTGTGTGTCAAAGTCAGATGCCATAGATTATTGGTGTTTGTTTCAAGTAATGAGGAACACAGGATTTTACTGTATATGGAGTCATCATAACACACTAATCAATGGGTGGGTTTGGTTAGACTGTATTTTATACCACATTTTAATGGATGTATATCTTCTTGCAATGCTCTGTTTCATTAAGCCAAATTCCAGACAAACTTTCACTGGGGAGGCACTCTGAGGTAGGCCAAAGACTCGCTTGTAGATGTTAGTATGAATTTTCTCCAAAGTTGGGGAGTCTTTTCCATGCATGACCGCACTGGCAAAACACACTGGTGGCAATAGTTTTGCGGTAATGACTGCTAATAATGGTTTAAAAGAAGGGTCGTACGGTTTCTTTGTGAGCACAAAAAGGCATATGTTAGCACCTTGCTTTTTTTTGCCAAATATTGTTTGTGCATCATGAAATTGAGCCTTTTATCTATGGTGAAACCCAAATATTTATAGCTGCTGACTTCCTCTAGGGTTATGTTGTTTGATTTGATCCGTAGAGCGGTTCCAATGCCATTACCCATGGTCATTGTTTTTGTTGTATTGATTTACAGTTTATTTATCATGGCGTAAGCCGAGAGTTCCTCCATCAATCTCTGAAGGCCCACTCTGGTGTGGCTAAGCAGCATGATGTTGTCTGCATATGCCAGGTGCGACAGGGGCAGTGGTACTAATCTGTGAGGATGCAAATGTAGTTAATCAAGTCCTGGGGATAGGTCGGATATAAATAGTTTGAAGAGGTGTGGTGCCAGGACACAGCCTTGTTTGAGGCCGATAGCTGTATGTATACGTCTGGACAGCTGCAACCCATCCGCCAAATTAATTTGAATCCATATGTCTGTGTACAGTTGTTCTACTGCTCAGGGGATACTCTCTTTTTTTAAATTAATATTTTTATTGCAAAGTTCAAGACAGACCATACACACGGGATACTCTCTTGAAGGCCCCACCGCCTTAGTTTATAACACAGAAGTGCCTAGTCTACTCAATCGAAGGCAGCTTCCAGGTCTATAAAACATAAATGCAGGGGTTTCTTTAGTCACTTGCATTTGTCAGCAATATCTATTACTGTTGGGGTGTTTAAGGTGGTACCGTAGCCTTTCCGAAACCCAGTCTGGTTAAACTGAATCTTATTGTTGGAATCGGACCACTCCACCAAGTCTTCCAAGATTAGGGAGGCATAATATTTAGCCTCGGAGTTAATTAGGGCGATTAATCTGTAATTGGATGGGTCGGATCGATTTCCCCCCCTTGAAGATTGGATTTATTATCAACCTCTCAATCTGCCAAGGATTAGATTTGTTAATCTCACCTCGTTGTACAAAGCCAACAGTGTATTGGGCCAATATCTTGGGTCAAGCTTGTAAATTTCCTGCGGGATGCCGTTTGGACCTCAGGACTGTCACGTCGGCCTGCTATGATTATTATTGCCACATTTTCAGGGGTGCAGTACCCTTCTGCAGGTTGAGTTGGAGTTTTGTGAGTCCACGTTGTATCTGTCTCGTCTGCCTCTGTGTTGCTGTTTTTGTATTGGACAGACGGGCATGTTTGGTTGTTAAAGATTTTAGTTAGGTGTGCTACCTAGTCTTTTTCATGAATGCTATAGCTGTTTAGCATTCTTACATCTCCATCGACGCCATTGATGGTTACTCAGAAAGCTCTAGAGTTTGTTCGTTTAGAATTAAATTGAAGCATTGCGCAGAATTTCTCGGATTTGGGTTTCCGTTCTTCCCAGAGTTGCTTTTTATATCACTATTTCAGGACTTTTATTTCTCCCATGTTTGTGCCGATCCGCTGGGTTTACTGATTTTCTTAATTTCATGCACGAGTTCTTTCCTCGGGTTTAATGTTTTTGGCAGAAAACCTACTGAAGTTCATGTGGTTTTCCTTCTTTTGAGTTACTGTGTTGGATCTTGTTTTAACAGCGTTGTAAAAACACAGGACACACTTTGAGTGGGTTGGCGTGTGACTTCACAGTCGTTTCCAGTATTGCTTTCGCCTTTGTGGCCCAGCTTCGGGAGTGAATTATGATTCCAGATTAGGAACTTCTGACTGACTGATTGTAGGCTTCCGCTTTCCAGTCTGTGTTGGTGTTTTGGTGGGCTGAGCGCTAGCTCCAAATATTGATACGAGTGGTCACTTTCCGAAGAGGTTTCAATGTTGAACTCCCTTAACTGTATCAGTAGTGGCAGGGAAAGAACTGTGTAATCAATAATTTATTTATTTTATTGCTCCACAGTAGACAATGTGTGTTGTCTGTGTAATCAATTATTGATGTAGAAGTTGCACCATAGTGTGTGAACAGTAGAGGGTTATCTTCAGTCCTGCCATTGATTACTTTTCAGGCCCAGCAATATTTAAAGTAAAATTAGATTATACTAATGCCTTAATTTGAAATTCTTGGCGTATGAATCACTTAACCACAAAGCACATAGAACACTACCGCCAAACTAATGTTGGGTATCCAAGGGCTTCAACGGCTCCCTGTGGCTAAATGAAAGATTTTGAAGACACTTTGCTTTACTGTCAGGTCCTTTATCTACAACGATTCTATAGTTGATCATTCATCCCAGACCTGGTCTTCAGATCAAGTAATGCTGAATTTTTTTATCACACCAACGTCAACATTTAAATGGAGGAAATTACAGGTTTGCAGTATAGCACAACAGTTTTGGAATACTAATTTAGTCCATTTAAGAATGCATACAGAAATCTTTATTTTCAGAGGGCATAGAATAACTATTTTATGATTTTTTTAGTTATTCCACCTGGATTTTCTACCTTTGTATCTGTATGGCATGCTTAGAATAAGTTACTTCTAAGGGTTGTTTTCCTGCATTGACATATTTTACAGATTCACATGCTATTTAAATATACCACAAGACAAGCTGGGAACACTCTGGTAAAAAACACACGGAAAGTGTTATGAATTTCATCATAGGGGCTTTGTCTACAAACATTGGAGCTTGTGTTGATACCTATCTCAACACCCTGCAATGATCCATCCATCTAGAACTTCCTTCGTTCAGACTCTGATCAGGTCTTCAATGCATAGGACACAAGGAATAAAGCAATTTAAACAACTCACAGGGGATGCCTGGAGGGTCACGTGAATCTATCAAAGATAGCAATACTGTGGAATAAACTTTAGAGGCTATAACATTTTCCACAAAAGTATCTTTTATGGATTCATATCCTATTTAAATAGAAAAACAAGAAGTATATCCTTTTCGTGACAGGTGGAGTTGCATTATTAACAGAATGTTTTTTTTTTTTACTACTTCTTGTCCTGCAGCAGCATTTGCCTTTTTTTTGCATCTTTGCAGTAATGCTTACTGAAATTCTGAGACAGTTTTCAGACAGCTTTTTATAAGTGGCATATGGTCCAGTTTGTTTGTTCCTTCACTCCTCTGGTGACCCATCAGTCTCCCAGACAGATATCTGTCAGGAATATGACAGGCAAACTTGATGAAGTCTATGAACCACCTGGTTCCGGTACCTTAAGTTATTGCCTGACCGAGCAAAGATAGGCCCAAGGCCACAAACAGACTTGTTGAATAGAGTGTCTTGGTCCTGTTTAAATAGTAGTCAAATAGTCCTCTTGACATCGACTGCATGCAGTGCTTACTTCGCCTTAGATGCCAGTGATTTAAAGAACAAGTTACTTAACTTCAATAAAGCTCTTTCAAGTGAATACTCAACTGTAGATGTATCACCTTTAGAGTATTCTCCAGGAGCCAGACCCGATCCAGAAGACTTTTCAGCATAGCCCCTGAGCACCAGTAGGTGGGATCGTGGAGCTGTGCATCAATCTCATTCTGCCCCAGACGTGACAGAACTGCATAGGCGCCATGCTAGTGCGCAGTCATTTCCTTTCATCACACTGTCCATACCCTCGGACAAGAAGCCCATAAACGAACTATCCATGCCACTGTGCACATATTTAATCTGGGACCTTTTTAGATAATAAAGAGGGTAGTAAATAAAATAATGAGTGGTGGAGCAGCACAGGATCTGGGGTTAGATAAAGTATCCACCAGAAAGAATGTTACCAAAGGTAAATAACTTTTTCTTATGATTCTAATTTCTAACAGCAGATTCCTTATCTTTAGAAAAGATACCAAAACAGTACCTCCTGAGGCGTGGTTGGTCTGTGGAATTGCTCAAATCAAAACATCCTGCAGCGCAGAGCAGGCAAAATGCCCTTCCTTTCAGACCTGGATGTCAAGGCAATAGCACCTCCTGAAGGTATGCACTGATGCCCATTTTGCGGCCGGAAAAATATCCAGAACAGGCACACAATGTGCCAACACAGTGGAAGCATTCCGTCCATCATTTGTTTGCGTAGCACTTTTCACCTTAAGTGGGATGGGTATGCCCATACGTGGGTCCCTTGCTCACTGTGCCACTGGTTTCAAGCTAGCCTGGCTGATGAAGGGAAATACCCAGAAACCGGTCCCAGGAACTTGTTTCCGGTCCAGGGAGGACCTGGCTAGGCAGTTTGGTCTGGACTATTCCCATGAGGCACAGGGTCAAGACTGATTTGCATATGGTTGGGTCTAAACTGGGGTGGTATGGTGAGCAAAAGAACGATGGATTTAACCCAGATCACTTGAATGGGGATGAATATATGATTTATTCAGCATTACGTCCAACATTTGTTTGCGGAGCACTTTTCCCCCTAAGTGGGATGGGTATGCTCAGATGTGGATCCCTTGCTCACTGTGCCACTGGTTTCAAGCTAGCTTGACTGATGAAGAGTAATACCCAGAAACCGGTCCCAGGATGCTTGTTTCCGGTCCAGGGATGACCTGGCTTGGCAGTTCGGTCTAGACTGTTCCCATGAGGCACAGGGTCAAGACTGATTTGCATATGGCTGAGTCTAAACTGGGGTGGTATGGTGAGCAAAAGAACGATGGCTTTAACCCAGATCTCTTGACTGGGGGTGAATGTATAATTTATTCAGCATTCTGTTCATCATTTGTTTGCGTAGCACAACACAGTGGAAGCAGCCTTGACCCTGGTGGAATGGTCCCTCTGGAGACTGCTGCTTCTTTATGCACTGCCTTTCTTTGCAACACAGAACCCCACAAAGAGGTAATCACCACAAGATAGTCTTTGGTGCAATCAATGTAAAAACAATACTTTTGTGGTGAAAGCGATGGATTTGGCCTGAAACTGGTCCATATTACTTGTGCCGCATCAAGCCACAAACCTGTCCCACCTTCTGGCGCAGACTTTGTAGAAGGACATCGGGCTTCAACAATGACATCCGGTTCTTCAGGAGGGAGAATGAATGCAGTCAACTGCTGCTGCTCAATCTACACGTATGGAGGAGTAGATTTCTCAGGTCAGGGTGCAAGTGAAGATTCTCCCAAAGCTGCAGCCTGACTGGATGACAGATACTTATGCCCAGAGATTCTACGGTACCACACCCTCATGCCCCAATCTGGAGCCACAAAGATGATATGGGCCGTAGTGGTTTCTGATCTTCTTCAGAACTCAAGACAGGAGAGGTAGCACTTGCACACAGGAGTCCTTTGTTTCACTCTAAGCTAAAGGCTTCCATGAGAGAAAGCCTTCTTGGGAACTCGAGCACACAAAGTCCTGACATTAGAGTTTGCAGCGGTAGCTAAAATATAAGCTGAGTTCTCCCCATTGCTGGAAGACGAACTCTGGGGTACAACTGCCATTCGTAATTAGGTTGGTGTCATCAGCTGAGTTTGTCACCCTAGTCCTAATAGGTCCCACCAGGTGGCGCACAACCAGGTTAATAGCCAGGTGATAGACCAGGACCTCAACCCACCCTACTTGTTGCAATACACCATGTCATTGCTGTTGTCTGTGAGGACCTGAACAAACCTCCCTTTAATGGATGGCAGGAAGGCTTTCAATGCCAAGCGAGTGGCTGGCAATTCAAATAGGTTGATATGGAGACAGGTCTCTGCCCAAGATCAGACCCCTCTCATCTCGACCACTCCCTCGTGACTTCCCCCACTTATTAGTGATGCATCCGTCATCACCATCAGCTCTGAGTGGGTAAGAAAAGAGGACTGCTGCTGGTCGTCTTGAGGTCGAGCAGCAACCATTGCAGGTCTTTAGCAGTTTCCTCCAAACCTTGGATGGAATCTCACAAAGTCCCTTGGTGCTGGACCCATGACACTTCAGATCCCCCTGCAGAACTTGGGTATACTGTCTGCCATGGTCCATAAACAGAATTCAGAAAGCCAATAGGCCAAAAATCCTCGAGTTAACCCTCACCAGACCCAGGACCAAAGCTGAAAAATTGGGATCATAACCTGAATGTCCTGGACTTGCTGATCCGGAGACCTGATAACACACCATATCCAGGGGATTCTACGCGAAGGCGTCAGGAGTGACTTTGACATGTTGTTAGTGAACCACAGCGATGTCAGAAAGCTTGACATAATCTGGATGAAGTTCACGGCTGACTTGCAAGCTCGACTTAAACAGTTAGCGTCAAGGTAGAGAAAGACTGGTATGCCTAACCCCCGAAGATACGGGCTAGTACTTCCATCACTTGCATGAAGAACTGAGGGCACTGGTGAGGCTGAAGGAGAGCACGGCAAACAGAACATTCCCCTAGTCCACCTTGAACCTCTAGAAGCACCTGTGGGGCTGCAGGACAGGAACATGGAAATAAGTGTCCTGGCGCTACCATCCAGTCTCTCGGATCCAGGGCAGATAGAACCTGGGCTAGTGTGGGCATCTTTAAATTGTCTTTCCACAGTCCGAAATTGAGAAGTTGAGATCTAAAACAGAACAAAGCACTCTGCTCTTTTGTCAGAATTAGGAAACAGCAAGAATAACATTTAGTTGCTATTTTGGAGGCTGGGACTTTCTCTATGGCTTCTTTCACCTAAAGAGCCTGTACTTCCTGCAAAAAAAAAAGGTCAAGTGGCCTTTCGAAAACCTATCTGATGTGGGTAGAAGATGCAGCAGGTCAGAAAGGAATTATGCTGCCTGATGTTAAAGCCTGCCACCTCTGGAGAAAATGACTGATTGTGTCACCTACAGCGTGGTCATGTGCAGCTAAAGGCAAACTATAGTGGTTTCGAGGCTACTCCTGTAGGGGCGTATGGCTGGGGGTTCACCGTCCCTGTCGGCCTGAATGTTGTCTATTGAATCCTTGACCCTGAAAGGACTTAGTTGCCTGTTGCTGGAATGGTGGGCCTTGATGCTTGCTGCCTGTGTTCAAAACCCTTGGCAAAATTTCGAAGGGGGCAAAACTGTTAGGGAAACTGCCTTGAGGGTGTGGAGAGACCGAGGGAGCGAACTGTGGATGTAGTGCAGAAACACCCTTCTCCCCAAACAGACCAGTCAAAAGACATATCTAAGAGTGATGCCTGATCGTCACGAGAGACGCCTGTGGATCACATGCATGCACTTAGCTGGAGCACAACTCTAGTCCTGACTGCTCTGCCTAAGCAATCAATAGTGTTTAGTCCTAATCTTCAAACATACTTGGCTACGCCTTACCGAAAAGATTGTGCCAAATTGACATGGAATTCCTCCAGGGGGCTGGCAATATCTTTGCAACCATGTCCCTTGATGCTTGAGAATACCTGCCCAGCAAGCAGCTGGTGTTGACTTACTGAAGGGCGAGGCTAGCCAAAGAGAACATCAGTTTTCCTAACACCTTAATTCTCTTTGACTTTCTGTCTGAGGGGGGTTTGTTGGGGAATCACAGTGACTTTGGGTATGAGAACATCCACGAGATATTAACTACAAGAAGGGTGGGATGGATTGGAGAGCACCACAAGGATATTTATGGAGATTGCGTAGTTATTCATTTTAGAAATCCATGCATTATTGAGCAAATTTTAGCAACAGAATATGGAAGGAACAGGGGGAGTACGATTTTACTACCTTTAGGATATTTCTATCCCCCTCCAAGGTTTTACCAGCAAGACTATTCCTACCAGTCAAGAAGGAGATTTCCCCCCAAAAGAGCAGTATTTCCAATTCCAGGCAAGCTGCTGCATAATTTTCCAATTATTAATATCCCATCTGGTAATAGGTTCAGTCCCCTTGAGGGAGTGGACTGACTGAAGGGACCCAATCCAATCATCAAAGAGGGAATAGCCCCATCAACATCAAACCTAGAGAGTCAGGGTAGCCCGTTAGTGCCAGACCGGGAGTCTGAGGACGGATTGGCTAGAGGGAGCATGAGCGGCTCCCGAAATCCAAACTGCCTTCTCTCCGGGTCTCTCCATTGTGAAAACTCTGAACAAATATTGGATCTAGAGCCAAAGACGCCGAATGTTATTAGACCAACAAATGCCCTCCGAATCAGCCAATATTTGTGCCCCCAAATAGGAACTCATCGAACACCAAGGCAACAAGGGTTCTATCCTGGAACATTGCAGGTTTAAATAGTAAACTGGATGACCCCGAATGGGGAACTTTTATTGATCAATTCAAAATCTGCATGTTCCAGGAAACCTGGACAAGAAGAGAGGTTACCAAGTTAGGCTATGCTAGTTTTAACATTCCAGCAACCTCGGGGGCAACTGGGAGACCATCAGGGGGTCTTTCAACTTGGGTGGGATCTCATCTGGGGTGTTCAGCGGTTCAAATTGACACAGGGTCTAGTGACATCTTAAGTGTTTTGTTACGGTTTCCTTCAAAGCCCACTCTTGTCCTAATAAATGTATACTCCCGACCCACTCTTAAGGGTAGCGAATCCAATACAGTGGAAGAGTTAACTACTTTTCTAGGTTCTATAGACACTAACCAGATTATTATAGTAGGTGGGGACTTCAATTGTCAGTTTGAGCCACTAGAGGGGTTACCCCCTGATAGCTTATTTGATGAGGACCACTTTTTAAAAATCCCTGAGTCAGGATGTCCCAAAGTAAAAAAAAAGGTCGCCACTGGTGATCCAGATGAGTTGTCTCACATTGAGACACTCCCTCCGAGCTTGCAACGGGAGATCCTCATCTGAATCATCGAATGGCTACACGTTCTACAGCAAAAACCGTGGGTTTATATTAGATTACATCTTCATCAATTCACACTCCTGGGATAGGATGATGGACTTTAAAATAATCCCCCGCCTAGACAGCGATCACTCTGCACTAGCAGTAGAACTTAAAGCTTTGAATATGGGTAGTCTGCCTTCTACAGATAACCCTATTGATTCTAGGGTGGTGGTCTCGAACTGCAGGAGGAAAGTGAAGTGGTCAAATTTTAGCCGATCGGAAGATAGACTGGGCAGTTTATATGATGCCTTGTTACCGGTTCTTACAGACGCGTCCAATCTATGTAGCCCAAGCCAGGAGGGTATAGACTTACAGCAGGCCATATTGAACCATGTCAAATTAGGGAAAGTCACCTCTGAATTTTTTTATCCAAATAAAACCTTGAAACAGGAGAAGTTGCCCTCCCACCCCTGGTACAATACTTCTTGCCGCATGGCTAAAAAGGCACTGGCATAATCCATCAGGACCAAAGATCGCCTCTCCATAAGGTCGGCAAGAGCAAATTACAAAGTAGCCATACAAGAAGCCAAGCGATGGTGGGAAGATGAAAATTGGGCCACAATGAAATTTGCACTAGGGGACAGAGACATGAGGTAATTCTGGGGACTTGCTAACTCTGGTACAACATCTCCTCGAAGTGCAGCCGAACCAAACCTAGACAAACAGGTCTGGCGGGAGCACTTTGAAACACTTTTTGCTAAGGAATCCGGAGAAGGTCCTGTTTATGGCTGTGACCCGTTAGATGTCTGTCCTGTAGTTAACCAGGATTCATGCCCCCTGACTGATGGAGACGTGGGCCCGAGTATAAGCTTAAAAGAAATAAAGGCTGCAATAGCAAGAATAGCTCCAGGTTTGGATAAGATCCCCGGAGACCTTTTTAGGTCCGAACCTGCCATTTGGGCCCCATATTTTTGGATGCTTTTTAATTCAATTATGCAAGGTATGAAGATTCCTCTAAGCTGGCTTGGTGTGGAAATAATCCTGATTTTCAAAAAGGGGTCCCCACTCCTCCCAACTAACTATAGACCCATAAGCTTAATAGACATTTCTCAGAAAGTATTTACACTCGTCCTACTCCTTAGATTGCAGTCTTGGATGGAACAGAAGAAGGTTCTGTCCCCCCTGCAGCTGGGTTCAGGGAAAAATTGTCGACCCTGGACCAAGTACTGAGATTACAATTGTTGTACTGGAAGACCGTAAGCATGCAAGGGGGTAGCCTGTTCTTCATTTTTGTAGATTTGAGATCTGCATTCGATCTAGTTCCCAGGGAGAAATAATGGTTAGTTTTGGTTGAGATGGGGGTCCCCAAATATTTAAATCAACTTTTTAAACGTTTATATGAATGCAACTACGCGCAAATTAGGTATGGTAAGGATGGCAATCTTACAGCACCTATACCCATTAACCGCGGTGTACGCCAGGGGTGCATGCTCGCGCCAACTTTATTTAGCCTCTATATTAATGGCCTGATTGATGCCTTGCTTGCAGAAAAAGACCTTGATGCCCCCAAGCTAGCCTCCTGTAGAATCTCGGCAATGATGTTTGCCAAAGACACCCTACTGGTTGCCAAATCTCCTATGGGAATACAAAGGGTTTTGGACAAATTTGAGATGTTCTGTAGAGACAGAGGGCTAGAAATAAACCTACAGAAAACCAAATTTATGGCATTCAATTGCCCAAAAAGCACATGCCCTAACCTGTCCCTAAATGACAAACCCCTTGAGAGAGTGTCCTCTTTTGTGTACTTACGCATTACAATTTCCGAGTCTATGGAATGGGGGGGGCGCATATCACAAAATCTACGCTAAAACCAGCACAATCTACAGGTGGCATCATGAAGGTTTTCAATAAGTCTAGAAAAAGAACCATTAGCCCAGCAATTGAAATCTATAGGGCTCAGGCGAGAGGTGGATCTTTATACGGCGCAGAGCTATGGGGCCACCTAAATCTGAAGAAGCTAACACAGGTGGAAAAGCAATATTTAAGACAGCTATTTAGACTGCCACGTAGCACCCCGCTGGTCCCGCTACGTCTTGATACGGGTATAACCCCAATAGCTGAAGTAGCGAGTCTCAAACCTATAATATACTGGCATCGCTTGTGGACCACCCCCAAACTTATATCTTACAGGGAGGAACTACTAGAGGTATTGAGGCTACGAGGTGCTGCAAAGATTCCGTGGTTTGTACATATTACATTTTTACTAATTAGCATGGGTTTAGGGGATTGCTGGTCCGAACCTGAGTCAGCCTGTTTGCTAATAACTAAGGACTACGCGAAGAAATGCTATAAAGAGTACAGACTGTCTCAACTTCACACCTTTTCCAGAATTGGGAAACTCTCTAGAGGGTTTCTGGAAATAAAACATATTTCTTGCTTCGAGCCGGCAATAGATCTCATAAATCCACCAGCAGCTAGGAAGATCTACTTACAATATAGATATGGGGTGCTTCCACTTCGCTGCTTTACATCTAAGTGGAGAGACCAACAAATGATCCACTGCCCGGTATGTGACTACCCTGAAGAAACTGAGCTCCATGTTTTTTTTAGCTGTCCAGGCTACCAGAAAGCAAGGAGACGTTGGTTGGTCCAAATGTGCAGGAATCTTGGCAATAGGCGCTGTCTCGAAGTTTTTAGGATACTGAAAACTGATTCTAGCATTCCAATAGTATATTCTGTTGCAGGTTTCCTGTTTTCAATGTGGTGCACTAGAAGGGTTTATTTGAGATCCTGAAAGGTTGTATTGATTGCCCTGTTGTGAAGTACTAACAACGGTATAAGCAACTCCCTAATTACCTTGTATATCATGTATAGTTTTTAATCCAATAGCTTCTGCTTTTATATATTCGTCTTACTTTTAGCTAATTTATGTAGTTATTGCACTACACACTTTCCTAAAATAATTGTGTAAGTCTTGCCTAATCTCATATACCAATAAACCCAATGTATTTTAATATGAAAATATGTGTATAATTACCACTGGTTTTTATCTCTTTTTTAATGATGATTGATAGCACAATGCAATTTTTCTTTTTATGTAAATGTTTGCAGTGTGTTGCACTTTTTAGGTCATTTTGACCGAAATAAAGTCTTGATAGTCCTGATAGTTGATGTAGGAAGCGGGCTCTGTATATACTACATCAAAAAGAGATATAGTGTGCACAGAATCTAGTAAGGCCCCAATGGTATAGGAGAGGTTAAAGTAAATAAATACCAGCATTTCTAAAGCACACAGCTGCCTCTGGAGAGGTGTCCCGGCGCTGTGGGCCGTCGGCATGATTAAGCGAGCTATTGCCCAGAGTCACATGGTGCTGGGCTAACCTGCCATCTGGGATCAAACCGTGAACCCTGTGGTCCGGAGTCAGGCATCTTGGCTGCTGCGTCACACCTCTTCCATACTTTACTCTCAATTTAGTGTGAATGCTTTAGTTGTACACTCATAGGGTAGGAGCACACCCTCAAAAACAAAATCTAGGCCAAGGTTTATAAAAATATTATATTAGTTACTTCTTAATTTTTTTAATGTATTTATTTACATTTTTGTTATTTTCTGCAGTTGTTATAATGATGATATAACATTCATCTGATATTTAAGCTGGGGAAAAAACGGAAGAGAACAAAACCACAATGGGATCACACAAGTTGACTCAATACAATTGTAATGCAAATGGTTTAACATAATACAAGTGGAAAGAAAGAATTGGATGTGTTGCATATAAAGAAGAATTTTAAGGATCCATTTTACAGTAGGAGCTGCAAATATATGCAACAACCCGCAGGAGCATTTGTAAATAACAGTGTTCCACAAAATATTTGAGTCTATATATATATATATATATATATATATATATATGGTTTGATCTGATGAGGTCAGTGTAAAGTAGAATACATATCGTAATGCAACATATGAAAACTTTGAAAACAAACATAAAAACCAAACTAACACATCGATTTCTGGTCTTATTGTTATAAATAGTTGTGGCAGTTTGAATGGTTGCCCTACCCGGCCTCGGAACCCAGCCCTTTCGGACACCAGAATAGATGGAAAGTTAGGTTAATTTCGTACACATCCCCAAACACCTTAATTGTAGTCTACCTTGAGGCACCAGTGCAGTTGTGATGCACAAGTTACTACTTGTGTAACGATATATCTGTAAGAGACATTAGTTAGTGATAGATTCCTTACCTTAGAATATCCCCAGGCGTCAGACTGGATCCGGAAATTTTTGCGTAGCAATACCCCTGCGCGCTGGTAGGCGTCGTCTGCGGCTCCGCGTCCGTCGTCGGCGTCGTGAGCGCCGGGATGACGTCGTCGGAGTATATAGACGGCGCCCATGCGCGCTGACGTCAGTTCTGATAACACAGCTTTTCCGCGCCAGATACGCAGAGCCATGATAGAACTAACACTGGTGCCATGAAACTAGGGCCCTGAAAGGGGATGACCTTAACCCTAAATATCGGTTCGCAGAACGGGGAGGATGGGAGGGCGGTAAGGAATCTATCACTAACTAATGTCTCTTACAGATATATCGTTACACAAGTAGTAACTTGTGCATCTGAAAGAGACACGTTAGTGATAGATTCCTTACCTTAGAATAGATACCCCAGCAATACCAACCCCGGTGGTGGGTCTGCGAACCAATATTACACCAGAAAGTCCTGGAGGACGGAACGGCCAAAGAAGCCATCCCTCCGGACTTGACTGTCCAGGCAGTAGTGTCTTGCGAACGTGTGCAGCGAGGCCCACGTGGCTGCCTGACAGATGTCCTGCAGGGGGACACCGCGGCCCAGGGCAGTTGTCGTTGCCGTGGCCCGAGTGGAGTGAGCCCGCAATCCAGCCGGGGGCTCCTTCCTCGCCATGGAGTAGCATGCTTGGATGCACAAGATGATCCACCTTGAGATGGTCCTCTTGTGCACAGCCTTTCCCTTCTTCGCGCCCACGTAACCAACGAAGAGTTGGTCATCCACCCGGAATTGGCGAGTGCGGTCTAGGTAGTAGGAGAGCGCACGTTTTGGATCCAGACGGTGGAGCCTCTCCTCCTCTTTCGAGGGATGCGGAGGCGGAAAGAAGGTGGGCAAGGTGATGGACTGCCCGATGTGGAAGGCCGTGACAACCTTGGGCAGAAAGGAAGGACGAGTACGTAACACCACCTTATCAGGATGAACAGACAGGAAAGGTGGAGAAGAAGAAAGAGCCTGGAGCTCACTCACCCTCCTGGCAGAGGTGATGGCAACCAGGAAGGCCGTCTTTAGAGTAAGGAGACGAAGAGGGCAGTTATGAAGTGGCTCAAAGGGAGCACACATCAGATAGGTGAGAACCAGATTCAAGTCCCACTGGGGCATCACGAAGGGAACAGGAGGGAACATGTGTGTGATGCCCTTCAGAAATCTACTCACAATAGGGGACTTGAATAAAGAGGGTTGATCTGGTAGCCGTAAGAAGGCGGAAAGAGCAGAAAGGTACCCCTTAAGAGTGCCCAGAGCAGAGCCCTGCTGGGCAAGGGAAAGAAGGAATAGAAGAACCTCAGAGAGAGGGGCATTGAGGGGATCCACAGCCTTTGCTGTGCACCATGCCACAAATCTGTTCCACCGGCAGGCGTATACCGACTTTGTGGAGGGACGCCTGGCTGCCAGAATGATATCACAGACTTCGGGAGGCAAGTCAAATGGCCTCAACTGCCGCCGCTCAATCTCCAAGCTTGTAGGTGGAGACTGGACAGGTTCGGGTGCAGGACCGTCCCCTGCTGCTGCGACAGAAGGTCCTCCCGAAGAGGCAGACGAATCAGGGGATCGACTGACATGCTGAGTAGCTCGGGATACCAGTATCTTCGTGCCCAGTCCGGAGCCACAAGGACGACCTGGGCCCGGTCGCGCCTGATCTTCTTCAGCACTCTGGGCAGAAGTGGTATAGGCGGAAAGGCGTACAACAGACCGCAGCTCCACTCGCGACGAAAAGCGTCTCCGAGCGAGTGCCGCCTTGGAAATTCCAACGCGCAGAACTGCTGACATTGCGCGTTCTCTTCTGTGGCGAATAGATCTAACCAAGGCTCTCCCCACTGTCGAAAGAGACCTTGCGCCACGTCCGAGTTCAGACGCCATTCGTGATCCATCATGCACCGGCGGCTGAGTTCGTCCGCCCTGGCATTCAGAGAGCCTGCCAGGTGTTGAACCACCAGGGTCACGCCCTGATGTTCCAGCCACTGCCAGAGGCGCAGAGCCTCCTGGCAAAGGGTCCACGACCCCACACCGCCCTGTTTGTTGCAGTACCACATGGCGGTGGTGTTGTCGGTGAACACTTGCACCACGCTCCCCCTGACAGAGGGGAGGAATGCCTTCAGTGCAAGACGAATCGCCCGCAGCTCCAGAAGGTTGATGTGGAGCCGGGACTCCGCCGGAGACCAGAGGCCTCTGATCTCCGCCTCCCCCATGTGGCCTCCCCAGCCCTGGAGGGACGCGTCCGTCACAACTACGTGCTCCGGCTGGGGTAGAGAGAGGGGTCTGCCACTGACCCAGTCGCGGTCCGTGAGCCACCACTGCAGTTGCTTCGCAGTGCCCTCCGAGATCAGGACATGATCGGACAGGTTGCCCTGATGCTGGGCCAACTGAAACTTCAGGTCCCACTGCAGAGCCCGCATCCGCCACCTGGCGTGACGCACCAGAAGGATGCAGGAGGCCATCAGTCCCAGAAGCCGCAGCGTCAACCTGACCGAGACCCGGGATAACGGCCTGAAGACAGGAATCAGAGCCTGAATATCCCGAACCCGCTGTTCGGGTGGGTAAACCCGAAACTGCGCCGAGTCGAGAACCGCTCCGATGAAAAGGAGCTTCCGAGAGGGACACAGGTGTGACTTCGGCACATTGATGGAGAACCCCAGCAAGTGCAGGAGGTCGGCCGTAGTCTGGAGGTGGCTGACGACTGTCCGGGGCGAGCCCGCCTTCAACAACCAGTCGTCGAGGTAGGGGAAGACTGACACCCCTTGCCTGCGCAGATGGGCTGCGACCACCGCCATCACCTTCGTGAACACCCGTGGGGCGCTGGTAAGGCCGAAGGGGAGCACGGTAAACTGAAAGTGCTCTAGGCCTACCGTGAACCGCAGGTAACGCCGGTGGGCCGGCAGGACGGGGATGTGGAAATAGGCGTCCTGCAAGTCCAACGCTACCATCCAGTCTCCTGGGTCCAGGGCAGCCAGGACCTGAGCCAAAGTGAGCATCTTGAACTTCTCCGTCCGGAGGAAGCCGTTGACGTTCCGCAGATCCAAGATAGGGCGTAGGCCCCCTTTGCCCTTCTTGGGTACCAGAAAGTAGTGGGAGTAACAGCCACGTCCTACTTCTGGCCCAGGAACGCGCTCGATGGCCCTCTTGGCCAAGAGGGCCGAAACTTCCTCTTGCAGAAGTTGCAAGTGATCCCCCGACACGCGGTGGTATTGAGGTGGCATGGATGGAGGGGAAGACTCGAAGGGGAGGGAGAAACCCCTTCGGACAATTTGCAGCACCCACCTGTCCGAAGTGACTGTATGCCAGTGGGAGAGGTGATGGCGAACCCTGCCTCCCACAGGCGTCACATGGGCCTGAAAACTCGGACTAGGAAGGTTTTGAGGCGGGGGCTGCTGAGGGAGGTGTGGACTGGCCTCGCCGCTGACCCCGACCACCGCCGCGGCGGTTCCCACGTCCGCCACCGCGCTGCTGGACATTTTGCGGCGTGTGGCTGGCGGTCCGTGGTGGGGCGCCCCTTCCGTGGCCACGAAAGGAGCGAAAGGCACCCGATTGCTGGCGTGGGGCCGTAAGGCCCAAGGACTTGGCCGTGGCCCTGGAGTCCTTGAAACGTTCCAGCGCATGGTCTGCCTTGTCGCCGAAGAGGCGACGGCCATCAAACGGCATGTCCAGGAGGGTGGCCTGGACATCGGCCGAGAAGTTGGCGGACCTCAACCAGGCGTGGCGTCGAACCGCCACCGTCGTTGCCATCGCCCTGCCCAGTGAGTCCGTGGTATCCAGCCCACACCGGATAGAAAAACGTGCCGCATCTCGGCCATCCGCAAGGGTTTGGCTGAGTTTAGCCCTGACCTCCTCAGGGCATTGTGGCAGCACCTCCGCAACCGTGTCCCACAGAGTGTGGGTGTAGCGGCCCAAGAGACAGTTGGTGTTCACTGACCGTAGCCCTAGGCTCACAGACGAGAAGACCTTCTTCCCGAACTGCTCATATCTCTTGGATTCCCTGTCGGGCGGGGCCGACGGGAATGCGGTCTGGGAGTTGGAGGCCTGGATGACCAGACTCTCGGGGGTGGGGTGGGTGGACAAAAAGCAAGGGTCGCCCGGAGCCGGGCGGTAGCATCTGGCCACGTTCCTGTCCACAGGGGGGCCTGTGGCGGGCTTGGACCAAGTGCCCAGAAGAACGTCACACAAGGCCTCGTTGAACGGCAGGAGGGGCTCCGCGGAGCCGGACTGCTGTTTGAGGACCTCAGTGAGGAGATTAGTCCTCACGGCCGCGACGGGGAGCTGAAGGTTTAAGGCCTTAGCTGCCTTCGTCAACACTACACTGTAAGCAGAACCCGCCTCCGAAGCCACAGTCAGAGGCGACGTAAATCCAGTGTCTGGCGAGGTGTCAATACCACTGGCCTCCCCAAGCTCATATGTCCAGTCCTGATTCGACTGGCAATCACGTGCCAGAGGGTCCTCGGACCCCTCCCATTGCTCCTCGTCACCCGGCTCCTGGAGACCAGGATGAACAGCCAGGGCCTCCTCGTGGAGATAACACTCTCCGAAGGCCGACGGAATCGGCGCCCAGCGGCGCCCCTCCGACTCCTGAGGAGGACCGTAGGAAACATCGGGGGCGGCAACCACATCGGCTGCCGGGGACGACACCTGAAGGGACGGTCGTAGGGTCGACCGGCGAGGTCCCGGATCCGGAGCCGGATCCAGCGAGGTCGTGCGGCGCTGGGACCGAAGTCGCCAGCGGCGCCGGGCCCGAAGTACCCGACGTCGTCGGGGCCGAAGCGCCCGACCCGGAAGGACCTCCAGACGGAGCCGATCGGCCCGAAGGCGCCACGGGAACCGACTGAGGAGGGAGGGCCCTCATGGCCATGAGGTACCTCTCGACCTCCTCCTGCGACGCGCCGTGCCCAGGGACCCGAAGGTGTGGGGCAGGCGGCGACGCTTGCGACTCCCGCGGAGCCGCGTGGGCGGTGTCGCCCGAGTCCCCGGTCGCATCGTGCGAGCGACGGGGCGGGTCGGAGGATCGATGGTGTCGCTCCGACCTCTCATGCCTCTTACCTGAGGACTTGGAAGCAGACGATCGGTGTCCACTCCCGGAACGTCGATGACTCCGACCTCGCGACCTGTCCCTCGACCTCCCGTGGGACCGGGACCGGGACCTGGAGCGGCGCGGGGCCGACTGCCTCAGCTCGAGACGCTTGCGGGACCGCTCCCGCCTAGCCTTCGACGTCAGGGCCCGGCAGTCGGAGCAGGTTCGATCGTCGTGGTCGAGGCCTAAGCACTTCAGGCACCGGCGATGGGGGTCCGTGACCGACATGAGTCGGCCGCACTTCGAGCAAGGCTTGAACCCGGGCATCCCTGGCACCGATAGTCGAGAATCGACTAAATAGAGGATCAAAAAGATCAAAAAAGTTTTCAGTCAAAAAGTGACTGGGGGTAGAGCTTCTTCCGGATCTGCGCTAGCTGGCGCGGAAAAAAGAAGAACTGACGTCAGCGCGCATGGGCGCCGTCTATATACTCCGACGACGTCATCCCGGCGCTCACGACGCCGACGACGGACGCGGAGCCGCAGACGACGCCTACCAGCGCGCAGGGGTATTGCTACGCAAAAATTTCCGGATCCAGTCTGACGCCTGGGGATATTCTAAGGTAAGGAATCTATCACTAACGTGTCTCTTTCAGATATATATGATACCAGAGTCATAGATTGTTTTATGGGATTTTGACAGCTTCATCTCTATCACGATTTAACAAGTCGTTATTATCAGAGTTCCTATCCTTTAGTTCTGACAATATCATGTCCCAGCATTGAGCGATAGGGTACTTGCGTCTAACCATAAACTCCTCTTTAGGTAGTGTAGTCCCAAAAACTACCCTGTCATGCAGGACCTACAACAATTTCGGATAACATATAATGTGGGTCTGGTGGCAGATTGACTCTGTACACCCCCACCGCATATATTAGCCTATGGCCCGCAGTAGCTAGCTCGCAGTGCCACTAGAATCTCCTGTTATCAGAGAGATTAGTTTGTACAACGTTCGCACACAATAACCTCAGACTCGTGGAAACAATATATTACTTTTCACCCAGTCAATCATGCTTACTTGTTTTTGCTCTGAGAGAGATACATAGAAGAAACAGTTGAACGTGTTTACAATAAGAATTTATTGTACAGTAGTTCTTCTTATGGAAAATAAGTGCACTGTTACGACTGTAACACAGTAACAGAGATATAGAACCAGCTGTACAGTGAATAAGAAGAAATACTATTGTTCTACCATTTTGCAAAGGTCATGAACCTATACATGAATATAAAATGCATTTATAAAATAAAGTACGTACTCCTAAGATGCCTGACTAGATGTACCTAAGTGTACCTAGCATGTGAGTAGGTGTGAAAGAGCTAATGAGCCTAGAATCTAAGAGCCAAGAATCCCGCTAGGATTTAGTACAACCTCCATACCTGAATAGTGAGAGTGTTGGACTCCGTCCTGGCCTCGACTTGGACACCCCACAAGGGAAGGTTAGACCACTTCAATCTATAGGGGTTAAGGGGGAAGGTGATAGGTAAGTCTGCCCCCCGCTCACACAATAATTAATCAACTGAAGCCTCACCTATTTGAAAGCGCATCCAAATATACGACCAAGAGCCGGGGCTGATATCTTATTATCAATGTAAATCCCCTAGATGAGTCAAATAACACTAGTCATATGGTCAAGGTGCGTAGTTTATTCAATATAAAAACACACAGGTCCACATTCAACACACCCATAAAGGTGTAGAAAATAGAGAGAGTGCCTCACGGTAGTAACACCAGAGGAGGCTCCCGGCTGACAATTACCGGTATACCAACTTCTCATCACTGCCCACTCTCTCTATGTGAAAAGACAGAAGTGCACAAGAACAAATAATCGTGCATACATGAGAATAGTGGTGAAAAAGACTATTCTCATGTATGCACAATTATTTGTTCTTTATATTTGGATGCGCTTTCAAATAGGTGAGGCTTCAGTTGAAAGGTTAGACCACTGTCAGCTGGAGCGATGTCATGCCGGAGCCTTTGGTCAGTGTGTCAGCCAGTGGCAGTCCCTATACGGGCGTCGGGGCTCCGCCCTCGTTAAATTAAACAAAAGTGATAATTTTTTATTTCATAAAAAAATACCAATTTTTTGTTGTCTTTATTATTGCTAAAACCACAGGGCACTGTCTTCCCCACTCACCAATACTGCCGCTGTGACAGTAGCTATTGTGAAGTGTAGATGCATGTTGTCACGTGATGTGACTGACTCACTGCATTCTCCCCGGGCAGCCCTAAAGAAGCCTAAGGGTTTGCAGACTGACAACCTCACAGCCCTGAAGGCTGTGATGTCATCAGCTCGGCAAAGACCTAGCTTCAGGGCCCAGTCTCCACCCTCTAATGGAGTGGAGCTTAAGTTAGCCTCGGGCGTTTTAATACCAAGCCCGATATTGCTAACCCTCCACGTCAATCAGGGAGTGGGGAGCTTGTCACCACACCCCTTTCCCAACTCATTACAGGGCATGCTGGAACCCACCCTGTGACGAGTTGGGAAAGGGGTGTGGCAGGCGGGAAGCTGAGGAATCGAGTCTGTGCAGACTCTACCTCAGACTGCTTCCCACACTTACTGGAAGGCACTTACTGCGTCATCATACAACTCCAGCGAGAGGGACTGTATTTTAGAGCCGACTCGAGTCCCGAGACAGTCCATCAATATTGCAGTGCTGGCAGCAGCTAGTCCCAATGGTTGCTGCTTGACACTGCCACAGCACTGACTGCAGTTTGGTGTAGGACTGGATTAAAGTTAACCCCAGAGTCAGACGTTTTACAGCCCAGGTAAGGCCCAGGCGGGCATTTTTTAAAGTTATTTAAGCCCGTTTACAAGGGCCTTGTGTCACATGCATGAATAAGAGAGAGCGAGGCCCTGATAATTAACAGCTGCTGCTGACTGAATAAATGTTTCCTAAACAATTCAAAGCCTTATCATGTGGTATTTGCCAAAACGAAGCATTTGTATGACGTGTTTCTCATTATGTTCATTGACAAACTGCAGGAGAGTTAAACATGCGCGCGCCGTGGCTGAAAGTGAGAACTTTGCTTGAATGGTCTGATCCTCGTGTGTGCTCATTTAATTGTGCCATTATTTCGTGCTCTTCCTTAGCGAGTAGGTTTGGTATTCCTCAACAGCTAGATGCAGCTAATGGACATTACAAACAAAATCTATTTGCAATCTACATTTTACTTTGCAGCCTTGTAAATCCTGAAAATACCCTTGCTGAAAAGGAGACTTGTAAAATGTTAATGTTAGCACTACGACAATTATTTGACGCCCTCCCACTTTCAAATGTCACCAGCCACCACTGGTGTCGGCCTTGAAGTCTCGATTCCCTCCTGCTTACTGATAGCAAGAGGTGCTGAATTTATACAGTCTATGTACGTGTGGTACCCATTGTTCAGTATGATAATGACGTTTGAGGATTAAACCTTGCACGTCGATGGGAGAGTGTGCTCATTAATTATTCATATGTGCTAAGGATGATGTCTTAGCAGTATCGATCGGGGAGAAGCCTCCCTCGTCATGCACTAGGTGAAAGGTTTAGTCCATAAAAGGCAGCAGACCTTAAAAGGCATTATGTCCATACAAGGCAGTCTTTCCTTATTTGGTGTTTTGTCCTTAAAAGGCTTGTTCATATGAAATCACAGGAGATGATGTAGGGAAAGTGTACGACGTTCCCTGGACCTATATTAGGGTACCAATATCGAATTTAACACCCCCTACTTCTAATACTCAACAATAATAATACACATTGATAACAGTGTCAGTGCATAAAATTATCAAGCAGTCATTTAAAATGTTTAAAAACGTTAAAATGTTGATTTAAAAATAGTTTTAAAAATGAGGAAAAAGTTTCTTTGTTTGAGATTGTGGTAAAGTTCCTCAAATCACAGTTTTAAATGAGTTTGATCATACAAGAAGAACTACTGTAAGCGTACTTAGAAGGCCATGCACTGAGATAGAAATTGAAAATGTGAAAAAAAAATATTTTGAGAGTAAACAAAGGGAAAGGAAAAGTTCCATATTTGTTCCCAGCACATGGTGAGCCAGATTCAGATTAAATGTCTTGGCTGGGAGACATAAACTTGTAGCTGCCTGCTATCGTAGTGGACAAACAATGTAGTACCTCGCATAGCACATTGCCAACAGCTTGCATGTGGGCTTCCGCTGCTGAATTAGAAACTTTGGTGTCAATGTTGAAGCTGAAATTTAATTCAGTTGAAAAAGTCACCTGCGGTTCCTCAAGGAAGGCATGCGTCAAGATGGGAATACGCTGGGGACAGAGTCGAGCATGGGACTGCAGTGGTTCCAGCCTGGAGTCCAAGTCTGCTGGCGTCTACGTCAGAGGTGTCAGACAGATGTCCAACTCGCATTCACTTCCTCAGAACATGCAGCGGAAAACAGGTACAACGCAGTCCTCAAAGACTAGTCCGAAGGATAGGAGTCAAGAAGCACTTAGTTCCCGTAGGCGAGGTGCACCCAGATGCTGTACCATGCGCTCACGGTAATATCTCTCGGGGAGAGCATTTGCAATCTCGCTGGCAGATGGTCGGTCCATTGAGAAGCAGGTATAAACGACAATCAGGATTCCAGCTACAGAAAGCAGTATCAGAGTAGACCCCCGAAAATGCTCCCAAACACGGAGTGTATGAAGTTAGGAATACTCAGAGGATTGTTTGGAAAGTGCTAAGGAATCCGGACCCTATGGTCTTAAATAGGTGTATAATGCCACTCATATCAGACATGTTAAAGATATGTCCCACCATTTCTACAAAATGTAGGGGGCAGTTGGTGTGGATTAGTGCCTGTATCTCTGTCGAGGTCCTTGCAATGTGCATTTCAAAGTTTTCTCGAGCGGAGGCTAACGGCACGGTTTGCTGTAAAAGCATGGCTTTCATTCTGCTCAAAGCATCAAACTGTATCAGTGAAACATTCAGTAAGGGCCATATTAGCGCCTCCCTGGCTGTATTTGTCAGAGGAAACAATACTTGCATACAGCAAGTAACCCTGGTGTTCACGGTGACCAGATATGCAGTGCCTGGAAGCATGCCACAGCAACCTTGATTGCTCAGCATCAAGTAACTCTCATTCGAAAGTAGCTCAAACGCTGGCGTAATCACGGCAGCTGGTGTTCCTTTCATGTGGCAAGACAGATTTGAAACTGCACCATTACAGGCTCCATGCAAAATAATGTCTTGGCATATGAGAGAACCGCTTAAAGCGTTCTTGCAGTTAGTACCACTAAGAAACACTTCTTCATCCCCACTCTGGCATCGAAATTTATATGGTAAATCCCAAGATTTCTTAAAGTAAAGCTAAGTGTTTTTTTACCTCTGTAAGTGTTGAGGTTTCTAGCCAATCTAGGCACAACGTTTAGGACGTGTTTGTGTCTAAGGGCCAAACCACCAACTCCTTCCAATTGGGGTCTGATCTATTGTACTTTAGTAGTTGATAACAGTTCAATTTGTCATAGTCTAATGAACCCTCCAACATTTCAGTATTAGAAAATGCAGCAGTTTTTTCCAGATCAGATATGTTATAAACTGTTTCAGTGTCCCAATCATCAGAAAATGTACTTTAAGTAATGAAATCACTTAATGAGATTTTAAATACATGATTAATTTTTAAAAGTTCGGTCGGTCAGAATAGGTTAAAATTAACTTTGTCCCATACTATACCATGAGGTATAGGAACAGCTGTGATTCTCACTGATGACAAGTGTCTTTGTTCACGATTCAGGAGGCTGTTGACCTTTTGGGCTGTGGAATCTTGTTGAAGATAATGTCCAATAATAAGCATGCTAAAAGTCAATACTAAACCTAGCCATAAAAGAAAGACATTATCCCAGAAATTACCCAGAGTTCAATCCAAGGTGTTACCAGGTATGTCTTTTGAAGAAAGAGAAGCAAGTTCTTCAATTCATGCTTGAATGCTGTTTTGGCTGGCGTCGTTTCCTGGTCGTTTGATCCAGTGAAAACGTATCAAAGTTAATGAAATAGCCAGGTGCTGTTCGATCAATTGTAGGAAGTGCTTTGGGATTGGTTGAAATGTTATTATCCTCTTGAGGCAAGATGATGTAGATGTCTGCATTTGGTCGAATTGCAACTTGTGAATTATTCTCAATTTTGTTTTGAATTTGATTGTTTGGTTTAAGTGGAACAAATTCCATAGTATTGTTGCTCAGTCCTTCATTCCTTACAGGTGGCTTTTCAAATGTGAGTCTTTCTGTTTGAACTTCTTGGATTGTAGCTACAGGAGGACGTCTGCTACATCGGAGTCCACTTGGCCTACTGTTTAGTATAGGCCACATAGTGTGGTTTGATTAAGTCAATTGAGACAGATCTTTTCTCCTTTTTTCCGGCAAGAGGCGGAGCAGCACAGTTCTTGTTCTGTGTACTGCAAGGACTGGTACAGGTTTTTTGTAAGAGGGTCCAAATTCCTTTTCGTTCGCAATTTTCTCTCTGACCAGATCCCCGACTTTTGGGATCCAGACAGGTCTTGCCGTGACTACCTTGACTTCCTCAGTGGCGGTCTGCTTTAGATGGACATTACCTTGCTTTTTCCTGGATTCTTTTCGATCCTGTAAAACAGCTTCTCTTCAGGAAAGACTGCAGAGACGGGACCCCACAAGTGCTTTGCATATGACAAGGTGGGTCAAATGAAGGCAGATCCCAAATGCCTCAAGGAGGCACATCCACCCAAAGTGGGCAGTCCAAGGTGTTGGCTAGTGTAGTGCTTGGGAGGAGGGGTTCCCAGAGGAGGGTGGGGATCCAGTAGAAATGACCCTTGTCTCATTAGGGGGCAGTGAGATGGTCAAGGGACATCTAGTGCCTGCAAACACTAAGAAATACAGCGCATGTGTGGCCATCAATGGGAAAATGGTAGAGACTCTTAGAGATACTGGAACCAGTGTGACCTTGGTCGGGTGTCACCTGGTATCTGAGGACCAAGTAGTCCACAGCGCATTCCAGCAAGTAGTTTCTGTAGACAACTCAAAGCCCCAATGTAAGTTGGCACAAGCTTCCTCTGAGTGGGGGTTAGGTCTCAGGTCCCTTGAGGATGGCTGTGAGCCCCGCCATGCATATAGATTGTCTCTTAAGTAACGACCTGGAGCAGTCCTTGTGAAAGAATGAGGAGCTCAGGTCTCACTTGGAGATGTTGGGGTCGCCAGAGTGGGCATGCTTGGCCGCTCTATCCATGGCAGCCAGAAAGGATGATCAGAAGTACCTGGAGCCTGAAACAGTGGCCCAGGTGCCTGTCAAGAGAAAGGGCAAGGGGCATGGGAAACCTGCCCCCAGAACTTCCCACGGTCCGGGAGGAGGCAGACCTTGAGGGGGTTGCCCTGGAACCTACAGGGAAACAAATGGTCGAACTGGGGGACCTGTCTGAACGGACCATTGGCAGCAGGAGGAGGTCCCACCAGGGAGGAGTTCTGCAGGGAGCAAAAAGAATGTCCTTCTCTAGTTGGTCTGTGGCAGCAGGCTGCAGACCAGAAAGCTGGTGATCAATCTGGATCTACAGAGAAAATGGTCTCCTATACAGCGAACCTAAGGTCACTGAGCCTGGGTCAGCCTCTGTGTTGGCGCCACTCTAGCGCTTCAGGACCTTCCTACTGGGTCTGGCTCACGATGGGCCTTTTGACATTTGAAGCAGGACAAAACCTTTGACAGGACTGTCACCCACTTCTTCTGGCCCCAAATTTAAAGACAGTAAGATGCACATTGTAGGGCTTGCCAAACTTGCCAGGCAAGTGGTAAGAGTGGGAGGAAGTGTAAGGTTCCTCTCCAACATTTTCTGGTTATAGGAACCCCTTTTGAGAGGGTGGGGATAGACATTGTGGGGCATGTGGACCCCAAGACAGCCATAGGCTACAGGAACATCCGGGTCTTGGTGGTTTATGCCAGCCTGTACCCAGAGGCTATGCATATGAGGACCCGTGTGGGGTTCCCCAGAGAGATGGTATCCGACCGAGGTACCAATTTTATATCCAAGTATATGACATCCCTGTGGGACGAGTGTGATGTATCCTACAAGTTCACCACCCCTGACCACCCCCAAGGTAACGATTTGGTGGAGATATTCAACCAAACCCTGAAGGGCATGAACAAAGAGCTGACCGACCCCATGAGACGTAAGTGGGACGTCCATTTGCCATACCTTCTCTTTGCTTACACGTAGGTACCGCTGAAGTGGTTAGGGTTTAGTCCCTTTGAGACACCTTGTGAGAGGGCCACTCAGTCTGATGAAAGAAGGGTGGGAGACGGCTCCCAGGACCCTTCCACAGGATGTATTTAGCAACATGCTGGCCTTTAGAAACCAGACTAGGTGCTTCAGGAAACTCGCTCAGGCAAACTTGGAAGCCAGCCAGGAAGAGATGAAATGTTGGTACGTCCAGAATGCCACTCTGGTAGAATTTAAACCTAGTCAGAAAGTGTGGGTCATGGCCCCAGTAGAGCCTTGCACTCTTCAGGACAAGTAGAACAGGACCTTTTTGAGGTGGTGGATGCAAGAGTGTGGTCAACTACCTGGTGGACTTGAAGACTACCAGGTACCCTTTGAGGATCCTCCATGTAAACCGCCTCAAAACTCACTTTGAGAGGTCTAAAGCAAGCATACTCTTGGTGACAGATGATGGGTGGAGTGAGACTCTCCCTGATCTCCTGTCAACCAAGGAGTACAATGGGTCAGTGGAAAGTGTGAACCTCTTTCCTACCTTGACTCCAGACCAGCATCAAAGAAGGTTTCTGAGATGTTGGCGTTAGGGGTGATAAAGCCCTGCAACAGTCCTTGGCCAGCCCAAAGGTTTTCGTCCCAAAGGCTGCTGCACAGGTGCCACTTCTGAATGTCATTACTGCGTGGACTCAATGCAGTCACCAGGACTGACACACGCCCCATCCCCAGTGCTGATGAGTTCATAGATTGATTGGGAGCTGCCAAGTTCCTCAGGACGTTTGATTTAATGTCTGGGTAATGAGAGATTGCCTTGACTAATGCGGCCAAGTAGAGGTCTGCATTCTCAACACCATATGGGCACCGCCAGTTCAGGGTGATGCCCTTTGAGTTGAAGAATGCCCCTGCCACCTTTCAGAGGTTGGTCAACCAGGTGTTGGCTGGGCTGGAGGATTTCAGTAGCACCTATCTAGATGACATTGCAGGGCTCAGTTCCAGCTAGGAAGATCACTTGCACCACCGCTGGGAAGTGTTGACGGCACTGCAGAAGGCAGATCAATGTCAGTAAGTACCAGATCGGGCAGGGGTTCATGGTGTACTTACGGCACCAGGTAGGAAGCAGCCAGGAAGAGGCACCCCTACACCATCTGGATTGGGAGCCCTCCCCCCCCAACCAAGACCCAGACAGAGGTCAGAGCCTTTTGAAGTTTCACCGGTTACCACAGTATTTGTCAAAGGCTATATCATCATTGTTGCCCCCTTGACTGAGCTGAATTCCAAGAAGCAGCCCAGGATATGGACTTATGCCTGTCAGACCACTTTTGATGCCCTGAAGGCAGCCATACACACGGCACACAACTTCTCCAAGGAATTCATAGTGCAGACTGATGCTTCAGAGCACAGTGTGGGAGTGGTACTATCACTACTGAACGAAGAGGGCCTAGACCTATCTGTAGTCTTCCTTACCAGGAGACAACTCCCCAGGGAACAGAGGTGGAGTGCAATTGAGCATGAAGCTTTTGCGGTGGTCTGGGTGCTGAAGAAGCTAGGACCCTACTTGTTTGGGACTCACTACAGAGTTCAGACAGACCACAGACCCCTCAGATGGTTAATGCAAATGAGGGTTGAGAACCCAAAACTTTTAAGGTGGTCCATCTCTCTACAGGGAATGGACTTTATGATGGACCATCGCCATGGCACAGAACACGCAAACGCTGGTGGTCAGTTCAGGTTCTTCTGCCTTACTGGAGATGACTCCCAGGAGGCTGGGTAGTTCCCCCGAATTCTTCGAACTGGCGGGGACATGTGTTAGACCTGGCAGCTTTCGGCGTGTTTCCCCAGTCCTTTTGCTTTCTGACCTCCTGCTTATGATGGTATGCTAAACTTTATTTTTGCTGGTTTAGTGTCTCTGCGCACTTTCTCACTGCTGTTCAGTGTTAAAGTGCAAGTGCTCCTACTGTAAATTGTGTTAGGATTGGTTCTCTAAGACTGGCGTATTTGATTTACTAGTAAGTCTCTAATACAGTGCATTGTGTGTGCCAAGGGCCTGTAAATCAAAAGCTAATAGTGGACCTGCAGCACTGGTTGTGCCACCGACTCAAAGGTGTCTCAGACCTGCCACTGCAGTGTCTGCGCACAGTTTCTGTCATGTCAACTTGGCAAGTGCACCCACTTACCAGGACCTAACCTTCCCTTTCCTTACATGTAAGCCCAAGGTAGCCCATTGGGCAGGGTGTAGTGTATGTGAAAGGTAAGACATGAGGTAGTGTATTTTACATGTCCTAATAGTGAAATACGGTGAATTTAGTTTTTAGGTCTCGCCTGAGCCAGTGCATGCGCTACTCTAGCGAGACTTTAGTGAGTGGGCATTTTAAAATGCAACCACACGCTTTCTGTGTGGCCTCGAGCTTACGAGCACGTGCGCAGCAGCCATTAGGCTTTCCTCGCGGCACCCTTACAGCACTTGAGGCGCCATCTGTAGCGCGATAACTTTCACTTCTGCTGCGCGCGCACCACTCGCAGCACGATAACTCACTTCTGCTGCGCGCGCATCACTCGCTTTTTAGGCTTGTTTTGTTTAAAGAGATCCTGGGAAAGCCAATGCCGCACGATTCCTCCAGGATAGCCATCGCAACGTGTTATCAAGGCGGCGCAGCTTTTTTTGTTTCATTGGGATATAAAAGTATTTCATCATTCACTTTAGAGCCCTGCATCCATGTTTTTCATCTTCTTTGCTAAGTACAAAGGCGTCTTGGTGTGTCCTAATGGCTTGAATTGCTAAGTTTGGAAATGGGGACTCGGGTTTGAATCCCGGCCCGACTCACCATCTTGTGATTCTGGACAAGCCGCTTAATTTTCCCGTCGTTAAAAATCCAGCAATCTATGCCAGGCAGTCAAGGTTTGAACCCAGCATTCCTTCCCTGACCTCAAGTGTGCTTCCGGGGTGCAGCTGTGGCTGGGCAGCCCCTCTCATATCTCACAGCTATAGTCCTGTGGTGGCAGCTTGCATGTGGGGCGGTGCCATGGTGGGTGTTGAAAGGCGTTCCTTTCCATGACTTCACATACATGCAGACTCCAGACCAAGCCCTGCTGCCTCCTCTTATGTGCCCATATTCAGTCCAGCTCTCGAGCTGCTGTTAATGGGGTGTCACCCCCCTCCTAGATGGGGCCCATCACAGCCCCCTCATTTTTTAAACCTTTATTTGTAGATTTCCCAACATAAATCAGAAGTTTAGATTCTATTACACATCCCATATTGCTCCAATAGCATAACTCCTAACAACAAAGCTTCCATGAGCACATTCTACTCAGTTGCCTGGTATAACTTTTGGCCTTTTGCTAAATGCCAGAGTGTTCTCTAAACACGCACCTCTGTAAATCTTTATAGGTAGTCCTCAATACGGCGTCTGTGTCCGTAAAATCCGAACTAGTCCGTTAAGTTTGTTTTCAGGCACACTCTGTTGTGCTGCAGTCTGCGCCTCACACAAAGTACTCTGCATTAAAATACCACATTGTGACAGTTAGCACACAACCGTTGACCCGTCTCAGAAATAATGTGTTTAGGTTGGACTCATTATTCCCATTTTAGTGACAGAAGCAGAGGGAATGCTACCAATTGTGCCTTGATAATCGAGTGTGAGCAGCAGGGCTGGTACTTGATGTACCCCCTGCAGGAGTTTCTAGGTGCTTTAAGCGGGATATGCCTGGCACTCTATTTCTTAATTCTGTCTGCCTCTCTCTACAAACCCCTCCCCCGGTCCTCTCTAACATGCTTCACTCTTTCTTTCCTTCTGTTTCTTGCTCTCTATCGCCCACTCTTTTCCAGTTTTCCGATTGTACTTCGTCTCTCTCCTTCTACTCTTTGTTTCTGGGTCTTTCCTGCCGCTCCGTGTTTCTGCTCCCAGCGGTTCCACTCTGTGTGTGTGTGTCCCTCTCTCCCCCACACTCGTTCCTCGCTCCCCTTATTCCCATCTCTCATCCCCTGGCTTCTCTCCTCTTCCCTTGCCCCTCTCCTGTCCCATTGCCCCCTCTCCCTTCTCTGAATCAACTTTCCCTCGCTCCCTCCCCCATCTTTTCTATTCTCATCTTTACTCCGAATGTAAATCGATAAAAAGCGTTTTGATCTAATTTGAGGCTCCTCGTCCCACCGATTTCTGCTTCGTAACACATTTCTCCTTCCTGCCCTGGTGGGTGCACTTTGAAGGGTCAGGGGTCTCGCCCTGCAGACCCCACCCATGCCAGGTCTTCTTAATTAACAAATATACCAAAATATGAGATGTGTTTCTACTTCTAACTTATTCCAAGATGCCTGCTCTTTGCAGGCAGGCACATAAGAAAAGCATACTGTATTTTAGTAACTTTTACACAAAGACATTTATCCAAGAAACAGTCCAATCATTCAGGACGTTACTGGTGCACTTAGCAGTTCTTCATCCTATCTTCACAATAGGTGTAGAATTGTGTGGCTGGCGGACCGGGCTTGCAAAACATCCTGCAGAAAGGATTAGTTACTTACCTGTAATCCTAGTTCTCTTCCAGGGGTATTCTCATCAAAGTCATAAGCACATGAATATTCCAGCCCATGTGCGGGACCCTGGAAACATATAACATATATGTGAAAACCATATATGCCGTTCTATATATATGTATATGTATATATAAATATACACATACAATGCAGCCTTCCTTAGACATGCTGAACAATGCTGTAATTTATTTATTTATTTATTTTTGGATTTGTAATGCGCCTGGCTGCCTCAGCAACGAGGCGCCCCAGTGCAACCAGAAATCAGAAACAGGAGCCAAAGAAGAGCAGGGTAAAGGATTAAACAACCAGCGTAGTGAAAAGCCAGGTCTTTAAGGCTTTTCGAAAGGCTAAATGATTCGGAGTGCTTTTCATGAAAACGGGGAGCGAGTTCCAAAGCTTCGCCGCCAGGTAACAGAAGGTGCGACCTCCGGCCTCACTCTCCTGACTCGAGGGACGTGGGCCAGCGCGAGATCAGCGGAACGCAGTGAACGCCCCGGCAAATGGAGTAACCCTGCTGGGACCTGGTGTGTCAGAATCTTATGAGAATAACATAATGCCTTAAACTCAATGCGCTTTTCAACAGGCAGCCAGTGGAGTTTAGGGAGCACATGTGCCTCCGACCAGGATCTAGGCAGTGCAACCAAAAGCAGAGCCGCCGCGCTCTGAACCCTCTGCAGCCGCTTGATGCTCGCCTTGTTTGCGCCCAAGTAAAGAGAATTACCATAATCCAGTCGGGACAAAATAGACGCCTGGACAATGGTCTGGCACACCTTAGGAGGGAAGAAACCTAACGGCAGTCCTAATCAATCAATCAATCAAAGACACTTATAGAGCGCACTACTTACCCGGAGGGTGTCATGGCGCTAGGGGGGGGGGGGGGGGGGGTGCTGCTACTGCTCGAACAGCCAGGTCTTGAGCTTCTACCTGAAGGAGAGGTGGTCTTGGGTCAGGCGCAGGTCGGGAGGGAGGGAGTTCCAGGTCTTGGCGGCCAGGTAGGAGAAGGACCTTACTCCTGTTGTCGTTCTTCGGATGCGGGGGACGGCGGCGAGGGCGTGACTGGCTGATCCGAGGTGGCGTTTGGGAGCGTAGAAGTTGATGCGGTTGTTGAGGTAGCTCGGGCCTTGATCGTGTAGGGCTTTGTGTGCGTGGGTGAGGAGACGGAAGGTGATTCTTTTGTTGACGGGGAGCCAATGCAGGTCTCTCAGATGTCCGGAGATGTGGCTGTGTCGTGGGATGTCGAGGATGAGTCTGGCTGAGGTGTTCTGGATCCGCTGGAGTCTCTTCTGGAGCTTGGCGGTGGTTCCGGCGTAGAGGGCGTTGCCGTAGTCCAGTCGGCTGGTGACGAGGGCCTGGGTGACCGTCTTCCTGGTCTCGGTGGGGATCCACCGGAAGATCTTCCGTAGCATGCGCAGGATGTTGAAGCACGACGAGGAGACGGCGTTGACTTGTCTGGTCATGGAGAGGGAGGAGTCCAGGATGAAGCCCAGGTTGCGTGCGTGGTCTGTCGGTTTGGGTGCGGTGCCCAGGGCGGGGGGCCACCAGGAGTCGTCCCAGGCGGAGGGCGAGGAGCCCAGGATGAGGACTTCCGTCTTGTCTGAGTTCAGTTTCAGGCGGCTGGTCGTCATCCACTCGGCTACATCTTTCATCCCTTCGTGAAGGTTGGCTCTGGCGGCGGTGGGGTCGTTGGTCAGGGAGAGGATCAGCTGGGTGTCGTCGGCGTAGGAGATGATGTTGAGGTTGTGTTGGCGTGCGATGGCCGCGAGGGGGCTCATGTAGACGTTGAAGAGGGTTGGGCTCAGCGAGGATCCTTGAGGGATGCCGCAGATGACTTCGGTGGCCTCTGACTTGTACGGTGGTAGACGGACTCTCTGTGTTCTTCCGTCGAGGAAGGAGATGATCCATTCCAGTGCCTTCTCCTGGATTCCGACGTTGCTGAGGCGCTGCACTAGGGTGCAGAGGCAGACAGTGTCGAATGCCGCAGAGAGGTCTAGGAGGATGAGGGCCGCTGTTTCTCCGTTGTCCATCAGGGCTCGTATGTCATCGGTGGCAGCGATGAGGGCGGTCTCGGTGCTGTGGTTGGCTCGGAAGCCAGACTGTGAGGGGTCGAGGGATCCATTCATCTCGAGGAAGGCGGCCAGCTGTTTGTTGACGGTCTTCTCGATGACTTTGGCTGGAAACGGGAGGAGCGAGATGGGGCGGTAATTCTTGAGTTCGGTGGGGTCCGCTGTTGGTTTCTTTAGTAGAGCGCTGAGTTCGGCGTGCTTCCAGCTCTCCGGGAAGGTGGCGGTGTCGAAGGAGGTGTTGATGATGTCCCGCAGGTGGGGTGCGATGACAGCGTCGGCCTTGTTGAAGACGTGGTGAGGGCAGGGGTCGGTCGGAGATCCGGAGTGGATGGAGTTCATCATGCGGACGGTGTCTTCGGTGCTGATCGGATTCCAGGCACGGAGGGTGGTGGTGGGGGGCGTTGCTGCGGTCGTGGCGTGCGTCGGTTGAATGCTGAAGCTGTAAGCCTCGCAAGAGGCCCAAAACAGACCACGGGGACATCTTTCGTTTGTTTATCAAAGCTCAGGCCATTAACAAACCACACACCCAAGTACTTCACAACCTCCTTGGGGAGTGGGGCGAGTTTGAGGCGATCCGGTCAGCACTGCTCAGACCACAGCTCCCGATCCCTACCGAACAACAAAATCTCCGACTTGCTGGCGTTTAACTGTAAGCAATTTGCTGCCATCCAGTCGGAGACGGCCAGGAGATCGTCCTTGAACTTGCCCAAATTGGCATTGCATTTCTTCGAAAAGGCAATCACCAATTGGGTGTCTTCCGCGTACGACACCAAGGACAGCCCCCTGCCCTTTGCCACCTCTGCCAGGGGTCTAACGTACAAGTTAAACAAGAGTGGACTTAATACAGAGCCCTCGGCACCCCCTGATGCAGGGCAAACTCCTGGGAATTAAAAGGAAGTACTGAAACCTGGAAGGACCTATCCTCAAGAAAGGACCGAATCCAGGCCAAGGCCACATCTCTAATCCCAACTTCCAGGAGGCGTTTCAGAAGTATTTCATCGGAGAAGGTGTCAAATGCGGCACTTAAGTACAAAAGGACCAGTGCCGCCGAGTCCCCAACATCCAAGCTGCCCCGAATAGCTTCCGACACAACCAATAACGCAGACTCAGTACTATGCCTGGGTCGGAAACCATGCTGTGAAAGATCAAAAATGGTATTCTGTCCATAAAATTAGCTAGAGTAGAATTCACGTGTAATTCCACCAACTTAGCTAAAAAGGGAGCGGGGAGATGGGCCGGTAATTACCAGGTTCCCCCAGATCCTGAGAAGGATTTTTTTTAATAATGGAACAACTTTGTCGTGTTTCCATGCCAGAGGAACTGAGGCTGACCTCAAAGACAAATTAGCCAGATCTAAACTCACAGGAGAGATCAGTGAGTGAAACTGGCAGAAAAAGGTAGGGGACAGGGGATCAGCTGGAGAGCCTGATTTAGTTTTTAAACACAGAGCCTCAAATTTGGCAGGTGCCAGGAGTGGGAACGATGGCAGGCTGTTACCGCCCATATTCTCCCCCACTTCCGGCGCCGCCCCCTCCAAAAGGGGGGCTATCGTAGGTAGGCCCAGATAGATCTGCTCAACTTTATTAACAAAGTGCTGCGCAAGCACCTCACACTGATAGTTGGAGGCAATGGGAGAAGCACTAGCCGCACCTGTGCTCTTCATGCCTTTGAGCAGGAAGAAGTCTTTGCGGGGTTAGAACTGGCTAAGATTTTATTGGCCACAAACTCTGCACGTGCTCTCCGAATACCCATGTGATATTGCTTGACAGCCGCCCAATATTCTAATTTAGCAGACGCAACATAAGAGCGTCGCAGGCGCGCTCAACCGCTTACAGCCCTTCTTTGCCAACGTAAGTGACTCATTAAACCACAGATTAGAAGGTCCTCACCCCTTGCCTCCCCATTTGGCCGGGATGCAACTATCCATGCCAGCCGTCACTCATTCCTGGAAATAAGAATTAGCCGCATCCATATCAGATGGAAGCTGAGGCCTATGCTCAGCAAGCCAAGCAGAAGAGAGGTCCAGATCTAATTTGTGCCAAGGGCGTTTGAGCACTTAGACTGGGCAGATCACATCGGCTTTGCCCTGCAGCTGCAGAGCGAATGAAACCAAAAAGTGATCAGTCCAAGCCATCAGGACCGGCGAATGGACTATGAGAGGACACAGGTTGGAACAAAATAGGGTCCAGCAAGTGGCCAGCCACGTGGGTACCCTCGTGAACATGCTGCAACAGCTGGAAGGCCTTCAAATCAGCCAGGAAGCGATCGATCTCAGCTTTCCCACCATTCTCTAGGTGGAGATTGAGGTCCCCAAGGATGGTAAAATTCGCCGCCTTACTAGCCAAAGGTCCTACTATGCCCAGTAAGTCGTCCCTGAACAAACTCGAAGGACCGGGTGGCTTATAGATATTGTGAAATTATGATTAAGCTTGATTTTAACCCCTTCACTGCGACGGCTATTCCGCCGCAGTGCTAAGGGGGCGGGGCGGCCGCGCGGCGGCTGCATGCTGGTGACGGAACCGCTCTGTCACCAGCCTCGGTTGAGCTGTGCTCATGACGGAGCGGATCCGTCATGGCCCGCCCCGCTCAATGGAACGTCCAGCGTAGGCGCGGAATTCGCGCCGCGCAGGCGTTCCGAGCGGGCCATGACGGAACTGCTCCGTCATCAGCACAGCGCACCCGCAGCTGATGACGGAGCGGTTCCGTCATCAGCATCCAAGGAGTTAAAAAAAGCGCTTTAGCAGTCCACTATATTTTCCTTACACAGACTAAGGGAATAGGCTTCCTTGGTGACCACCGCAATACTGCCCCCTCTTCCCCCCTCTTTTTTGATGGTCTACTGGTCTACAACACATACCCTTGAGGGAGAGCCATCCAAGGCTCTTCTACAGAGTCTATAGTAAGCCAGGTCTCCGTAAGGAAAAGGGCAGCAGGGAACTCATCAACTAAGAGATCGAACACCTCGGCGTGATGTTTGGCCAACGAGCGGCAGTTCAAACTAAAGAACTTAAATTCTGTATAGCCCAGTGGAGGAAGACCCCGTTCCACTGGCGCCCGCTCGAATGCACATAATTCACAATGAAATAAACGCTTGTGAAAGGCCCAGGGTAGCGAAGGGCAGTTTAATGTCAAGAGCCAAAAGCTCTTCCTGTGAGTACCTGATGGAATCTCCGTCAAAAGATGCAGGGATCCTGGCGACTGGCGATGGCCCGGCGCGGACGGGTTTGCCTTTGACGCACCAGCGGCGCGCCCGCTGTGCGGACGCAGCTGTACCTGCATTTGAGCAATCAGGGCCACAACCACTAACCCTACGCTCCCTCCAAGATGGCGGAAACGCTCCAGCCACCCCAGGAAAGCTGCTACCTTGTGCCTTGCCCACCACCCGGTACACAATATGCCTCCCGCAATAACCGCAATGCAGTGCAAGTAAGTTTAAAAGCACAGAATAACGAAGGAAACAATAATAATTTTAAAAGCAAAATGCAGCACGAGAAATAAACGTACGCACTCCCGGCTCAAGCCTCAGGAGTCTGGTGATGGTTGCAGGCGCATTTGAGCAATCAGGGCCACAACCAAAATCTTGCTAACTCTACGCTCCCCCCAAGATGGCGGAAACGCTCCAGCCACCCCAGGAAAGCTGCCGCCTAGTGTCTTGCCCACCACCCGGTACACAATATGCCTCCCGCAATTCCCGCAATGCAGTGCAAGTAAGTTTAAAAGCACAGAATAACGAAGGAATTTTAAAAGCAAAATGCTGCACGAGAAATAAACGTACGCACTCCCGGCTCAAGATAATATAATCTGGTTGTTCCATTGACCCGAGGAATGATTCCATTTGTCTTCTAGGTCTTGCTGAAGTGGCCTCATCCTCAACCTGGCGTTGGGTATGAGGAAGACTGCTGTGCATCAGGCTTTAATGCAGTGAGGCGTAACTAAGAGGAATGGCGTGCACATATGCCATGCGCATATGAATGAGCCGCCAGAGATACTCCATCAGCTGCCGTGCTTTTCACTTGGTTGGACACCAGAGCGCCTTCTTGAATAATCTAAGAGAAGTCCTGCTGATCTTCCTTTGGAAGCTTCTCTTTAAAACGATCCAAAGAATCCTACAGGGATCGGTCATATCGCCCCAACAGGGCTGCAGCATTGGAAACCTGTAAAGAGGAAGCCGCTGAGACCCACAGGCTTTCCTCCCCCAAGAGTCTTGAGCTTTACTCTCCTTATCAGGAGGAGCAGAGGAAGAAGATGCAACAGAGTGTGTTTTCTTAGCTGCTGCAATTATAACAGAATCAGGGGGCAGATCTGATCTCAGGAATAGAGGATCCGATGCAGCTGGCTTGTATTTCTTTATGATACGTGCAGGAGCTGCTTTTGCTGAAGCTGGAGCTAGAAATACATCCATTACTGGTTCGATGACTCCCGGTACCAAAGGGAGCAGCGGTCTTGACACAGATCTTTGATGTAGCGTCTCAAAGATAATGGACGTAGTCGTCTGAGGAGTGGCCATGGTAATGCCAAACTTCTGTGCTCCCCTGGTAAGCACATCATGAAAAGAGTTCACGTCGTAAATGGGTGACACTCTGCTAGGCGTACTATCTGTGAGGGTAGGAGAGTAATTCCTCTTAGATTAGTATGTTGAGGATGATGACCAAGATCGTGTACGTCGCCTTTTGCAATGACCATGTGCTGACCTGCGATCAGGGGATCTGCCCCGGTGCGCTCTGGTGCAAGTGTTAGGTGACTTGTCCACTTCTTGCACCAAGCGCTGCAAAGGAGATCTATGCAATGGGCTTGAGTATTCAGCCGCCCTTTGAGTAAGACCTGCTGATGCTGGTTTCCAGTGAGGATGGGGTTGCAGCCATCTGGGAGAGAGATGTACCGAAGGGGATCGCTGCCTCCTTGGAGACCTCCTTGGTGGCAAACCTGCAGGCTCTTGAGAATGAATGGAAGTGCTGCGAGATGACGCAATTGTCTGTGGGGAACTTATGATGGAATGTGAAGAGGCCCCATGGATTCTTGAGCGCACCTCCATCGCGATGAGCGATGAGCCGTCGCTGGCGAGTGCCTTGACGTTGACCTGCTCTGCGTCACCATAATGGGAGAGACTCTGGATCCTGAATGCCTCGACCTTTCTGAACGTCTCGACTTTGAGTGTATTGACGCCGAATGGCTGGAGCCTATTGACCTTGCTCTTGAGGGTGAGCGTGCCTGTGATCTCCCCGATGACCGGTTCGACGGAGAAGTCCTCCTCGACGTTGAACGATCTCTCGACTTTCTTGACTTTGACGTCGAATGTGACACTGGAGGGGATCTAGACCTCGACACCGAACGTCGCCTCGACGCCGACAGAGGTGATGGTACAGGTATCGACGTCGGAAGCCGCCTGGTTAACGTCGACGGAGATGCATGCTTTGACGCCTGTCGCTGATGAACCCGTGATGGCGATCACCGGTGACCCTGCAACGACACAGAATGCCTTGACGTCAAATGCCGCCTCGACGGCGACGACAGAGACCTGTCTCTCGACGTTGGGGGAGCCCGCCCCAACGGAGATCGCTGCCTCGACGCCGATCGTCGCCTGGTTGACGGCGGCGGAGGGATCGACGTACCTGTGATCTTCGACGACGACCGTTGTTCTCTCGACGGCGAGCCCGCCATCGATGGTCTTTTCGTCGATGTTTTCGAAGCTGAAGAAGGGATTGGAGGCACCAAGCCCGAAGCCGATGGAGAGCACACTGGGATCTTACTTGTGGATGCTCTCTCTTTCTTCTTCTTCAGCGGTGACCTGCCTCTGGAGGAAGAGCTTCTCCTCTCTGCCAGCCCATAGAGGCAAATCCTCTCTCTGTCCTTCAAAGGTCTTTTGGACAGTAGCTGGCAATGCTGGCAGGTGTGTGTATCATGATCAGAAGGCAAGCATAAAATACAGACAGAATGAGAGTTTGTTTTTGCCTTCTTTTTGCCACAGGAGGGGCAAGGATCAAAAACGGAAGGCATTTCTGAGTGGAAAACAATGCCCAAACCCTTCAAAAACAGTTGAAAAACACTTCAACACTGAAAAGATGTCGAAAGAAAAAGGATTAACCTCAAAATTGAGAGTATTTTCTGACAAAAATCAGAAAAGAGTAGAGCTGTAGTAACAACTGATCTAACTTTCACCCCTGAGGCATGATGGGAGCTAGGGGTTATGGCTGCCTTGAAGGCACGGGGCCAGTTTTATTGTTACAGTTTGTGTGGGTTGACTTTTCAGATTTCTACACTGATGTTGTCTCTACAATGCAGCCTATGTGCTGCCAATATTTTCACTTTCCTTGCAGGATTACCTTTTCTGCTGCATAATAAAGCAGTTTTCAAAGGTTTTCTTTCTCCCTGCTTTATTGGAATGTATTTATGTGCAAAGACTTCTCTTGCAGCATTGTTCAGCATGTCTAAGGAAGGCTGCATTGTATGTGTTTATGTATATATACATATATATAGAGCGGCATATATGGTTTTCACATATATGTTATATGTTTCCGGGGTCCCGCGCATGGGTGGGAATATTCATGTGCTTATGACTATTGATGAGGATCTCCTGGAAGAGAAGTACTGTCACTTTAAAGATGCCTTCTTGTGAGAGCATCTCTTTAGCCACTACTCCTTACCCTTGCATTACCAACCTCTACATTCACTTCATTTCTTCAGAAACACAATGGTGTAGCACATCAAATGATAAGTAAGGGCCCTGGGTGATAAAGACAGCATCTGCATTAAGAGGCTATAAGCAAAGAAGTTGCAAGCAGTTCATTTATTACAAATGATGCACTTATAGTGCAATGCTTGAAAAAAGCATTCAGAGCAGCCATGTTGCTGCTCTCTATATGTCTGCCATTGGGATGGGTATCAGCACCAATGCTGCATTTTCTCTGACTGAATGAGCATGACCCCTCGGTGTTGGTTCAAATGCTCTAACGCCATGAAATTGAGACGATCTTCCAAAAAATGTTTGCTTAATTTGCATTGTTGCCTAAAGAAAGACCAAAGTCACCGGATTATTGAATAAACCAATGCAGCAATGCTCAATTCAGGGATATAAACCTCCTGGAGTTGGAAATGAAAGCTTTATCACTGCTATAAACTGAAGGAAAACTAAACAAAAAAACAGATTGAAATAAGAGAGTTGCAAACTAGACAGAGTCACTCATGAGAGTCAGTTCGAGATCACACTTTGATCAGACAGTCGTCCAAATAGAAAAGTAAGCACATCACCTGAAGGTGGGCTGTCATCACTGCAAGAACCTTTGTGAATACTTGTGGAGGAGAATTCAGGCCAAAGAAATGACTGAAGGAAGGATCAAGACACACCCTTCCTACATACAGCAGATTTCTTGGTCCTGCATAAATGCACATCTACTGATGAAGAAAAGACAACTATTTTCATCTTATGGAGATCGATAATCCTAGAACTTTAGAGAAGCTCCCTGTGCCTCTGAAGGGAAGATAGACTTTCTTTCTCTCAAACTTGACTTCAAATTCCTAAAATACATAGCTCAAACGTTCAACAATGCATCACATCCAGACTAAACAGGTTTTTCCAGATCTCTGATCCAAATAAAACCACCTAGCCCTGTGGAAGAAACTAAAGTACAGTCCTTGTTTGTTACTTTACCTCGTCGGTCAGCAAACAGCTAGAGGGGATTCAGTATGTTTTGTGGTACTTAAAGATTATGTGTAGCAAAATACTGTAACGTCTCCAGATTTTATGGATCAAAATCTAAGGAAAACAAGCATTGGCATAGCCAATAGGTCTTGCCTTTGGGACCTTATAAGGGTTTAGCCATGCAACCGTTGATGTTGTTGCACCAAGGATATTGTGCTGCATAACTAAATACTTATAAGGTCCCAAAAGCAAGACCTATTGGCTATGCCAATGCTTCTTCACTATTGAAAGGCTTTCTGTCTCATAGGTTATAATGGAAGCTGCCTTGTAACATCTTACAAATGTAACTTTCCATAAGGACAAGATAGAGAAATGGAAATTAGGCTTCCTGAACTCAGAATTAAGAAAACATCTTTTAGCGAAGGTGATTTTTATGTTATGTGTTTGAAAATGCCTCTTTTAGAAAGTTGGCATTTGCTTGCTCACCCATCTTGTGTGCCTCTGCCTGTATTCACCGTCTAGGTTGAGAGTGACAGGACCTGGGGATGTGCATTCAGACAGACACAAGTGGGAGGTTGAGGTGTGTCCTGCCTTTCCTGGGTGACCCATAGCCAGGCTGAATAGATCTGGCTGCATGCAGAGTAGTGGGAGTTGTCACACCTGAGTGGACTGAGGCTTCCTTTCACAAAGCTATCCTCCCCTCCCCTTTAGTTAACCTGATCTGAGCCACTCCTAACTGGTTTATGTTTGCTAGAGGAACTTTGTTTGCACCAACTTCAAATGGAAATGTGGTATAAATATTGGAGTCCTGACCATAGGACTTCAGAACTCTTTGGGATTAAGAAATGTGCCAAGAAGAAAAGCTGGAGAAGCTGTGAGGGGAGACTACCACTTTGCTGTGTGCTGTGCTGTGTTGGTCTGAAGTGGCTTTTTCTGTCTAGGGCAGTGAAAGGACTGGACTGGACTTTCTAGAATTTCTTTGTCTGAGTATCTCCACGGGCTTGAGGTAGAGCTTGCCCCCTGTTCAAGAAGTCTCAGGACCAGCAACAACTTTGTCTTCCTCTGGATAGCTGCATCTGGAACCGTATGTTTCAGCTGCCACAGAGGGAAAAAGCAACCAGAGTCCGTCAATGCGCAGCTGCCAGCTCCGTAACCTGAAGGCACCGCAGAGGTAACCGCCGCAATTTGCATATCAACCTTATTCTCACCAACGCCACAGCCGACCTACCGCTTGTACCGCAACCTGTGGGCACCACACTCCGCACCGCTTCCCTCATCCCATCAACGCTGCTCCAAGCTGACATTGACGCAGCTGCCTGCAGCATGGTTGGGTGGTACAGCTAGTAAGTTACATGATGCACTGCCCCATGCACACCGCAGTCTTGGCCCACTGACGCCAGCACCATAGACTCCAGATCGTCAACCGACGCTGCAGCTTGCACCATGACTTGTGGGCCCCATGCACTGCATTGCCCCGTCTCGCACCGCACCCTTGGGTCTACCGACGATAGCGCTTCAGCAATACCGACGCTGCTTCTTGCACCGGGACCTACCAGCAAAGCAACGATCCCCGCCCCCACTTAGCACCATAGCCCTGTTCTCACCAACGCTGCTGGATAGCTGTCATCAAGCTGCTAGCTACACTTTGACCTGAGGGCACTGCATGCTACACCACTTCACACCACAGCTCCAACGCCTGCCGACGCCGGGGCTCCTGACTTCAACCTCACAGAGTTTGACTGCAACGCGTGTGACCTAAAAGGTCCGATGACTCCTGCACCAACGCTGGCTCTTCGTAACTCATCACGAGGCCCCCCGATGCCCCACATTTCTAAAGGTACTGTTTAGCAAGTCTTTCCGACACAGCCCGGATTTGTTTGTTCATGATGCCGTGATAGCCCCGGATGGGGCCATCAACTTTAAGGAACTGTATAAGTTTTTTTTGCATTATTTCGTATCTTGGTAATAGTATGTTGGATTTTTATCATTTTGGTCATTGGCTATTTTTCTAAAACTGGTGTGGTGTCCTTTTGTAGTGTTTTCACTGTATTACTGTGTACTATGTTCAAAGAACAAGTTACTTACCTTCGGTAACTATGTATCTGTAAGAGACATATGTTAGATGTGGATTCCTTACCTTAGAAATTCCCCCAGGCATCAATCTGGATCCGGAGATTCTCTTTAACAGTACCCCTAAGCGTCGGTAGGTGGCGTAGGTCGACTCTGCATCCGTCGTCAGCGTCGTGGCCACTGGAACGACGTCACAGTGCCTACTTAGACGCTACCCCTGAGTGCTGACGTCAGTTCTGACACGACTTTCCACGCCAGAAGCAGAGAGCCATGAAAGACACTGACCAAAGGTGCGCCACAACTAGGGCCCTGTAAGGGAGTCCCTATCCCTAGAAATTAGTTTGCAGAGCGAGGAGGATTGATTTGATTTTGAAATTTACAGAGTGCAAACAAATACCCAAGGGCATCAAGGCGCTATAGATGACCGTCCGGACAAAACCTGCTATGGCTTTAGACAAAGAGAAATAATCTATAGGGAGTATAACCAGGTTTGAAGGGCCTTCCTGAAGGGCAACAGCTGAGGAATAGCCCTAAGGCTTTGTGGAAGGGAGTTCCAGAGTCTGCTTGCCACTTTTGAAAATGCACCATGAGCTGGAATTGACGCGCAGATTGCAGGTTTCTACCTGGGATGTACCATCTGAACATAGCTTTAATTCTTATTGGACATGGGAGATAAGGGCCCTTATACACAATGCGTAGAGATTTGAACAGATGCATTTTCTAATCGGCAGCCAGTGTAATGCCTCCAGTCCCATGATGGCAGACTGGCGCCTGGGAATGTCTAATATTAATATGGCAAGCACATTTTGTACCAACTGGAGTCTGTACTGAGTGCTCTTATTGGAGTCCAAGTATATTGAGTTGCAGTAATCCAGTCTGGACGTTACTGGGGTAAGAGCGACCTGCTTGCGGGCTGACTGTTGAAAAAGGGGAAATAGTTTCTTGACCATCCGTATGATCCAGATGCAGGTTGCTGCTGTACGATTCGCCAGGGCATTGCAATTGATTTTGGTATCTCCCAGAACTCCAAGGTTCTTAGTATTCATCCCCGGGGCCGGGCAGGTTCCAAGTGATTCTGGCCAGCAGCTAATATTCCAGCTGGGCGAGCCTGTTCCAAGTTTCGGGTCATCGAGTCTGCCACTGCTGAAATACATTGTAAGATATTGTCTGCTACCAAGCATGCATTCTTGGGGATTGACACAATAATTTGAGTGTCGACAGCATATGACACCACCTTCATCACAAATGTTTGAATTATTGCCGCTAGGGGGGACCACATAAAGATTAAAGACCTCCAGGCTCAGCGAGGACCCCTGCGGCACTCCAAATGGCATGATGAAGACCTCTGTGTAAAAGTGCTGTACCTTCACCTTTTGAGATCTATCCCTAAGGAATGAGGACAGAAGGGCTAGAGCTTGATGAGAAATAACCAGATCTTGTAATCGATCCAACAGCAACAAAGGTGATACAGCATCAAATGCCGCTGATAGATCTAAGATAATCAGAGCCACAGCTGGTCCTTCATCCACTAGCCGCTTGTTGCAGTCTGTGACTGAAATCAGCATGGTTTCTGTCCCATGATGTTTCCTAAAGCCGAACTGGGAGTCAGTCAGCTAGTGTTGCCGTTCTACAATTTTCTTTAGATGGATATTAAGGTTCTTCTCAAGAATATTTGCTGGACAGGGAATAGAGAGATCGTACGATGATTTTTACAGTCTGTGCTATCCAGGTTGAATTTCTTTAGGAGGGGCATAATTATTGCCTCCATCCAACTCCGGGGATAAGATCCGGAGATGATCACTTTATTCATTAAATTAGAAAGAGGATGGGCTATAGTGCTGGCCGCCAAGTGAAGGACTGCCGACCTGCAGGCCTCCAGAGGTGACCCTGATTTTGTATTATGAAGATAGTGTTCCACCATCTTAGGGGAGCTAGTGGGAAAGACAGATAGTGCGTTAGTCTCTTGGTCTGTTTGCGCTGACATCACTTGATATGTCAGTTGAGGCCCTCTAGTAGGGAGTAACTGCGTGGATGAGTTAGGGGTTATTTCAAGCCCTTCATGGATGTCTGTGATCTTAGAAAAAAAATGTGGTAATTGATCGCATAAAAGTTGAAAGCCCTCTGTTTCTTCCGGGACCTGAGGGGGTGGAGATCTGCAGCACTACACTGAATAGTTTTTTGGCAGATGTAGCATTTTTGATTCTATGACTACAGTATTTGGATTGTTCCTCAAATAGAGCTAGCTTGTATTCTTTGATGATTTTTCTATATGTAATTATTTCTTGCTCCTCCAGTTTTTTCCTCCATAGTTGCTCTTGACGGCGACAAGCATGCTTGAGGGTTCTGAGCCTGTCATTGTACCAGGGGGCTGATGGAGAAAGTGTTTTTTGCGTGACTACCCTGAGGGGGTCCAATTTGTTGGCTAACCACTCCAGCCACTCAGCAAAGGTTTCCGCCCCCCTATCTGTGTTGGGTGGAATTTCATAGGGTATGCAGTTTAGTGTTCTGGACTGTCCTTCGGTCGATAATCCCTTCCAGCTTCTTGAGCTAATCAAGGAGTGAGGGGGGTTGACAGCTTCTGACTAAGGACGCGGACAAGAAACAATAAGGCTACCGCACTGTGTTCGGATGAGCTACTGGGGGTAACTGCTTGAAAGGCCAGCCTAATATCATTAGTAAAAATGCCATCCAGTGTGAAGCCCGCCCTGTGAGTGGGTGCGGATACCAGTTGCGACATTGCTTGATTAGAGAGACCTTCTATGAGGGAGCGTGAATCTTGGTTATCTGACTCTTTGAGGTGGAAATTGAAATCACCCATGATGGTCAGGCAATTATTGGCTAATAAGAGTTTAAGCTCAATAAGAAAGGGGTCTGGGTCCTGGATATCTATAGATCAGTACGCCTACCAAAAGAACAGGTGGCTGATAGAATACGTTTGACATGGAGAGCATATTCAGATTCCATCAAGCATTTAAAATGCAATTTGAACGCAATGGCGAGACCTCCGCCTGGACGCTCAGCCCTATCTACCCTCAAAATTGAGTAGTTTGTTGGAATGGCAACCACTAAGTCGGGGCCAGATGCATAGTTAGCCCAGGTTTCAGTGACGAAAACCCAGTCAGGTTCAGATGCTGCCAAGAAAACAGTGAATGCCAATTTGTGTTTTATAAGGGAGCGTGCGTTGGATGTGTGGGGCGGTAAGGAATCTAACACTAACATATGTCTCTTACAGATATATCGTTATAGATGGTAAGCAACATTTTCATCTGAAAGATACTGTTAGTTGTAGATTCCTTACCTTAGAATAGATACCCCAGCAATACCATCCCCGGAGGAGGTTCTGCAAACCAAGTTCAGACTAGAAAGTCCTGGAGGACTGAACGGAAAAATAGCTGTCCCTCTGGACTTGGCTGTCCAGGCAGCAGTGTCTGGTAATTGTGTGCAGAGATGCCCACGTTGGTGCCTGGCAGATATCAAGGAGTGGGACTCCACGTGCCAATGCAGTGGTTGCTGCTGTAGCCCTAGTGGAATGAGCAAGCAACTCCACTGGAAAATCCTTCTTCGCTAAAGCGTAGCAGATCCTTATGCACAGGACAACCCATCGAGAGATAGTATGTTTTTGAACAGCCCGGCCCTTCCTGGCACCAACATATACAATGAAGAATTGGTAATTCTTAGTGCAAATTTTAAAAAATCCCCGTTTTGGATTTAATTTTATTTTTAATTTCTGCCTTCTCCCCTGGTCTTAACTGTGGGCTGCCCCTCACCTGCACTGTAATTTGTGGAATCACCACCGCTGTTTGGTGGGTCCGGGTTACTGGGAGGTTGTGGTTGTCAGCGCCATCTTGGCTTGGGCTAGAAGCGCGAGCGCCATCTTGGAGCGTCCAGGTGACCTGGGACGCCGAGACGATGCTATTTAAGGCGAGCTGGCTGGGAGGTGAGCCTGTTTAGGTTCCTGAGGCCGAGAATTAATTTGGCGCCTTGCTGCTGGTCGCGCTGGTCGCGCGCTCGTCTACTTAGTGCAAATTTAAAAAAATCCCCGTTTTGGATTTAATTTTATTTTTAATTTCTGCCTTCTCCCCTGGTCTTAACTGTGGGCTGCCCCTCACCTGCACTGTAATTTGTGGAATTACCACAGCTGTTTGGCGGGTCCGGGTTACTAGGAGGTTGTGGTTGTCAGCGCCATCTTGGCTTGGGCTAGAAGCGCGAGCGCCATCTTGGAGCGTCCAGGTGACCTGGGACGCCGAGACGAAGCTATTTAAGGCGAGCTGGCTGGGAGGTGAGCCTGTTTAGGTTCCTGAGGCTGAGAATTAATTCGGCGCCTTGCTGCTGGTCGCGCGCTCGTCTACTTAGTGCAAATTTTAAAAAATCCCCGTTTTGGATTTAATTTTATTTTGAATTTCTGCCTTCTCCCCTGGTCTTAACTGTGGGCTGCCCCTCACCTGCACTGTAATTTGTGGAATCACCACCGCTGTTTGGCGGGTCCGGGTTACTGGGAGGTTGTGGTTGTCAGCGCCATCTTGGCTTGGGCTAGAAGCGCGAGCGCCATCTTGGAGCGTCCAGGTGACCTGGGATGCCGAGACGACGCTATTTAAGGCGAGCTGGCTGGGAGGTGAGCCTGTTTAGGTTCCTGAGGCTGAGAATTAATTTGGCGCCTTGCTGCTGGTCGCGCGCTCGTCTACTTAGTGCAAATTTAAAAAAATCCCTGTTTTAAATTTAATTTTATTTTTAATTTCTGCCTTCTCCCCTGGTCTTAACTGTGGGCTGCCCCTCACCTGCACTGTAATTTGTGGAATCACCACCGCTGTTTGGCGGGTCCGGGTTACTGGGAGGTTGTGGTTGTCAGCGCCATCTTGGCTTGGGCTAGAAGCGCGAGCGCCATCTTGGAGCGTCCCGGTGACCTGGGACGCCAAGACGACGCTATTTAAGGCGAGCTGGCTGGGAGGTGAGCCTGTTTAGGTTCCTGAGGCCGAGAATTAATTTGGCGCCTTGCTGCTGGTCGCGCTGATCGCGCGCTCGTCTACTTAGTGCAAATTTTAAAAAATCCCCGTTTTGGATTTAATTTTATTTTTAATTTCTGCCTTCTCCCCTGGTCTTTACTGTGGGCTGCCCCTCACCTGCACTGTAATTTGTGGAATCACCACCGCTGTTTGGCGGGTCCGGGTTACTGGGAGGTTGTGGTTGTCAGCGCCATCTTGGCTTGGGCTAGAAGCGCGAGCGCCATCTTGGAGCGTCCAGGTGACCTGGGACGCCGAGACGACGCTATTTAAGGCGAGCTGGCTGGGAGGTGAGCCTGTTTAGGTTCCTGAGGCCGAGAATTAATTTGGCGCCTTGCTGCTGGTCGCGCGCTCGTCTACTTAGTGCAAATTTTTAAAAATCCCCGTTTTGGATTTAATTTTATTTTTAATTTCTGCCTTCTCCCCTGGTCTGAACTGTGGGCTGCCCCTCATCTGCACTGTAATTTGTGGAATCACCACCGCTGTTTGGCAGGTCCGGGTTACTGGGAGGTTGTGGTTGTCAGCGCCATCTTGGCTTGGGCTAGAAGCGCAAGCGCCATCTTGGAGCGTCCAGGTGACCTGGGACGCCGAGACGACGCTATTTAATGCTCGCTTGCAGAGCGCAGCGGTGACGCGCAGCGGTCGCGCCTTCCCTGCGCCCGAGTCGTGCCAGAGTCCTGCCCGTCTGCGCTCGTCAGCGTTTCGGAGGCGGGACTCTGGCCTTCGGCTCATATCCAGCAGGGGCGCACCATTGGTCCTAAGGTATGTGTCGTTCACTACCTTCCGGGGTGTTTACCTACAGCGCGGATGCTTTGATATCCCTCAGCGCTCGTCCTTTGGGCTGTAACAGTCTCTTTCCCGGAGGACGTCTTCTGGGAAAAGGCTGTCCTTCGTGCGGTTGGCGCCCAACGGCTTCGCCAACTCCTGTTCTTCCATCTCCCACCCAGCACTATCACTGTGCTCTTTTGAACACCAGGTCCCTGGCTTGCCACTCTACGGACATCTGGAACTTGCTTGCAGACTCCAATATATCATGTCTATTCCTTACTGAGACCTGGTTGGGGGCAGGTTCTGAACCGGATGTTGCCTGTGCCCTTCCGTCTAATTACACCATCTTAAGGAAAGACAGAATTGGGGGTAGAGGAGGAGGAGTTTCCCTGATACTGGATAAGGCCTTGGGTTGTTCCTCTTTTCCTGTGGAGAACATCGCAGGATGTGAAGCTCTAGGCTTTACACTTAGTCTCTCGGCTTCTCAGACATGCACAGGAATTCTTGTGTATAGACCACCCGGGCCAATTGGCTCCTTCATTGAAGACTTGCAGGCGGCTCTCTCTGTACCCTGCATGCGATCAGCACACTGTATGCTGCTGGGCAATTTAAATTTACATATGGACTCGATATCAGACGCCAATGCGTCTAAGCTGCGGGATATAACTGCACTGCTGGGGCTTGCCCCTTTTATTGATAGTCCTACCCACGTTAAAGGACACACGCTAGACTTAATCTTTTCTACGGTGCCGATCGAGGTGTCCTCGCCACTCCCAGTCCTTCGGTCTGACCATTTTTTAATAAAGTTTGTTATCTCATATGAGACTAGGACTAGTCAAAGAACACAGAAGGAAGCGACTCGTCAATCCAGAGCGTTCCATTTAGTGACAGCAGACATGCTATCGGAGGCGCTCTGTCAACACCCATGCAAATTTACAGGGAACTTAGATACTGATCTGACTTTGGTTCAGAAATGGCTGCAAACAAGATTTGAGGAGCTAGCCCCAATGAAGTCAACTAGAACTGCTCCCTGTCATGATTCTGCTCCTTGGTTTACCTCCACACTACGTAAAATGCGCCAAGATTGTAAAAAGGCAGAAAGACTCTGGCGTCGTAAATACGACCCAGTGGAGAAAATAAAGTACCGTGATGCCATAAAACAGTACCATAAACATATTTCCGAAGCCAAAAAGGAATATCTTGAGCACAGGATAGATCGGGCGGACAACATGAGTAGGGAACTCTTTAGAATTGTTAAAGAGTTTGTTGATCCTGCCGCAGGTGCCCTCTCACACTCTCATACGGAAGAGTGGATTAGGCAGCTTGCTGACTTTTTTGTCACAAAAATCAAAACCATTCAGGACTCCTTTCCTCCCGTAGACTCTTCCTTGGTTGCCGATGACTTCGGTAGCAATCGGCCAGTACCATCCTTAGAGGCAGAGCCTGGACCCACACTATCGGTCTTTTCGCAGTTGTCTTGTGCAACGTCGCTGGAGCTACTGTCTCGGCTTCAATCTGGCTCACCCCTGGATGCTTGTCCAGCAAAGTGCTTGGGCAGGGTGGCATCGGCAGTAAACAGCTTGTTGAACCCCCTGCTCAATCTGTCTTTGAGCTCCGGAGTGGTGCCTCGGGAATGGAAACACGCACTCATTCTGCCGCTGATCAAAAAACCTCTGTTAGATCCTTTGCTGCTGGCTAACTATAGACTGATCTCCCTTCTCCCTGCTCTGGCGAAGGTGGTTGAGAAGCATGTTCAGTATACACTTACCACCTTTATTGAGAATAACAACATTCTCCATGACTCTCAATCCGGTTTCCGTGCTAATTATAGCACGGAGACAGCCCTCGTGGAGGTGACCGATGCCATCAGGGAGACGCTCGATCTAGGGGGCAAGGCTATGTTAGTCATGCTGGATTTGTCGGCGGCTTTCGACACCGTCCCTCATGCTGGTCTCCTATTAAGACTCAGGGAGATCGGACTGCGGGGGACGGTGTTGGACTGGTTTCAATCCTTTTTATCGGACCGCCGACAGGTGATCTGGGCTCCACCGTTCTCCGCTGAAATGCCATCGCTAGAGGTTGGGGTTCCTTAAAGGTCCATTCTGAGCCCCACCATTTTTAACATCTATATGGCCCCTCTGGCGTTGGTAGCGGAGGCTTATGGGGCCCGGGTCATCTCATACGCTGATGACACCCAGCTCCTGTTTACATGCAGCAAAGGAGAGGCTTTTGACGGCGACAGGATCAAAGACTGTCTGAGTGCAGTCTTTGCGTGGTTTCAGCGGCACAGCCTGAAATGCAACTCGGATTAGTCTGAGTTGCTTTTCTTTGGCTGTGCCCCTGATCCGGACTGGAAGTCCTGGTGGCCCCAGGACATGTTCCCCCCTGAGAAATCATCTTCCCAAGTGAAAAATCTTGGAGTGGTATTTAATGATGACCTCTCCTTCCGCCCCCATATTATGGGGATATCAGGGAAATGCTTCGGCATCCTTAAGATGCTGAGGAAGTTTCTTCCTTTGCTTTCCCTACAGTATCGGAAGACGGTAGTCCAGGCGCTAGTAGGGTCTCAGTTAGATTACGCTAATGCGCTTTTTGCTGGTCTGCCCAAGTACCTCCTGGCTAGACAGCAAATTGTCCAAAATTCGGCGGCCAGAGCCATATTTGGCCTGCCAAGGAGAGCCAGCGCCCAACTGCTTCTAACTAGGCTGCATTGGCTACCTATTTCCAAAAGAATCAGATTTAAAATCCTTACGCTGGCCTTCAAAGCCCTTAACTCTGTCGGTCCTAATTATATTAGGAAGCGTACCGCTTTCTATGTGCCGCGGAGGACGTTGCGGTCAGCCGATTTGGCTAAAATGGAGGTGCCTATCGCCAAACGAGTTCGGATGGGAAGACGGTCCTTCCAACATGTGGCAGCTCGCCTTTGGAACGAGCTCCCTCTCTCCCTCCGCAAAGCTAAGAGTCTCCTAGCTTTCAGGAAAGAGCTGAAGACCATGCTCTTTTCCGCGTAATCACTGTGACTGTAGTGCTGCTGCCTCTGTGTTCTTAGGTTTCAGGTTCTCTTTGCCAAAGCGCCTGGACACCCCTTGGGGTAGCCGTGCGCTCTAAAAGTACAGCCTTAACATAACATAACAATTCACCTGGAACTCTTTGATGCGGTCAAGATAGAATGACAGCGCACGTTTAGGGGCCAGACGGTGGAGTTTTCTCCTCCTACTTGGAAGGGTACGGAGGTAGGAAAAAGGTAAGCAAAGTAATAGATTGACCTACATGAAATGGTGTAACCACTTTAGTAAGAAACAAAGGCCTCGTTTTAAGCACCACTATGTCGGATGCACAAGAAGAAAGGGGGCTTAGAAGACTGAGCCTGAAGCTCCCTCGCCGTGCGAGCAGAGGTGATGCCCACAAGGAAGGCAGTTTTTAGAGTAAGGAGCCTTAGAGGACAGTTATGAAGAGGTTTGAAGGGAGCACACATGAGATATGTGAGAACAAGATTTAAGTCCCACTTGTGATTATGAAAAGAGATGGAGGAAATAAAAGAGTAATGCCCTTAAAGAATCTATTAACAATAGGATACGGTTTTAATTTTTTTTATTTTCTACTACCTAAAACGGATACAGTTCAGAGCTCGGCCAGAATCTAAATCTTGGCCCAGGTGGAAACTACCAAGCTAAGGTGCTGCAAGCCAAATTGTTTAACTATGTTCCTAAAGTACAAACAAGTACGACACACAGACTGCTACAATTTATAAATCAATATTTATTTACAGCTCTGTTTTATCTTACAGTCAACAGGATATATTTACAAGGGAGGCAGAAAAAAACCAAGCAATTTTACATCTCATAATTACAAAGGTGTCTGCATAGCCTGTTATGTCAAGACTGCAGATTGGACCTAGCAGCAGGTGGTGCCATGAATGGGTTGTGCAGTACCCAACCTTGAAACTCCGTCTCCACAGAAAAATCAAGTTTATAAAAAGCTCTTGTGACGGCACGTTGGTTTAGGACCATGATGGTTTACAGGTATAAATAGGTTTGCATTCTTTGAGTTCAAGATTGAAGACCCTCTATATGAAACAACTCTCTTCAAACACAGGCGCGCTATCCACTGGAAGGTGCTGGATACTGTGACAACCTCTTCTAGAGGTGACTCCTGTCACTGCAAGGTCTCACCTGATCTGACAATCTGAGAAAGAAAACTGTTGCCTTGACTCAGAACATCTGTTGCTGGATGGTCTCAGAAGCACTGACACTCTAAGACATCCCATTCCATAGCTGAAGCACTTCTTACTGGAAGCTTTAAGAAGGCTGACAATGAGAAGTTACACCCACTGGACTTTCTCTGATAAGGAACATGTCTTGTTGAATGTTCGCACATACTGTGATTTCAGTCTATAGGAGTTAACTCCTTCCACAGCCAAAAAGATTTCTCCATGGGAACCATAATTGGAAGTGCATCTTGCTGAAAGATCTCTGATGCTATAACACCCCAAGAAATGTGTGCCACTAGTAGGTCAGAAATGCAACAAACCTAGGTGAGACTCCTGAAAGAAATGTCTATTCAGCTGGAAGCATCTCTCATGGTAAAGTTTTGATTACTGTGAAACTCTGGTCTGGTGAAATTCTAAACAAATAGTAGGGTCTCTAATCGGAAGATCTCAGATGTCATGCAGTGACCCCCACAACTAGAGCTGGAAGGTCTTAGATGATGTGAAACTCAAAAGACTTGCATGGAAGACATGGTATTCAAGTATTGCAGAAAGCTAAGGACACTTCATTTTACTAAACATATGTAAAGTTCTGGAGTTCTTTCATAAGTGAAGTTTGGCCTTGATGTCTTTATTTCCTCTGCCAGAGTCATTTTGAAGCTTTGCCTCCCATCCTACAGAGTACTGCTTTCACCTAAATACAGTGAGTGTAAAGTGGCCCTACAATGCCCTTCCAGCAAACCAAGATTGCATTCAATCCACTACCTACGTCACACGGTGGCAATGAGAGCTGTCCTTCGATCTCCAGTGAAGTACGGCAATGCCTCTAACACGTGTGGACTGAAATTTCTTGTTGTCCCTTACAGGAGCCCTTCAATCCCATCATGCCTGTTTGTAGATCAGACACACTGTGCTTACGCAAGAGATAGCCTACAGTCATTTGTACTAGCCTTGAGATGAAATCACTCTTGCCTTGAAGTATGATTCTACAATATTTTCTTTTATCACTACCATGAGCTTTTGATGATGTCTCGGTCCATCAATAAGGAACTCCAACTCCTTCATTTTCACGTTATTGGGTGTGACTGCAATGTTAACCCAGTTCAGGTAAGCCCTCATTGTTTCACCTTTTTATCCCAGGATAATACTTCAGTATTAACCCTACAGAATTGTCTCACAAACTACAGTGTGGGCTCACAATTACTCTATATGATATTCAAACAACGTCTGCTTTCTTGTTTCAAGTGGCTCTCAATCCCTTCTTCAGACTCCCAAAGTGCTAAGTTGATGTTCTAGCTTTTTATTTCTCACAGAAACACTTAGGTTTCTTCAATTAGTAGGCGATGGCCTGTCTCCTCCTCCATTAAATGGCACCTGGCACCTCTGAGACTCATATCTTGCACCCAAGTGTGGGCCTAATCATCACTCTGCCTATGTTGGATAAGTACTAGTCTCTCATCCTGTCACGGAACAGTCCCATCATACTTCCAGCCTTCAGACCACATAGTCATCTCACCTCCTACTCTCGGACCAGTCCCTCTATATTGCTCCTGAACTACAGCACCCATGCTATTTTGCAGTTGAGGGATAGCCCCATGGCCCCTGGCCCTCTTTCTGCTTCACATTAAGGCCCTTAAGCTTGGGCCAATGGTCTCTCCTTACTCATCGTCCAAGGTGTGCCAAAGCAATTCTCCACTCATTGTCCAAGGTGTGCCAAAGCAATTCTCCATAATGGTCCTGAATTTTTTTTGCGCAAACAGAAAAGCTTGGTGGTCTTTCCTGTCCCCTTTGTGTGACCTTGCAGTCTAAAAAAGCTCTAAAATATCACCTCCTTTGCAAGAGGCTGAGACTCCAAACTCCATTCCAGTCCCTACACCTGAGAGTGGGCCAGTGGCATCTCCACTTACCTTTGACAATTACTCTATTTTTAATAAATTATTATATTATAAAAGTAAACATAACACACTGTGATCAATTCCAACAGCACACAGTTCCACAATCAACATTGCCACACAATCTCAGGCACACTTGATCACTAACAGGTCAACAATTACCGGACAAACCCTGGTACTAGGGGTGGACATTCCTTCCAAGACAAGTGTCCACGGCCTTGTGATTGTTCTTTGCAGGTTAATATTTTAGTTACACTCATGAAAGATGTGGCAAGATTTGCAGAGATATTTCTAAATGAGAAAACTATCAACTGCTTTCATCAGTCAACTGTCACTATTGCAAGTGCTACATGCACTTTCTTTTAAGGACCCCCTCAGGCTTCTGAAAGGGGTCGAGACATACTCTGCCTGCTGTGCTGCTCATTAAACCCGGAAGGAGATGTTGAGCTAAGGCTTGCAGGGGAGTGTGTGCATGAGTAATGATTGCACGATTATCCAAGAGACTTTGGAACACAGGCACGTCACACCAGCAGCATCTGTATCTGCTTCTCCTGAATCTTTTGCAGCATTTTGAGCGTGTCCCGTAGTAAGGCCTCGAAGATACCATCGGCTAACTGCATCTTCACACTAAGCTCATCCTCATCATAATTCACCCACTGGGCTTCTTCTTCATGCAACTCCTGGACCTGGGAACAAATGGGGGAGAGCAGTTAGACATTTGTACAGACACAGAAAACAGGGATCTTTTAAGAAGCTGGCAATAAGCTATAGTATTTTTTATTTACAATTATTATATTGTACCCCGGGACCATGAGATAATAGGGTGCTTCTTCTAAAACTTGATAATACATGCCAATCATGTGCATGCAATTTGACAGTCAGTGACAGATAGTAGAGCAGAGTAACTCACTTTCTTGGTATCAAACAAGTTAACTTTGATAAAGATCTTTCTGGTGGATAATCTATCTACCGGCAGATTCCTCACCACTTCAATTTACCCCAGTTGCCTGACTGGAGTCAGAAAAGTTGAAACAGCTTTTAGAAATACTTTCGAAAGGCTGGAAATGCAAGAGAAGAGAATTGGAGGATGAGATACGCAGGTTGGAAACCCTGTAAAAGCAAAACACCTAATTTTGTACGCAACGACCTGCGCAAAGTGAGAGGAGAACTGGAGCAATATTATGAGAGGGGGGCAATTACTATTTTTAAAACTTCACGAGACCGTTATGCACAAAATCACATAGATAAAATCAAGGATGCACGAAGCACAAACTACACCTGCACCTCAGATATCCTGAAATGGTTTCCACTTATTATGAGGCCCCTCCTGATTTTGCGAGGCCCTGTTCTTGGACCAACAAGGCAATTAACTAAACAGCACAACCCAAATATAGACAGGGATGACCTCCTCGTTTTGGATGAGGAAATCACAGTAAAAGAGATCAGAGCAGCCACGTGACAAACTACTACCCTCTTCCCCCCTATCCTCTGATAATACAACAGAGACCTTTCCCCCTTACCTTTCTCCCTCCTCTCCTCTGTCCGCAGAACGTGGCGTTGAAGAACAGGTACTGTTCCTTTAATGAAAACACGCTTGGTGAGGCTTTTACAGATCACGTGACTCAGTCAGATGACCTGGTCACGACCAAAGCAGAAAACGAAGCATTCAGCTGGCGTTCGCTTGAAGGAGCCCGACCGTGGGAACAACAGGAGAGCGTCCAGACCTTCTTTGTGGGCCCCGGACTCCAGGAACCTACCGGAAGCAAGCGCAGAGTATAGACAACATTGGTGCAAGAGCACCAGGACATCGGCCGTGTGGATGACCCAAGACGGTAGTTCGACCCTCTCCGGTATCGCGAGGAGACCAGCCACGTCCCTGGAGGGGCATGGCTCCACAAGGTACGAGGGAGGTTGGTAAACAAAGACCGGGCTGGCGGAGGGAGCTGAATTCCTGCCCCGCTTGCGCGGTACCGTATGCTTACGTGCTGTACGCGGTACCTCTTGTCTTGAGCGCTGCATGTCAGACACTTAGAGAGCACTAGTGGCGGAATTAGGTGGCATCTCATCTCACTCCCTGTTCCTTTGGCACAATATTGTATTTAAGGAATCCAATCCTTACGGGGCGTTACTTTTTTCTTTCATTTATTGGAAACCGGCTGACCGCCTACTGAGTCCCTTGCCTAACAAGCCCAAGACGAAGGGAAAGGAATAAAGCACCGACCCCCCCAACCCCCCACTCCCTCCTGCCCTGAAGGAAGAGAGGAAGAAGACAGTGCCTATCCCTACGTAACTCAGAGAGAGCCCTTTTCTTTTGTCGAACGTTATGTTTTGAATGGACAAACCATTCTGACTTCATTTGAATAAACCCTGTGTCTATTCACTTCAGTGTTCGTCCTTGCTTCTCCACTGCGCTACACTTGGTGTCAGAAGTGGGATCTGGTTATGCCTTCACTAAAGACTACCGCCATGGAGAACCTGATCCAGCAGATGGTAAGTGGTCAGGGGAAGATGGAGTGGGCTGTAGAGAATCAAATGTCCTCTGCCCAGGCTGACATAGTGTCATATAGCTACTTTTTTTCTATATACTGTGTTAAGTTAGCATGAGCTTATTAAATGTTTAAACGCCATTTTTCCTTTTGCTTCATTTTGCACACAACACATAGTTGTTATTTTAGCTTTCAACCTAGAAGAGCGTTGTGATTTACTTGAGAAATAATATGTTATTGTTCTGATATCAGCTTTGCTTGGTATACTGTCTGCACAGTGAGTGCTGAAGCCTACAAGGATAACTCGACACAGTGTTGTTGTGAGGTCTGATCTTTGCACCTTCCTAGACACAACACAAATGCAGGTGATGCCAAAATCTGGCTCTAAGCAGGTTTTGTATTGCTTTGCTGAAAACACACGTAACACACTTGATGGTGCTTCGCATGCAGAGAGCTGGTGGAAGATGATGTGATCCTCTGCCACTGAGATTTTGAGGTATGGGCCCGCCCTGCTAAAACCCAAAAGAGACCTTCATAGATATAATATACTATGCTAAATAGGGAGGGTGAGAAATAGGTGTTGTTAATTCCTATTCATTTCAGCATTTTAGTATGCTGTCACCCGTCGCTTTTTATGGACTAGTAACTATGCTGATAACTTTGTTTCTTATAATAGGTTTGCTTGTATTATATAAGATACTGCGTTTGAGAACCCTGCATTAGTAAATAAATATTTTAAATATGCACGTGTCCTCATTTACTCCACGTTCTGGTTTGAATTGATTATATAGCGAAAGAGTGTTCATGTGTTCCACGATTCCTGAGGTAATCTAAGTTCATGTTCTGGTTTGTCTAAACTTTGGGAGTTTGTTATGACCAATGAGACACTGTAGCTAGCTCGGTAAGGGGATTTTGGGTACAGAGATGAGTTTTGGGCCATCCTAATTCACTGAGGTTCCAAATCTCTATGCACAGTTCTGTAGGAGAACAGAATTCCCGCTACAATAGAGATGTTTAAGGATTCCATGAGGAATCAGGCGGAAAACATGCAAAAGGTTGCGGACAACCGTTTACAGTTATCCGCTCTCTTGCAAACCCGTGCTGGAACGGGCCCCAATGTGTCCCTACAGAAATACCAGCCCGCGAAGACCCCAATGCATTCCTATTAAACTTCGAGAGGGGAGACAGAGCGTCAGGGTGGCCCGAAGCAAAATGGCCTTTCTTTTTGGCCCCCCTTCTCACGGGTGAAGCACAGGCTGCCTATCAGGTAGCCAATGCTAATGGGGACACTCCGTATAATGAGATAAGGAGTATCATACTAGACCATTTAGGACTTGATGCAGAAGCTTACAGGGTGTGGTTTAGGAAAGAGTGGAGAACACCCATGGATAACCCGAAGACCCTATTCTTCAAGCTGAAGTCTGCAGCTGATAAATGGTTGAAACCCCAAACCAGCACCAAAGAAGAGATTATGTCCTTGATTTACTTGGAACAGTTTGTTGAAGCCCTACCCTTCCCTATCCAACAATGGCTTAAACAGGACACACACTCAACTGTCGAACAGGCTGTGGAAATGGCCACTTCCTTTTACAGGGCCAAACCTCGTTCCCTTTCTTGGGATTCACAGAAAACCACACGCCCATCAGGACCTCCAGTGAAAACTGAGAATAAACTCCCAAGACCAATCTCAGAACCTATGAAGCCCGTCCATATCACCCGAGCCGGTTTCCGCCAAGGGTCCTCAGTGTTTTGAGTGTGGCGAATGGGGCCATATTGCCAGGACTTGCCCCCGCATAAGAACACAGGACGAGCCTATGGACATAGGCTGTATACCCCATTCATTCCTCTATACCGAAGAAATGGGACCCAGCTTCTATTTAAGCGTACTTGTGTAGGGCACAACCATAAGAGCTTTATTGAATTCAGGTTGTCGCCAGTCTGTTATATTTCAGTCTCTGGTAGGTCCGCCAACATCCCTATCACAGACACGGTGCCCATCAGATGTGTTCATGGGGACGTTTGTGTTTACCCTTTGGTCCAGCTCCCTATTTCTCTATTCGATGGGCAGGTCCTACAAGCCAAACTAGGGGTATTGCCCTCTCTCCCTCTACAAATAATTCTAGGACAGGATAACCCAGCCTTTCTGACCCTGACAAAGTACAACCCATGGACCCCCATGGCCTGGTTTGTCCGTCCGTGCTCACCCAACCCCCCCTGGCTCTCAGACAAAAGCTTTAGGTTCAGCCAACAATACGATCCTACCCATCAGGCCGCAGGGGGGTATGCCCGATAGACCGAAAACACGCCAAACCCCAAACCCCAAACCCCCTTTTTTCTGATCAAAATATGAACTCCTATACAGGGTTGGGAACCCCCGGAGATCCCCCACAACTAGTGGTACCCGAGGCCTTTCGAGAAAAGGTCTTATTTTATGCACACTCACATCTATTGGCAGGACACAGAGGGGCTCACAAAACCACCCAGATGTTGTTGCAGAACTTCTATTGGCCTGTTATCTTGTCACACGCCACTAAGTTTTGTCATGAGTGTGAAGTGTGCCAAAAAAAAAAAACATACAGGCCCCCAGATGTTCCCATACAACCGCTTCCAGTTGTAGGTCAACCATTCGAGAGGGTGGGAATGGATCTCATCGGGCCCCTGCCCCGATCCAAGAAGGGCAATCACTATGCCTTAGTCATTGTGGATTATGCCACAGGGTATCCCGAGGCCTTTCCTTTGCGTGCCCCCACTACTCTAAACATCAGTAACAAACTACTACAGCTGTTCTCCGGAGTTGGTTTCCCCCATGAAATCATCACGGACCAAGGAACCCTTTGTTGAAAAATTAATGGTACATATCTGCAAGTCCTTGGATATATCACACATCAAAACATCAGTTTACCACCCACAAACAGATGGCCTGTGTGAGCGTTACAATGCTACCCTCAATCTAACCTTGAAAACACTATTATATGTTAGATGCAAGGAAAGAGACATGCTCCTTTCCCTGGTCTTATATGTCATCAGAAGCCAAATCCAAACGAGCCTAGGATGTTTCCCTTTCAAACTCCTATATGGCTGAGAACCCCGTAGCCTACTAGAGATAACAAAAGAGGTGTGGGAGTAAGAGAAAGAAGAGGAAACAAAATATTTTCTTGACTACATCCAAAGCCTACGTACCAGACTCTATAAGCTCAGAGAATTTGCAGATGCCAATCTAGAGCAAGCCCAAAGAAAGCAACACATTTTCTATGATAAGGGAAAGAAGTGGAGACATCTAAAAGTAAGGGAATGGGTCTTGATCCTTATGCCTTCTGCCCTGACAAAGGTGAAATCACAATGGCAGGGCCCTCACAAAATTGTGGACAAGGTATGGTAAACCTCATATCGCATCCAACTCACACCCCAATGCACACAACTATACCATATCAACCTTCTTAAAAAATGGTTAGGCCCCCTCCCTAAAGACTTACATACCGTTGTCCCCCTACCGAACCCCCTCCTCCCATCGCCCCTAAAGCAGCCTCCACACCTTTCACACATTTTTTGATGTGGGAAATTGTGAGGAATGAGAAACACATACAATTTAATTCCTGGGGTAGATAGTCACTTGTACAAATGTTAAACAAGGATAGGGGCACCTAGTGTGTACAGCATTGTTGGGCAAGTAGCGAAGTAGTATAACCATAAGGCATAACTACTCAATGTAATGTATATGGATTGATTATCAGGGGAATCCGTGGAATGTGACAACACCACCACTGCCTTATTAATTGCTGTGTACAATGTTATTTATATTTTCTTTGTTAGTGTAAAACTAAATAGAGTGTTTAAAAAAAAATGGTTCCTCTTGCATTGCAAAGTCTCTACCCGTCTTGGTGGGGGCTTTGTTGTAATTTTGCCAGTTTGTGAATGGATGCAAAGTCTGTTGTATAGTATCCTACTCTGCCTGTAAGCATTACAGAATCGGTTGTACAGAATCCTCTGGACTTTCGTATCCAGCTGTTCTTGGCACCGATGACTTGTGCGCTGAGGCGGTTGGGGTGTCTCTGGACGTTTTCAGGGTTGAATGCTTAAGTACTGAATCACCTATTTGCCCCTAGCGGATCAGCACAGTTGGTGTTATGGAGTCTGAGTGTTTCAGTGCAGTGTGAGCTCTGGATGTCAGCGACAGTTTGAGACTGGTTGGCACCTTTGGTGCTGGCTTGGGCTTCAGTGCCAGGGTGGCCAATATTTTTGTCTTGGCTGATAACTGACAGTCTGTGGATGTGAGTATTACTAGCTACATGAGTTTCTCTCGAGGCCAAAGGATGCCTGAAAATGCAGTGTCCGAAGGAGTGGCTCAGTCTGGAGGGGTTGGTGGCTCGAACCCCTCGGGTGGTGAGTGCCTCTCATCAAGGTCCCTTGATGGGCTTAAGGTGTGTTTCTGTCATACTTGCGGCCTGAGGTTTCGTCGGTATGTGTGGTCCAGTAGCCCTGTGGATGAGGTGTTGCTCCTCCTCCTCTGTGTCAGAGTTGGAAGAGAAGACAGACTCGGGCGACTGTTGATGTTGATCAACTCAAGGTTGATGCTCAAGGTACCGGCTTTGTCGACCTTGAGGGTTTCTTCCCCCAAATGTGTCTGGGTTGTTGTTCGCTCGGTTTCATCACCAAATGAGCACTCTCCACTTGGAAGTCATCAAGTGAGCGCTCAAGGGGATCGGGACCCCGAACTAGGCCTGAGGCCCAGAGGCATAGTTTTTTGGTGGTAGTCAGTGTCGCAGAAATATTAGTGAAGAGACTGCAATGGAATAATGTCTTAATCTGCAATTGGTGTGGACAAGAAGACCGGGAACAGCAGAAGAAAGCACTGAGAGGCGCCTCGATCCTGGAGCTTCGATCATGAATGTGCAAACCAGATGGCGAAAAAAACAGTCTCACATTGAGCATTGCCAGCCTAAGAAGGAGTCAACATATAATCTTGTGACTAAAGACTTTCTTGAAGAAAAACAACTTGTAAACATCCGAACCCACCACTAAATGGCAGATATACGCAGAGCATGTGTATCCACAGCAACATATACTACAAAACACAGCACTCTCTGCAATCTCGTTTTTCTTTTCCTCCTTGGCAGGAAGTGGGTGTGGATACAACAATGGAAAAGTGTAACAGATTGACATACACAGAGCAGAGAAAACACCTTCGAAAAGGAAGGAAGCCCTCACCTAAAGGACCAGTTTTGTCTTGGAAGAAAGGAGAAAAGAGTGGGCATAGACAGGGCCTGCAGGTTTTCTAACATGCTGATTAAGGGGACGACCGTTAGAAGAATAGTTAAACTTAGGATCACCTGTACATAGGCTCGAAAATTGGACCTGTCAAGACAGTTGAGCACCTGAATTCTGTCTCATGGAGGCATAACAAAAAGTGAAGGAGGGATCTTGTAAGACAACACTTTAAGAAATGCAAGAGGTGCTTTGAATAAGGATGGCTGCTCTGACAAACGCTAACATAAATAACCTTTAAAGGTGTCCAAAGTAAAGCCCTGCTCAATCTCAAAGCATGAAGGTGGAGGCTTTAGATAATCAGGCCAAAAAACAGCCCACTAAGAGGGAATATCAGCCCTGAGTGAAAGCTGAAGACAATGGCATAGACAGAGATAACCATTACAAAATAATGGGGAAACCCAATAATCGCCAACGGACCTGGGTGCAATGCAATTATGAAATAGGTGGTCCGTGACTGCTTTGGATCAGAAATGCATTATAATTTACCATACGTGTGTCGCTTAACAAGTCAAACACAGGTAATGAATACAGCGGCGGTTCAAATTACCTTACAAGCGCAAGCTGAGTCGAAACGTTGCCGCATCCCACCCACATAGGACCTGTATCATATCTTATTACCTTCCCTTAATGTTGCATTTTTCGAGAAATATATATAAAAATGCAATAAATACATTGTTTAGGACAGGTCTCCTGTACTGGCCTTTTTACCAGTCCATTGCCAAAGTATATGAAACATGTATAACTCTTAAATATCTGTGACTACTCACCCTTTCTACCCTTTTTACCAGCACATCTAAAATGTCCCCACTTCCTTGAGCAACCTTTGTATCGAATTTATTTTGATATATTTCAAGTATATGATATTAAATATACTGAACCTTAACAGTATCTGGCGTTATTTTGGCTGACACTGACTGTATGTTTTTGGAACTATGCTAACTTGGCTACCAAAGTATGTTGCTGCAGTTGTTTTGGTATTCATTACTAGTGTTTGACTTGTTAAGCGACACACGTAAGGTAAATTATAATTCATTTCTGCTCCAAAGCAGTCACGGACCACCTATTTCATTATGGCATAGACAGAGAGGCATAGCAGCTCAATACTACACCCTCTTAGGCCAGTCTGACACAATGGGCAGAAACATGTAATAATTCTCGAAGTTCCATCTCGAGTGGAATGGTCTCCCAAAGCACCTGCCAGCAGAAACTGAAGCGCACAGAACAATACTCAATGAGTGTTTTCAAGAGTGGTGAAAAGGTCCATCCGAGAAGTGTCCCAGAGACTGAAACTGGATCGGGCCTCCACCAGATGAAGACACCATCCGAGCTGGGCAACATGACTCCAACTGAGGTCATCACCTTGCACATTCAAGGAGCAAACCAAATGACTAACTACTGACTCTCAACCTATGATGTTGGAACGCAAACTGGTAGTGAGTAGAACCCACTAGAAATTGCAGCAGTAGTGACAGCAGGATCGGTGTAAGGAAAAAATGCCTCCTACAAGTCCGATTACCCCCTCCAGGCTTGAACACAAGGCATAAGAGGGTTTGTGCATGGGACATCATCCTGAATTTGAAAAGAAAGTCGTTTTGGATGCAAAAGTTTATAATGAGTAAAATCCCCTTTCAATCTAATTTCCTGGAAAGAGCACTATTACCCACTTGTTCATAAGAATGAGAACATACTGCTGGAGAATGGGGAATGGTCTGCCAAAAATGGACAATCAACAGGAGCATTGAGGGGAGGCGATTCTTGAAAAGCAAGGGTATGTTGACTATCAATTACGTAACAGTTCAACGTGACGAATTTCCAGCAGTTCACCTTCACTACATGTAATCTCCATAATGGTAGACACTTTTAGATATGACATCTGAATAACGTGGGCGTTGGAGTAAAAATCTTATTAAAGAATGCAAAGCACACGAGGCAGAGGCTTGCAAAAAGGCTCATTATTGAAACATGGCTCAACCTTCTCATTTGCCTTATCAAAAATGGATGTGGTTTCTGGAATGTTCGATGGCTCCGAGGCTGAATCCAAATTAAGCAGGTGTGGATCTGATGTTGGCCCTAACACTGCTGCATGATTTTTCAGCTGTGCACTAGGGTCCGTTGATGCTGGGATAGTGGCAGACTCAGTGTTGACCAGCATCAGGGAGGTGCCAGTCAGTGGAGGTATGGTCAAAGGTCCTGCAGGTACTTTGGGGCCCAAAGGTACACCAGAGAGAGCTGGAAGAGGGCTAAACATGGCCCTCAAAGCCTCAGAATAGGCTACCACTTAAGAGTCAGTACAAAGGAGAGGGGTCTGAGTTTGCGCCGTTATTCAGCAATTATTCTGTATTAATTCATACAGGCGTTCACCACATATACGTATCATTAATCATTGGTACAACAAAATGAACAAAAAAGCTTCTGATATTCAAAGTCTACTTTACATTTATTTTTCAATCATGTAAATTGTAGGGGAGGAGCCAAGATGGCGACCTGAACGGACGCTCGATTCTCGGCTCCGCAAGCCGGTATATTTTGTACTTATATCCTGATCTCCAATCCGGCCCTGCACCGCAGCGGACCAAAGCTGCTACTGTACTGATATTCCCGGTGCTCCGTCGAGGTCCCTACCTGCTGGATTCCCGAAGATATCGTCGCGTCTGGCGGGGTCTCCATGCTCGGACGCTGAGACCAGTGCTGCTCCTGGCCGCCGTGGACCTTCAGACCGGCAGGCTTTCGCTGAGTCCTGGAAGCGGGGATCCACTGTTTGGGAACAACGCCGCTTGATGAGTCGGACGGATCCGCCTTGCATCACCTGCGCCACAGCCCGCGTGATCGGTGCGAGAGGGTGCAGCCCTCCATTGTTGTTATCGTCTCCCTGGCTGGGCTGACCCGCACCGTCCGAAGTAAGTGGATCGCCCCAGGACTGCCCAGACTTGCACCGCGGCGGCAGTGATTCTCCTCTCTCAACGCTCCGGAATCGAGAGGCACCTTCGCCTGATCCCAAACTCACTGAGACTGTCTTTCTCCCCCTTCAATACTGCGCCCCACCAGGCACCGAAAATGGCGGCTGCCCTCCCTGCCGCGGAGACTCTCCGTTCGCATCGCGCCAGCGACCCCCATCCAGACATTAAATGGACCGCGGTGCAGCGTCCATGGACACGCGTTGCGGAGCGGAATAATCTACAGACGGAGCCGACCGGCCGTGATGTTCTCATAGCCTTAATTGACCTCAGGGCGGAATTGCGAGCACTAGCTAACATGACGGGAGGCACCATGACATGGCGGACGGAGTGGGTCCGACCGGCCGCCTCTCAGCGATGTACTGACTCAGCTTTTACGTGCACGGAGGGGGAAGTCGTGAGACCGAGAATTGACGTGGAGGTGCGGAATACCAGCCTACATCGCGACTCCCGTGAATGGCAATCCGGCATTGGTACCGGGGATACATTGTTGCACATCCCACTGGAGTCTGAGACCTTGCTTATGGAGAAGTTACTGTTTCCCCAACCTCCATTTACTCGGAAACTGTATCCCCCTGAGCTTGCTGCTTCTCAAGTGCCTTTTTCCCAGCAATGGAAGGTATGTCCGCCACTGTATGTGGGGGTGCTTCTACTGTCTGCCTTTTGTGCGGCTGCCGCCTGGGGACCTCCATTTTGTCCTCATCTCCTGTTTCCTCATCGACAGTGGCCATTTTATATCCCGACTCTGTACGGATTAGGCTTTCCTCTGTTGATGTGCTCAGGGGGACTGTTGCGCTCAGGCCAGGGCTGAAGACCTCTGTTTGTATATCGGGACTGACGAGCTAATGGGGCTCGGACTGGAACATTTTCGGCTACGCTTTGGATTGTGAGCACCGCAATGTCCCACCCCGTTTCTATCGTAATTAATACTGCTATTGTTTTACTATATTACGGAGTGGGGAGAGACTACACGGCGGGTGTGTCCGGGAAGAATAATGTTAGGCCCTCCTCTGCCTTTCTAGTATATGCTGCCATGTTGTTTCTTGTTTTCAGGGGGGCGAGCTATCTCCAGGAACTCCATTCGGGGACGTACCCGGGATCAGGCCAGGGCTAAATTGCTCTTCCTTGTTATCGGTGTATGATATGGTTGAGTTGGGACTACCACTGTTTGAGCATGAGACTGCCTTTTGTTTGATTTACTCTCAGATTTGGATTTGATTTCCCCACCTGCAGTTTCGCTTGCCACCATTGTTTTGCATTTGATACTTTCGGGGAGGGGATGCTTATAGGGCCGGGGGGGACCGGGAATATGTTGAATTTGGCTCCTCCCTCCTCTTCTGGGAGTTGGGGAGTGGGATGTTTTTTCTCACTCTCTCTATTCTCTTTCCCACTTGGGGGTTCTCTTGGGGCGACAGGCATGCCTACTGGGGGGGGGGTGGGCCGTGGCCTTCCGCTGGTATGCAGGGTGGGGGGATGGGTTGTGTTTTATGTTCTTTCTTTGTTTCTATGGCCCTCTTTCTCTTTTTCTCTTCTTCTTCTTCTTCTATGTTTCTTCACCTCTTTGGGGTCGGGGTTCAGTGTTCTTCGAATGATGATAGCTATCCTGGTCATTTAGTAGCCTCTACTCTCCTTGTAGTGTTATAATTTGTACTCGACAAAATCATAAAATTAAACCTTTTCCTATCCTCATACTATCGCTAGCGACTCCACATGATACTCCTTGCTTAGAGATGGCTTTAACAGCGTTCTGTCCGAATGGCTTCCTTTTTATCCTTCTCTTGTATGTCATAGCGGCCGGCCCTGCGGGGTTGTAGGCAGACGCTGTGTATCGTGCATTTCATCAATAAAGGTTTAAAAAAAAAAAAAAAAAAAAAAAAATCATGTAAATTGTAATCACTGCATCACAAAAAGATAACTTTTGATATTCAAGGTCTATGAACGTAATTGTCAAATCATTACTTCAATAGTGCTCTCAGTGAAGAAAGGAGGGGATAGATGTGATTGGGTTTGTGAGGGACTGGGTAAAGGTGGTGTGACATTGATAACATCACATTAAAATCAGTAGTCCTTTACATTCAAGCTAGTACACATGTTCCCTAGTAACAACACACATAGGCTAGACTAATCCATTTCCTTAGGTCCTATGGTGTGCTGGGTTGGTGTAGTCTACGTTTCGACCCCCTATATGTATAAGGGTTATTCTTGCCTCATGTTGGGGTCTTCGTCAGGACAGAAATGCAATGGGAGCACCTAGAACATAGAAACTAGCATTAGATACTTGTGGTGAAATGTACTCCACATATGGGCTGTGAGTAGGGAATACCTACAGTCAGCATCTAAACCGTCACTGAGTGGGCCTGGTAAGGCTCCTCAGTATTCTGAAGAAAAAATGGAGGAACAATCTCAATGGAAGTTAATGGCATATGGGCCGCGTATCAATATATTTAGAAAATGAGGGAGACTTACTCGGACAATGCTCATGTGGACGAGCATACAAATTCAATCATATCCTTGGTTGGTTGGTATATCCTTTATTCAGTGCGCGCCTGGCACCATTCTAGGGAGTCAAGAAATATATAAGGATAGTCAGGACTGGAGTACTCCCAGAGGTCCGTTATGTTGCAACTGGACTGTTTTTATCGTTAAAACTGTGGCCATTATCAAAGGCTAGTTCAGCACGAAGTCATGGCAGGCAAACTACAATATTACCGTTATCTACTGTTTATAATGTGCGCGAGGCACCATTACAAGTGCTGTGTTAAAACAGATTGCAAGGTTCTCGTAACCTTGTTGGTTGCTAGATGGATTACCACACGTCAGCTTAGGAAACAGTCGCCTGTAACTATTAGAGCCACATATTCAAGCAAGGGCTCTATGGGGATTAATGGTCCGCTGTGTAGCAAACCGGTTAAAGGGTTTAATAGATGTCGGCTAATAGTCCAAGCGTCCGTTGCGGTTCGGGTAGCATTTTAAATAACCTAAATAACCTACCTGGTCTGTGTCGGCGGTAGCTCTGCCGTTAGGGCGAGGCACTGCCGGGCTGCGTCTTAAGTAAAACCAGCTCGCTGTGCCGCCGCTGAATGCTGGTTCTGGAGGCTCGGCTGCTCTGGGCCAATCACCTGCCTCTCCCTTGAAAGCCCGTGTCATGGGCTGGCGCATGGTCTAGGGAGCATCTGAAAAGGCGTGCCAAAATCGAATAGGGGCTGTGTTGCCTAATGTGTTATTCTTTTGCTCGTTTTGTGTCATAATTTTGAAACAAAGAGGTTGATTGCAATAGTATATTCTGTTGGTGCTTGTAATACATTCTGATGGTGTTGGTAAAGCATCACTGTAGCAGAAGTTCTAACAGTTGTAATATTCAAATCCATAAAATGATTACACTAATACATTCTGTTGGTGCTTGCAAAGCGCCATCGTCGCAACAGTTGTAGCAATGACATATTTCTATGTGGGCAGAGACCTTTGCATAGTTTAAATTTAGTGCACAATCCAAGTACAATAACAATATACTGTAATGACATATTATTAATGCCCTGCCTGTATGTTGGCAGATGGTCCTTACACCGTGTTTGTAATGATCTCTTTCTAATTGTGTACTAACACAGTTATACCACTTTGAAGATCGGTGTGACATTGCCAGTTGTTTGTGATACAGAAGGGTACAGTCTGGCCAATATAGTATCATAGTTGTGATAGTACAGTTCGACATGCTAGTGAACTTAATGTACATGCGATACATAAAAAAAGGGGTTTAAAACGTTACGCATTATGAGCAGGTTGGGTAACATTAACAGTATTCTGCTGATTTCTACATGTCTCTATGGTGTTAGAGCACCTGTGGGGTGGGTGAAATATGTTCTACCCTATGGAATAATTATTCGGGATCAAGTTCAGCCATTTGTGCGAAATTAGCATCTAGTTCATTCAGTCCTTTGGTTATGGTATTAAACGTATGCATCCATTTGCACTCCCTAATATTCAGGATGGAATTCAGGTTTCCTCCTCTGGGGCCCAATGTGATCTTCTCCGGTATCACCCATCTCATTGATTCTGGGGTGTGTTTCTTATCCATATAGTGTTCTACGAGTGGTGCCCCTGCTGTTTGACATCGGATCCTGCTGCAGTGTTGGAAGACCCGGTTCTTTATTTTTTGTCTGGTTTGTCCAATATACATGAGCTCACATGGACAGAGAATGGCGTAAATAATACCACTGGTGTTGCAATTTGTGAAGGATCGGAGGTCTACGGTAAGGTTGTTATGAGTCACTTTTTTGGTTTCCCAACATGTGGGGCATGCTCTGCATGTGGCACATCTGTAGTGACCTACCACTTGCAGAGTCCTTGGATGGTCGGTGCCTGTGGGGTGTCCAACAGGGACCGGACCACGTAGCCCTTATGTTCTTTGCCTTTTTGAAAGCATGCATAGGTGGTTCCGGGGTGTCTATCACATCAGCGACCAATCCCCAATGCTTATTGACTATTTTTTTTATTTCATTGCTCTTGGTACAATGCGTCATCAAGCATATCATCCGTTCCTGAGTGGAGGTGCGGTCTTTTGGCATCAGTAGGGTCGATCTGTCCTGGTACCACGCTCTTTTCCTAGATCTTGTGACAAGTCTCTTGGGGTACCCCCTATCCATCAGGTGAGAGATTAGATCTTGTGATTCTTTGAAAAAATCCTCCTTCAGGGAATAATTTCTCCGGATTCAGGGAAATTGTCCGAATGGCAGGTTGTCACTGTTGTAAATAAAACAGCAATAATGTTAAGCATTAGCTAAAGACATGATATTGTGATTTATTTGTGCGTTTTTCTTGATACGGCCAGACTCCATCTTGTTTTCTGTCCTCCATTTTGTCTGCTACATATTGCCATGTGCCCGTCATGTGGCGAGTCCTACCTCTCCGTTAGTCACCCGTGAAGTCTGCCCAGCAACAAGCTATAAATAGTCCTTTGTGCGTCTAGCGCATGCTCAGTGAAAGTCACATCTGTGTTTGATTAGCTCAGATAGGAATGTGCATTTCCGCGGGCTTTAAGAACCGTTAACTCCACCCATGTATTGATCATGTTCAGAAATGTCCATATATGGTTGTAAATCATGTCTTGAGTGGTACCCGCCAACTTATGAGCCCCTTCTTTGTGTATAAAAGTGGACTGTGTACACGAGTTCTTTGTGCTACCTTGTACAATACTGTAGAGTGTTGTGTGGGCTGTAGTACCACCTTTAAAGGTTTATTAAACTATGTTTTTGTATTTTCAGTTTCCGTGCCAAATCCTTTGTATAGTCGGAGGACTTCGTGCGCAGAAGGGCGAACCCTTTGCACTCGCAGGCCTTGCTGAGGCCTGTACTCATCAATTGGCGCCCGACACGTGGGGCTCATCGGCGACTCGGATGCTCGAAGGATTGGTCGTGACGAAGGATTGAAACCTTGCCAGGGACGTGAACACAGCCAGCGGCACCTTTAGTCCTGGAATCCCGAGGTTTTCTTCCTTCCCTTCCGATCTGACCATCTGGGTGGCGCCGGTCCTCGACTGAGACCTCTTCTGTCGGTTTGCCGTGCAGTGGCCGTTTGGGTGAATTTGGAACTTGGCAGTTGGAATCTGGACGCTCTTGATTGGTAAGAACCGTTGTACGGTACTTGCTGCGAGCTTTTGGTAGTCTGGGTTGGCAAGGCAGTTTTAGGATACGCTTGCTGTGACTCATTTGTTTGGTGTGACTAGTCATATTTGGTTTTGGATTTGGGATATATGCGTTGCAACACATATAGGCAGGCAATGTGGAGATATTTCTCCTGAACTTTGGATTTGAGCGGCGCAACGTTTTAAGTGCCTTTTTGATTATAATATTGCATATTTTGCACTATTTTTGACATGCCTGTTTTTAGCGCACTCCGTAAGTGGTGCTGCTGTTTTGGACCAGTTAAGACTTGAGGAATCACAGCCGGCTCCCCCGGAGGGGACACCGAATAGGGATATGTATGTGAAGTTCGGTCTTTCCTCTATAATGTACAGCACATTATGGAGAAAATACACGAAAAAGGATTCTGAGTTAGGTTGGCCTCTGTATGGATCATTTGATTTGCGAAAAATCGAGTATGTGGAGCAGTATATGTGTAAGCGACGAGCGAGGCAAGACATGTCTGAATGTGTGCGTATGTGGGTGAAAGAAGTGCGTGAGCGCGAGAAACGTGAGAAAGCGCTGATTGAGAAGGAACAACGAAAGAGTGAACGTGAGAGAGCGCAAGAGTTGAAAAAGAGTGAAGCAAAGGACTTAGAAGAGAAACAGGAAAAGGAACGTCGATTGCAGATATCTGGCCAGTATACTGTTCGGCAGCCACTTTATCCTGTCCTTAATAAACATGATGATGATTTTTCGTTATTAGATCGCTCTCCGCCTCCGTACGCTGGTCCGTCCGCTCCGAGAGGGGGAGGTGAGGATTCTGGATCACCCCCAGGAAAGGTGGATATCGAACGATCGTATGGATGACCTCCGAAAGATCGCTTATCGAGTTAACAAGGCTACTGTTTCTCTTCCTGAGTTAATACAGTCTCTTGAAGGATAGGGAGAAATTATATTTTACCGAGAATCTTTCCGATGAAGTGGTTACATCTTTTCGGAAATATTCCGATGTTCTTGAACCTGATGATGTGGTAGCTGATTCTAAAGAATTGCGTAAAGGTCTCTTTCTTCCTTCTCAGGTGCCTGACGCGGTTCGACGACTGTTTGCGTTGCGGGACGAGATGTTGCGGCTACGGGATGAAGCGCGCAAAAAGAAGGCGGAAGAGGAGAAAACGAATCCGAGCGGCGGCGGGAAGCAGTTATCTATTCTTCATTCAGATAAGACCGATCTAGTGCATGTTAAGCCGATGCGAGAGGCAGCGCCTTTGTATGTTCCTCCTAAAGGAGCGGGTACTAGTTCGGATAAAACTCTTCCTGATGCTAGAGGGTATTTCATTTATAATTTGGTGTATACTCCTTGGAATAGAGTGGATGTTATGGCATTAAAAGCTGCATTACCTGATCCACGAAAGAATCCTGCCGCCTTTTATGAGGAAGTTGAGGGGGCCCTAAATTTTTGTACCATGACACTAGCTGATATTGATTTACTTTTTGGGCTTATATTACCCCCCGATATGTGGAGATCTGTGCGGAAAGTAGATGGTCTGGTAACCTTTAAGGCAAAATGGGCGGATCTTGAGGATGAGGATAGAGACAGGAAACCTGCGCAAAAACCACCCCAGTTAATTTTAGATCTTCCTGCTGCCATTTTGACTAAACTAAAAACGATTATCCCGCCTAAAAAGATTGATTGGACTATGTTAGCGTCGTGTAAGCAGAAGGTAGATGAATCAGTTTCAGATTTCTTTACGCGATTCGAGGAAACTTTTCATGATTTTAGCGGTCAGTCGCTTACGGACGACACGGGCCGACATCTTTTTGTTGATAAGTATGTTTCCAATTTATTGCCAGGAGTGGCAGCTCGGTTAAAAGCGAGTGAAAGCTCCTGGACGACTTCGTCTCCGGCATCCCTCCTGACGATGGCTCAGTATTATGAGCGTCAGGAATTAGAAGCGAAGGGTTGTGAAGAGAAGAAGTCTAAGGATTTGAAAACGAAGGTTATGTTAGCACAAGTGTACGGACCGCCCCGTAGACGTACTGATAGGGGTGGTCGAGGTTCTTCTGGTTCTTCCTTTGATCGTTCGGATTTGGCTAGGGATCAATGTGCGTATTGCAGGCAGAGGGGCCATTGGGCTAGGGAGTGTCCATTGTTGCGCGCACAGCGGCAAGAGCGTGGTCAAGGACCGATGAGAAATAGAGGGGGCTTTTCAGGCCCCAAGGGCAACACGAATGATCGTGCTAGGTTTGATTCTAATATGCGACCGCAAGATGGGTCTAATGTCTTTGATCGGCGGAATCAATGCCAAATATCTGATTACGCACGCCCTGAATGTCATGATTCACAATATGCATAGGATTGCGTAGGATGGGGTAAGGAATCAGTTGAAGTGCCAGTAGATCAGAGGGTTCCTTATGTTACAGCACATGTTTTGGGTTCTACTGAACGGTTTCTGGTTGATAAAGGAGCTACTCGTAGCGCTTTGTCTAAACAATTGGTTCCGAGGGCTCCCCTGTCTGGCTTAACAATTACATCTATAGGGTTCGACGGAACGCCTTCTCTTAGCCCACTATCTCAACCTCTTGCACTTCACGTAGATAAGTTTGTTGCACCATGTCCATTCTTGCTCTCCCCAAACACGCCTGATAACATTGTGGGTTTGGATATGCTCAAGCATTTTCGGGCTACAATACTTTGCTCCCCTGAAGGAGTACGTGTTATTTTGAACGACAACTATCCGACAATGGAGAGGGTGTGTACGATTAAAGAAGATACTGCATTGGCCTCTTTACCTCGTACTTTGTGGGCTACCTCGGATACTGATGTGGGACAGATGGTCATTACCCCCGTGCACATCAGTGTAAAGGAGAGAGCTGTGTTGCCACGCCTACCTCAGTATCTTATCTCACAGGAGGGGGAGGAGGCGCTTACACAGATCGTGCAGGATCTCATTAAAGTGGAGGTAGTAGAAGAGGTTCCATACAATGTGTGTAATAGTCCTATACTACCGATTTTGAAGAAAGATACTGACACTAGGATCTATCGCGATTTATTATCGATCTACGGGAGGTGAATAAGATAGTGATACCTCAATACCCAGTGGTTTCTGACATTACGACACTTCTTACTCTGGTTCCAACAACTGCAACCACGTTCTCCGTTATAGACTTGAAGAACGCTTTCTTTTCGATCCTTATTCATCCTGATAGCCGATATCTTTTCAGATTCACTTTGAATAATCGATCGTATAGATTTTGTAGAGTTCCTCAAGGCTATACTGAAAGTCCTAGCATTTATAGCCATGCGATGAAACGACAATTGGATTCTTTCGTTCTACCTGAAGGTGTGGCGCTTATACAATATGTGGTTGACATCTAGTTGGCGGCTGATACCCCTGAGCAATGTGAGAAGTGTACATTGTCTTTGCTTGCTTTTCTGGCATTACATAATCACAAAGTATCGAAGAAGAAATTGCAATATTGTAGACCAAAGGTAACCTACTTAGGTCACCTTTTGTCTAAGGAGGGGCGTGCACATACACCAGATCGTATTCAAGTAATTTTGGACACACCAGCACCCTCTACACAGAAAGATGTACGAGCATTTTTGGGTCTCACTTCCTTTTGCAGACAGTGGATACTAGGTTTTTCACACATTGCTAAACCATTGTTAGCGCTTTTGGCAAGAGACACTCCAATTCCCCTTCCCTGGACAGATGAGTGTGAGAATGCTTTTCAGCAATTACGACAGGCCCTTTGTTCAGCACCAGTGTTAGGCACCCCTGATTACACGAAGCCTTTTACATTGTACGTACATGAGAGAGATGGATGCACATTATCAGTGTTAGTGCAGATGCACGGTGATAAATAGCGCCCTTGTGTATTTCTCGGCAGTACTTGATCCTGTTGCTCGAGCGTTACCTGGTTGTTTTTGCTCGGTCGCAGCGACAGCTGTGTCAATACGCCAGAGTGAGGGGATTGTGCCATCTCATAAGTTGTTGCTCTCCTATGCTGTTGATGCTCTTTTGAATCAGACAAAGACGCAGCATTTAACTAGTGCTCGTCTAACAGGATTCGAGCTAACGCTGTTGGCTCCTCATATTACACTAAAGAGATGTGCAACACTAAACCCAGCCACGTTGTTGCCATTCCCAGCGACTCAGCCGGAGGCGCAAGAAACACATGACTGTGTCTTTGTGACTGAGAAACAGACAAAGGGTCGTATTGATTTGCAGGATACGCCCTTTACAGATGTGGATGGAGAGCTGTGGGTGGATGGGTCTTGCCTAAAGCTACCAGATGGTACTACCTCAGCAGCATATGCAATTACTACGTGTTAGAACCGGCTGTCTCTAGTTGGCAGAGGTATGCACTTCTGACAAATAGGGACACTCCTTTTCTAGTCAGGGCAAGGGGATCACACCCTTCGATAACCCCTGCTCACCCCCTCGGTAGCTTGGCAGAGCAGTACAGGCTTATCTCAGAGGCTGTGCGTTAAGCAATTATGACCACATACAGTAACACAGTGAATACACTACAAATGGACACGACACCGTAGTATTATAAAAATAAGTATTTTTATATAAGGCTTAGCACAAGACCAAATAACGGAAAAACTGTACACAATCGGAATAAATATGTTCGGGAAGGAAAAAGGATAGTTCAAAGGTCGTTTCTTCTTTAGCACAAAAGTCTTTTTAGTATCAAGCAAATCTTCTCCATGGAAACACAGTTCTTAGCAACAGAGTAACTCACACGGGAGCTACACAACGTCGAGGCAAAGTTAATCCACAGGTTCGGCGTCGACCGCGAGGAGCGCTACGTCGGGCCTGGAGTCACACGGACCCCCAACAACACAGTACCTTAGGAAAATGAAGCACACGATGATCAGCGGCGTCGAGCAATCCGGCGTCGCGTCTCGGTGTCGATCAGGCCTCAGCAGGCGCTGTCGATGATGTAGTTGCACAGAGTGAGCAGCGCTCACGGCGTCGAAGGGCACACGGTTGATGCGATCAGCAGCGGGGCAGACACGAGGTCCTCTGGAGTTAGAGCCGTACTCCTACTCACTGGCGTTGCTGCTGGCGTCGGTTGGGCCCAGCGTCCGATCGTCGTGGTTGCTGGTTCTTTCAGAGGTGCTGGATTCACACTTCCAGCGGATAGCACTTTTTAGCAGGTGAAGTCCTTTAGCCCTGTGACTTCAGCAGGAGACTGGCACTCTTCCAGTCCTTGGAGATTTTCTTAGCAAGCGTGAGAGTACACACCCAGTTCCTCTCTCCTGGTTCCTTGGCAAAAATAAAGAAGCACTGCAGGATTCCCCCAACAACAGCACACTGGCAGAAGGGGTAGGCAGTCCTTTAGATCAGCAGGCTTCTTGTCCTTGGTTACAGGGTTCCTTGTCAGAAGTGATCTGATTTCCTAGTTCAGGGGTCCTTCTCTTATACCCCTTTTCGTCTTTGATCCCTTTGTCTATGCCGGGGGTTTTCCAACATCCTGGGTCTGTGGTGGGTGGAGCTAGGCGGTCACACCTGGCCTATTCATTGAGCCGGGCCGGGTCCTCAGACGCCCCGCAGGAGGTGGAGCCAGCATTGACACTGGCAGGAGCAGAGCTATCGCCCTCCTGGCAGGAGGTGGGGCTAGGATCGTCCATGGCAGGCACAGAGCCATCCGTCGCTTGGCAGGAGGTGGAGCCAGCATTGTATCAGGCAAGGCAGGCTATCAACAACTACTCTCCCCCTACTCTCAACGTAATGTCCCACTCATCCCACACTGACTCATTCAGACCTCTTGGAGCAACCCAGCTCCTGTCACACACACGCAAGACCAGCAGAGACCAGATATGGTTAGACAAGAAAGTAGACACTTTCTAAAAGTACTACTTTCGAACCCAGAGTCCAAAACCCATCCACACCAATGGATGCGTAATTAAACCCCGAGCTCAGGGATACCAAACTCGACATTGCACCAGACTCTCCGAGCCAGCTAGGATCATAGCATTAATAATCCCGGCGGCCCATTCTATCCAACGGAGAGCAGGCTACCTTGCCATAGTGAAGCCCTAAGATGGCGGCACTTCACTATCAGGACATGCCAACCTGGTCAGGCTTGTCCTACCTTACACTTACACTGCACCCGGCCCATGGGCCTACCATAGGGGTGACTAACATGAAGTTAAGGGAAGGTTGGAGGGGCTGGCAGGTAGGTATACCTGCGCAGCCGACGTGACAGTGCAAGACTGCACGTGGGTCTCGCAATGACCGACCCGTAGACATTCTTTTACGAAGCCGCTCCTGTGGGTGGCACAACACGTGCTGCAAGCCCACGAGCGGCATTTGTATTTACAAGCCCCGGCACTCCTGGTGCGCTAGACTAGGGACTGACCGTAAACCAAATAAGCCAAACATGGATACAATAGATACATCATTTTAACATAGGGAGCACTTGCGCTATGGCACTGATCAGCAGTGACACGGCGCCCAAAGCGTATACCAGCAAAACATCGTAAAACAGTAGAGGCAAACAGAAAAAATGGAGGAGAGACTCAAGCCAATGATGTCAGGTCTAACACGTGTCCCCTCCAGCTGAAATGTGGGGAGAACTACCCTTAACCTAGGGAGTCCTCATCACTAAGGCGGAAAAATCTGGACAGACCATCAGCATTGGCGTGATCTGTACCAGGGCGGTGTTCCACCGTAAAGTCCATCCCCTGTAGAGCAATGGACCACCTCAACAGTTTTGGATTCTCACCCCTCATTTGCATCAACCATCTGAGGGGCCTGTGGTCTGTCTGAACCCGGAAGTGAGTCCCAAACAGGTAGGGTCTTAGCTTCTTCAGCGCCCAGACCACAGCAAATGCTTCTCTCTCTATCGCACTCCACCTCGTTTCCCTGGGAAGTAACCTCCTACTGATGAAGGCTACAGGCAAGTCTCGGCCCTCTTCATTCACCTGAGCTAGAACAGCCCCCACGCCATGCTCTGAAGCGTCCGTCTGAACAATGAATTCTTTCGAAAAGTCGGGTGCTTGGAGTATAGGTGCTGTGCACATTGCAGTTTTCAGGGTGTCAAAGGCCGTTTGACAGGCATCAGTCCAGATCACGGTTCGTGGCTGCTTCCTGGAAGTCAGCGAAGTCAAGGGGTGCACAATGTTACCGTAATCCTTGACAAACCTCCTGTAGTAACCCGTGAGTCCTAAGAAGGCTCTCACCTGTGTTTGGGTTTTGGGCGGCGCCCAAGCCAGGATGGTATCAATCTTGGGTTGTAGGGGGGCCACCTTACCGCTCCCTACTTGGTGCCCCAAGTACACCACAGAACCCTGCCCAATCTGGCACTTACTGGCTTTGATTGTGAGGCCTGCTCCGCGCAGGGCCAACAACACTTCCTGGAGGTGGCGCAAGTGTTCCTCCCAGCTGGCGCTGAACACTGCGATGTCGTCCAGGTAGGCGGCACTGAATTCCTCCAGTCCAGCCAAGACCTGGTTGACCAACCTCTGGAAGGTGGCGGGGGCATTCTTCATCCCAAAGGGCATCACCCGGAACTGGTATAGCCCATCTGGTGTGGAGAATGCTGACCTCTCTTTTGCCCCATCCGTCAAGGCGATCTGCCAGTACCCAGACGTTAAATCAAACGTACTAAGGTACCGGGCAGCCCCCAACCGATCGATGAGCTCATCAGCTCTGGGGATGGGGTGCGCGTCAGTCTTTGTGACCGAATTGAGCCCTCGGTAGTCCACGCAGAACCGGAGTTCGGGGGAAGCACCAGGCGCTGCAGCCTTTGGGGACAAGACCACTGGGCTGGCCCAAGGACTGCTAGAGGACTTAATCACCCCTAACGCGAACATTTTGGAGACCTCCTCCTTAATGTACGCTCTGACCTTGTCAGTCACCCTGTAAGCCTTGTGCTTCACAGGAGGGCTGTCTCCGGTGTCAACGTCATGGACACACCAATGCGTGACACCCGGAACCAAGGAAAACAGACCCGGGAATTGCCCCAACAGTTGGTGACAATCCTGTCTCTGCTCAAGGGTCAGTGTGTCAGAGAGGACCACACCATCCACTGACCCGTCTTGCTCTTTAGCATACAGGAGGTCAGGAAGAGGCTCACTCTCCTCCTCCGTTCCATCATCTGTAGCTAGGAGCATGCCCACTTCGGACCTTTCTAAGTGGGGCTTCAAACGGTTGACATGCAGGACCCGCAAGGGGTTCCTGGGAGATTTCAAGTCCACCAGGTAGGTGACATCGCTCTTCTTCTCCACAACCTTAAACGGTCCAGTCCACCTGTCCTGGAGCGCACAAGGTTCCACAGGGGACATGACCCACACTTCCTGACCAGGCTGAAGCTCTACCAGAGTGGCATTCCGGTCGTACCATCGCTTCATCTCCTCCTGGCTGGCCTCCAGATTTGCCTGAGCAAGTTCTCTGAAGCGCAGAGTCTGGTTCCGAAAGGCCAGCATGTAACTGTATACATCCTGGGGAGGTTTCCTGGGAGATTGCTCCCAGCCTTCCTTGACCAGACTCAGAGGTCCTCTTACCGGGTGACCGTATAAGAGCTCAAAGGGGCTGAACCCTAGAGACTTCTGCGGCACCTCACGGTAAGCAAACAACAGGCATGGCAAGAGGACGTCCCATTTCCGCCTCATTGGTTCTTCAAGACCCATAATCATGCCTTTCAGGGTCCGGTTGAATCTCTCAACCAGCCCGTTTCCTTGAGGGTGGTAAGGAGTGGTGAACCGGTAGGTTACCCCACACTCCTTCCACAGAGACTTCATATAGTTCGAAATGAAGTTGGTTCCTCGGTCGGACACCACCTCTCTGGGGAACCCCATCCGGGAGAAAACACCCATCAGTGCCCGTCCCACCACGGGGGCCGTCACTGTTCTGAGAGGGATGGCTTCCGGGTACCTTGTGGCATGGTCCACCAAGACCAGGATGAACCTGTTGCCCAGGGCTGTCTTGGGGTCCAGGGGCCCAACAATGTCAATACCCACCCGGTCAAAGGGGGTGCTGACCACTGGAAAAGGTTGGAGGGGAGCCTTCTGCTTCCTTCCGCTTTTCCCACTTGCCTGGCAAGTGCGACACGTCTTGCAATGGATGTCTACATCCCTACGCATCTGAGGCCAATAAAAATGGGTGACAAGCCTGTCATAGGTCTTGTCCTGCCCCAGATGTCCAGCTAACGGTACGTCATGAGCCAAACCCAGTAGGAAGGCTCTGAAGCGCTGGGGTACCACCAGCACACGGGCTGACCCAGGTTCAGCAGCCTTAGGCTCGCTATACAGGAGATCGTTCTCCCAGTACACAAAATGTGATCCTGATCAGGCTGAGGCCTGCTGCCTCATGCCCACAAGAGAAGGGCACACTTTCTGTTCCGCACAGAATTCCTCCCTGGAGGGACCACCATCCTGCTGCCAATGGTTCAGCTCGGGCAGATCTCCCAGTACGGCAATTTGTTCCCCTGTGGGCTCCAGGGCATCCCCCTCAGGGTCTACCTCCTCCTGGACCACGGGAACAACGGGGGCCGGTTTCCCGCGCCTCCTGCCTCTTCTCTTCACAGCTGGGTCCTGGGCCGTACTTTCAGGCTCCGGGACCCCATCAACACCCTTACTCGCTGTCATGGATCGAGTGGTTGCACACACCCACTCTGGCACACCCAACATCTTCAAGTGCGCTGCTCTATCCACCTTAGCCCAAGGTGAGTCTTCTAAGTCATTGCCCAGGAGACAATCGACAGGCATGGCGGGCCTCACAGCAACCTGAAGAGTACCTGAAACTCCCCCCCATTCAAAGGAAACCTGAGCCACCTCACACTCTTTCTGGGAGTTATCGGCAGCTATCACGGGGTAGAATGCGTGGGGAACCACCTGCTCTCTGGACACCAAGTGACATTTGACAGCTGTCACACTCGCTCCGGTGTCTCTGAGAGCTTCCACTCTATGGCCATTAATGGTCACCCACTGCCTATATTTACTAGTGTTACTAGGCAGAGGGGGTGGAGGGACCATTTGCATGTCTCCTAGCGAGACCAGGGACATCTCTGCGGGACCCCTCCCACCATGGACAACCATCTCCTCCCCTCCCAAGGCTACACTTGCCAACTGACGAGGGGGTGCACGCGGCGGTGCATTCGAATCCTTTTTGGGACACTGGGGGTCATAAAACCGGTGTCCTACCTGCCCACAACCGTAGCAGGTTAGGGGGCCCCTATGAACAGGTTTACCCGTCGGGGCCCCTGACTTCTTCTCAGGGGGAGGCTGGGAACCCTTCCTTTGGTTCCCTTGGGGATTACTTTGGGGCCCTTTCTGAGACTCCTTCTGTTTACCCTTGTCCCCCCCACTCTTCTGCTGGGGACCCTGCCCACCTTTGGCTGAGTCTCCCACTGGACCCTTGTGGACCCTGGTACTGACCCAGCGGTCCGCTTCCTCAGCAAGTTTTCTAGGGCTAGATATCTTGCTATCAATCAGGTGCTGGCGCAGCTCTGGAAAACAGTTATTAGACAAGTGCTCCCAAGCAAACAAATCATAAAGAGCTTCATAACTTTCCACTTTGCTGCCCTTTACCCAACCATCCATGGCTCTGCAAAAATAAGACACATATTCAACCCACGTCGTACCAGGCAACTTCTTACATTCTCTAAAAGCTTGTCTGTACTGCTCGGGGGTTAAGCCATATCGCAACATTAAAGCATCTTTCATATGAGCATACGACATCCTATCTGCAACAGGCATGTCTAACAGGGTATCTCTTCCCTCATTCACAAAGCGACCCCACAACCCTGCTCCCCAATTCTTCTCAGGGACCTGGTGGGCCAACAATGCTAACTCATATGCTTTAAACCACTGACCAATATCTTCATTCTTATTGTAATCTTTGATCACATCTTTCGGGAAGTAAAACTTACTTTCTGCAGGCTCGGATGGAATGCTGCCACCAGAGGGATTCAACTCTAACTTTTTAGCTTGGATATCCAGTTCCCTCAACCTGGCTTCACGCTCCAAAGCTAACTTCTCTCGTTCAAACTCCAACTTTTTGATCTCTAAATCAGCTTCCCTTCTACCTCTTGCATTTTCTAACTCCAACTGCCCATTTATTTTTAGCCTTGCCATCTCCATGTTGTAAGCTCGCTCTTTCGCCCTTTCTTCTCTTTCTTCAGGGGAAAGACCTTTGGAGGAAACACTGCTTCCGGGAGAGGGCACAGGTCCATTCACTGGCACCTCCTCATCCCCTTCCTCTGTGGGTACCACCACCACATCAGAGGGATTTCTCGATTCCCACCAGGCCTGCAATGCTTTATAAAAATCATCTTTTCTCGAGAGGCCGGTGGTAGGAACTTCAAACTGGTTGCAAAAGTGTTTCAGCTCATCTTTCTTGTATTTCTTTAGCTTACTCCTCTCGAACTCTTCCACAACAACGATAGCAGGGGCAGTGACTCCGTTGTCACTCATGGTAAAAACTGGCAGTGTTCACAAAAAATCAAGTTTCGGGAAAGCGAAGAACAAAAAATAGAATCCTTCCGAGTCAGATTGTGACTGCGCTATGGTCTGCTTTCACTATGTAGCGCACACTAATCACTGTACAAGGGTCATAAATGCAAAGTCCAAATCCCACCGCTGCCACCAATGTTAGAACCGGCTGTCTCTAGTTGGCAGAGGTATGCACTTCTGACAAATAGGGACACTCCTTTTCTAGTCAGGGCAAGGGGATCACACCCTTCGATAACCCCTGCTCACCCCCTCGGTAGCTTGGCAGAGCAGTACAGGCTTATCTCAGAGGCTGTGCGTTAAGCAATTATGACCACATACAGTAACACAGTGAATACACTACAAATGGACACGACACCGTACTATTATAAAAATAAGTATTTTTATATAAGGCTTAGCACAAGACCAAATAACGGAAAAACTGTACACAATCGGAATAAATATGTTCGGGAAGGAAAAAGGATAGTTCAAAGGTCGTTTCTTCTTTAGCACAAAAGTCTTTTTAGTATCAAGCAAATCTTCTCCATGGAAACACAGTTCTTAGCAACAGAGTAACTCACACGGGAGCTACACAACGTCGAGGCAAAGTTAATCCACAGGTTCGGCGTCGACCGCGAGGAGCGCTACGTCGGGCCTGGAGTCACACGGACCCCCAACAACACAGTACCTTAGGAAAATGAAGCACACGATGATCAGCGGCGTCGAGCAATCCGGCGTCGCGACTCGGTGTCGATCAGGCCTCAGCAGGCGCTGTCGATGATGTAGTTGCACAGAGTGAGCAGCGCTCACGGCGTCGAAGGGCACACGGTTGATGCGATCAGCAGCGGGGCAGACACGAGGTCCTCTGGAGTTAGAGCCGTACTCCTACTCACTGGCGTTGCTGCTGGCGTCGGTTGGGCCCAGCGTCCGATCGTCGTGGTTGCTGGTTCTTTCAGAGGTGCTGGATTCACACTTCCAGCGGATAGCACTTTTTAGCAGGTGAAGTCCTTTAGCCCTGTGACTTCAGCAGGAGACTGGCACTCTTCCAGTCCTTGGAGATTTTCTTAGCAAGCGTGAGAGTACACACCCAGTTCCTCTCTCCTGGTTCCTTGGCAAAAATAAAGAAGCACTGCAGGATTCCCCCAACAACAGCACACTGGCAGAAGGGGTAGGCAGTCCTTTAGATCAGCAGGCTTCTTGTCCTTGGTTACAGGGTTCCTTGTCAGAAGTGATCTGATTTCCTAGTTCAGGGGTCCTTCTCTTATACCCCTTTTCGTCTTTGATCCCTTTGTCTATGCCGGGGGTTTCCCAACATCCTGGGTCTGTGGTGGGTGGAGCTAGGCGGTCACACCTGGCCTATTCATTGAGCCGGGCCGGGTCCTCAGACGCCCCGCAGGAGGTGGAGCCAGCATTGACACTGGCAGGAGCAGAGCTATCGCCCTCCTGGCAGGAGGTGGGGCTAGGATCGTCCATGGCAGGCACAGAGCCATCCGTCGCTTGGCAGGAGGTGGAGCCAGCATTGTATCAGGCAAGGCAGGCTATCAACAACTACTCTCCCCCTACTCTCAACGTAATGTCCCACTCATCCCACACTGACTCATTCAGACCTCTTGGAGCAACCCAGCTCCTGTCACACACACGCAAGACCAGCAGAGACCAGATATGGTTAGACAAGAAAGTAGACACTTTCTAAAAGTACTACTTTCGAACCCAGAGTCCAAAACCCATCCACACCAATGGATGCGTAATTAAACCCCGAGCTCAGGGATACCAAACTCGACATTGCACCGGACTCTCCGAGCCAGCTAGGATCATAGCATTAATAATCCCGGCGGCCCATTCTATCCAACGGAGAGCAGGCTACCTTGCCATAGTGAAGCCCTAAGATGGCGGCACTTCACTATCAGGACATGCCAACCTGGTCAGGCTTGTCCTACCTTACACTTACACTGCACCCGGCCCATGGGCCTACCATAGGGGTGACTAACATGAAGTTAAGGGAAGGTTGGAGGGGCTGGCAGGTAGGTATACCTGCGCAGCCGACGTGACAGTGCAAGACTGCACGTGGGTCTCGCAATGACCGACCCGTAGACATTCTTTTACGAAGCCGCTCCTGTGGGTGGCACAACACGTGCTGCAAGCCCACGAGCGGCATTTGTATTTACAAGCCCCGGCACTCCTGGTGCGCTAGACTAGGGACTGACAGTAAACCAAATAAGCCAAACATGGATACAATAGATACATCATTTTAACATAGGGAGCACTTGCGCTATGGCACTGATCAGCAGTGACACGGCGCCCAAAGCGTATACCAGCAAAACATCGTAAAACAGTAGAGGCAAACAGAAAAAATGGAGGAGAGACTCAAGCCAATGATGTCAGGTCTAACACTACGATACACACAATAGTGGAGACAGCACGCATACCGCAGAAATCAGCTCAAGTAGCAGAACTGATAGCGTTGACACTAGCATGTGAGCTTAGTACAGGATTATGCGTGAATGTTTACACAGATAGCCGCTATGCTTTTGGAGTAGCGCATGATTTTGGCCTGCTCTGGAAGGAAAAGGGCTTTTTGACATCACATGGAGCACAGATAATGTATGGAGAGTTAGTGCATAATCTTTTGACTGCATTGACTTATCCAAAGAAGATAGCCATAGTGAAGTGCAACGCACATAAGAAGGTGACAGATAAAGTGGGACAAGGAAATGCTTTTGTAGACCGAGTACGACGTGAAACTGCGATGCAGCCTGACTCCACTCCAATGTACGTTGTGAAGTCACAAGCCGAGCGGTGGCACGATGCTAGGAAGGAGGTGCTAGAGATACAGAGGACGGCTTCTGACAAAGAACGGGAGCAATGGTCCAAGGATGGAGAGTTGGATGATGAAGGTTGCTGGAGAAATAAACAGATGGATAAGTGGAAGTTACCCACAGCCTTTGTACAACCTATGGTTCAGATGGCACATGGGCTAGCACATGTTCGAGCTTCGCCAATTGTGAAATTGCTTACGCAAGTTTGGGAGCATCCAGAGATTGCTAGCATGGCTAAAAGAGTAGTACAGACCTGCATGATTTGTCTTAAGTACAATCCAGGAAAAAGGACACAAACTCTAGCAGGAGGATTTGCAACACCTACTGCACCTTTTGAAGAATTGCAAATGGATTATATTCAGCTGGAACGCTGCAATAATCTAAAATACGTCTTAGTTGTGGTTTGTGTGTTCAGTAAATGGATTGAAGCATACCCTACGAAGGGCAATACTGCAATTACTACGGCAACGGTATTATTGAAGGAATTCTTTCCTCGATATGGTGTTTGTAGATTGTTGTGGAGTGACATCGGGCCTCATTTTATAGCGGACGTTGTTGAGTATGCCCTGAAAGGATTGGGAATCAAACAGAAATTTCATGCAGTGTTCCACCCGCAATCAGCAGGATTGGTGGAAAAGTACAATGGTACTCTAAAGCTTAAAATTGCAAAGATACAGGCTTCTACTTCTTTGACTTGGCCAGATGCCTTGCCTTTGGCATTATTGTCTATCAGATCAGTACCGCACTCTCGGACGGGCCTTACGCTCTACGAGACTGTATTCGGACGTCCCATGAATATATGGGGAGTGCCCAAGCCAAGCTCAGTGTATGATGTACCTTGTGTTTTGATGGATGACTATTTGGCACAATTAACTGATATTTTGGTTTCCATTCATCAACAGGTTCGAGAAGCACTCCCTGACCGGTCCACAGGGGCAGGCTATAATCTCCAGCCCGGCGATTTCGTCCTCATAAAGTCCTTCGCGAGGTCGAGCAGTCTGGAGCCAAGGTGGTGTGGTCCCGAGCAGGTTCTCCTTGCCAAAAGAACAGCTGTCCGTGTCACCAACCGGAAGAACTGGATCCATTCCGTACATTGCCGGAAGGTGCAACCCGGACTGGTGGAGCCTGCTGTATTGACCGACCATCGAGAAATCCTGACTGCGGAGAAAGGCCGTGCTGTGGTACCTGACAAATCTGAGGAGTTCTTCCCGGACCAGACAGTCCCTGGAGCGAGAAGATATAATCTGCGACCAAGGAAAGAGCCTGCAATTGTGTGATAAGTTGTCAGAACGGTCCCTAGGTCAGTGAAACAGAGAGCCGATGAGGGAAGGGGTGGGAGGGGGGGGGGGGGAATCAGCCCTGCATTAGTGTAGCGACAACCGTCTTGGCCCGCTGGTGAAGAAATCAACGGCTGCCTAGGGGGAAGAGTTCTGACAACACTTCTAGTTTCAGGGAGATATTGTTTGTACATTTGTTCGAATGGATAAGAAGAAGATTTTTTTGTGCTGTAGGGTTCATTGCTGCTGTGGATTTTCAAGGATGAAATTCCTGCCCGTGAGCTGTATGTTGTTTCCACGCCTCACTTATCACTCGAGGCACAGGCTTTCACGCCGGACAAGGCCCCGAACTTCCGAGCGGTGTAACTCGGCCGCCGTACCACGGAGACGACCCGGGGTAGTTCCTACGGGCGTCGCTTTTACTCCCAAGTCAGGGAGTGGGGCTCGGGCACAGGATGGGCAGCAGGATGTAATGACAGGGAACGGAGGTCGGCGGAGCAGAGTCCCTACGCGGCCATCTTGGTAGCCGGCTAGGCTCCTCGGCACCCTTACATCTTGGCGTCTTTTCAGATTGAGAGTGGTGAGGCACAGATGAATTCTGCTTTGCCACCTACTGCTTCTGCTTATCAGAAGATTTTCCATCCAACGAGAACCTGGTGCGGGAATGGCCCTGTTGCCGCCCACCGTCCCAGTTCTGTTGGTTCTGTCGCCGCGTGGGACGGTTGTTCCAGGAACCCCCTCTGCATTTGCCTCTTGGTGGTCTCCATTGGGTGTCCCTTAAAAAAGGCGACTGTTGACCGCTCATACGCTCTTGAGGTGGCTGATACCATTGGTCTTGGTATTGGTAATTCTGCTACGGTGATGCTTTACCAGCACCATCAGAATGTATTACAAGCACCAACAGAATATACTATTGCAATCAACCTCTTTGTTTCAAAATTATGACACAAAACGAGCAAAAGAATAACACATTAGGCAGCACAGCCCCTATCGATTTTGGCACGCCTTTTCAGACGCTCCCTAGACCATGCGTCAGCCCATGACACGGACTTTCAAGGGAGAGGCAGGCGATTGGCCCAGATCAGCAGAGCCTCCAGAACCAGCATTCAGCGGCGGCACCACGAGCTGGTTTTACTTAAAACGCAGCCTGGCAGTTCCTCGCCTGACAGCATACCTACCGCCGACACAGACCAGGTAGGTCACACTCCCTCCCCCGCTTTTAATGCTGAGCCGTACTGCCCCATAGAGCCCTAGTATGTGGGTTATTTAAAATGCTACCTGAACCGCAACGGACGCTTGGACTATTAGCCGACATCTATTAAACCCTTTAACCGGTTTGCTACACAGCGGACCATTAATCCCCATAGAGCCCTTGCTTGAATATGTGGCTCTAATAGTTACGGGCGACTGTTTTCTAAGCTGACATGTGTGGTAATCCATCTAGCAACCAAGAAGGTTACGAGAACCTTGCAATCTGTTTTAACACAGCACTTGTAATGGTGCCTCGCGCACATTATAAACAGTAGATAACGGTAATATTGTAGTTTGCCTGCCATGACTTAGTGCTGAACTAGCCTTTGATAATGGCCACAGTTTTAACAATAAAAACAGTCCGGTTGCAACATAACGGACCTCTGGGAGTACTCCAGTCGTGAGTATCCTTATACATTTCTTGACTCCCTAGAACGATGCCAGGCGCGCACTGAATAAAGGTTATACCAACCAACCAAGGACATGATTGAATTTGTATGCTCGTCCACATGAGCATTGCCCGAGTCTCCCTCATTTTCTAAATATATTGATACGCGGCCCATATGCCATTAACTTCCATTGAGATTATTCCTCCATTTTTTCTTCAGAATACTGAGGAGCCTTACCAGGCCCACGCAGTGACGGTTTAGACGCTGACCGTTGCATGAATGAAGGTAATCCCTACTCACAGCCCATATGTGGAGTACATTTTACCACAAGCATCTAATGCTAGTTTCTATGTTCTAGGTGCTCCCATTGCATTTCTGTCCTGAGGAAGACCCCAACATGAGGCAAGAATAACCCATATACATATGGGGGGGGTCAAAACGTAGACTACACCAACCCAACACACCATAGGACCTAACAAAATGGATTAGTCTAGCCTATGTGTGTTGTTACTAGGGAACATGTGTACTAGCTTGAATGTAAAGGACTACTGATTTTAATGTGATGTTATCAATGTCACACCACCTTTACCCAGTCCCTCACAAACCCAATCACATCTATTCCCTCCTCTCTTCACTGAGAGCACTATTGAAGTAATGATTTGACAATTACGTTCATAGACCTTGAATATCAAAAGTTAGCTTTTTGTGATGCAGTGATTACAACTTACATGATTGAAAAATAAATGTAAAGTAGACTTTGAATATCAGAAGCTGCTTTGTTCATTTTGTTGTACCAATGATTAATGATACGTATATGTGGTGAACGCCTGTATGAATGAATACAGAATAATTGCTGAATAACGGCGCAAACTCAGGACCCTCTCCTTTGTACTTACTTTATAGCCCAGGTCTATGAGTTTTCATGGCGCACCCCGTTAAAACTCAATACCACTTAAGAGTCAGCGCCAAGAGGTGGAGATCCCAGAACGGACCATAACTGGTCTGGGCACAAAGTCATAATGGTGGACACTGGCACAGAGCGCATACCCAAGATGGGAATATGGTAGAAACACAAAGTCAGTGTTTATCACAGGCCCATGACATAAAGAGGTTCACATCACACTCCTTGCTTCACACGTGTTTCCAACACAAAAATTGTAAGTAGGTTAAAATCACAAAAAAATAGGAAATATTTAAGGCCTCTTACAAAAAACGCAAGCTTTGGTAGTTCCTGAAATCAAGAGAAATGTTGATCTTAGCACAGCTTAGCTTTCGTTTAAGTAATTTTTGGAAACACGGAAAAAAATATTCTTGCCCAGCACGTTTTCCCCAATCTTTGCAACCAGAAAAAGCTATTTGGCTATTTTTGTTCCCTCTCAGGGAATCCACAAACACTGGGTACCTCAAGTAACCAAAGGATGTTAACAAATAAAATAAAAAATGACACAAAGCTGGCCTGGATACCTTTTGTGGGAAAAAAAGTTATGTTATTTAATTGCAGATTCCTCACCTATAGAATATCCCCAGCCACCAGACTGGATCCAGCATTTTAAACAGCATTGCTCAAACAGTTTGGAACATTGCACCGTTTAGCTCTTTGTTGACTTTATTCATTCCTGGAAGGGATGATGGAGCCGCTAGTAAGAGTCACCTCTGCGTGTTGACATCAGTTTCTTTCTTGACTGTGTCCACATCCTCAGAAGAGGAGCCCAACAACAATCAAAGTTATCAATATGTAGATCTCTAAATTAGTACATTTTAAGAGAGAAAAAGAGACCATTCCACAGAAAAAGGAGGAGTGAGGAATTTGCTGTTAGAGTATGCACCAGCAAGAGAGTTTCCAAAGGTAAGTAACCTGTTCTTCTGATTCTTCTAACTGCAGATTCCTCACCTTTAGAATAGATATCAAAGCAGTAACTCCCACAGTGGTGGGTCTGTGGAATGTCTCATACCAAAAAGTCCTGCATGACCAAATAGGCAAATGCCTATCCCTTCAGACCTGGCTTTCAAGGCATTAGTGCTTAGGAGTAGGAGTCTTGGCCCTGATGTAATGGGCCTTTAAGTTCTCTGGAGGCTGCTTCTTGGCCAGTGAATAGCAGATCTGAATGCAGAAGACTATCCACCTTGACAATAATTTTCCGCCCTGCCTTTCTTTGTCCCAGAGAACGCCACAAAGAGCTGATCATTTATCCGATGGTCTTTGGTACGTTCGATGTAAAAGCTTAATGGATTTTGGGATCCACATGGTAGAGTCTCTCTTTCACTTTTGAGGGCTGAGGTAGAGCAGAGAACTTTGGGGGAGTGATGGATTGCCCAATTGGAAAAGCAATCACAACCTTCGGCAAACAAGCCACCCTGGACCTCAACACCACTTTCTCATGGAAAAATGTGGTGTAAGGCGGCTCTACTGAGAGAACTTGGAGTTTACTCACCCAGCGAGCCAAAGTTCCATCGACCAGGAGCAGAGTCTTCAGCATGAAGAAATATAGTGAAGAGCTCTTCATTGATTAGAATGGTGTGCATATGAGGAAAGTGAAGACCAAATCACGATCCCAATGTGAAACTGTCCATACTCAAGATGGATCGCTCACTGTCACCTGATGTCTTATTTGAAACACTACTTTCCTAAGATCATGTATATTTGTTGTCCCTTGTTGCATGTGATATGTTGTATGTATAAATGTAATAACAAATATTGTTAAAAACATTGATCCCACTATGTCATCGCAAAGGGTATTGGAGGAAACAAATGAGTCAAACATTTTAGAAACATTATCACAATGGGTTCATTGACCAAGGACGCTTGGCCCTGTACCTGTAATAAGGTTCAAAGGGTCAACAGATTCAAACATTTTAGAAACCTTATCATAATGGGTTCATTGACCAAGGACGCTTGGCCCTGTTCAAAGGCCCAACAGATAACCTTTAACAAGTCGCACAGTGAGACCTTGGTGGACCGGAGAAAAAACAAACAATAAGACATCCTAAAGTTTCACCTGAAACAGGACTGTCTTGCAGAGTCTACACTAGGCTAGAAATTTGTCTCTATGCCTGGTGTAGAAAGGCGCATGGAGCCAATATGACATCCACAACTTTGGGAGACATATCAAATGGAGTCAACTGTGGCTGATCAAACTCCACGCATGGAAGTGCAGATTGTGTAGGTTCTGACGTAGGACCCTGCCGTACTGGGTAGAGAGGAGATCCTCCCAAAGTGGTACCCTGATTGGAGGACAGAGGCTCATGCCCAAAAGTTCCAGGGACCACAGTATCCTTGCTCAACGCGGAGCCACTAGTATGACTTTTGCACTGGACTTTTTTGATCTTCTTAAGAACTTGGGTCAGAAGAGGCAGCTGCTGAGCTCTACTCTATCTAGAAATCATTTCAGAGAGAGAGCGGTTTTCAAAACTCCAGCGCGCCAAAGCTTTGACACTGCACCCTCTCAACAGTGCCTAAAAGATGTAGTCACCATTTTTAGTGATACTGGAAGTTTCCCTATTGCGGCTGCCGGTATGACTCAAGGGACTATCACTCTGTTTTTCATGCTGCCTGGAAGATGCTCTGTTTGAGATAAAGGAGATTGTATCCCATTTTTTGTGTGTGGGCGATGTCAATTTGTGACATTTTGTAAGCTTTTGCCAATCCGCTGTGAGATGCAAGCTTTTCAATGCAGAGAGATTGTTTATCTAATTTCTATGGCACCTGTTCAGTAATCTCTGTTTCTGGGGTTTATATGCTCCTCTCTCTAATGTGGCAGTAGATCAACAGTGTCTTCTGATGGCCTAGGCAATGTCTGCGTGCTCTTCTCCTTGACTCCAAAAGGACTGGGGTGTTTGTTGTGGCTGCAGTGGGTGTCAATGTAGCCGGTACACCAAACCTGTGGAGTAGCCTCAGAAGGAGCGAACTGTTGAGCATAGTGTCTTGAAGGTGTGGAAAGGCGTGAGGAATATGCCATGGCCCAGCTTTCTTTGAAGTGTTCCACTGCTGAATTGGACTTCTTGCCAAACCGACCATTTCCACTGAACAGCATGTCCATTAAAGAGGCTTGAATGTCATCTGAGAAGCCTGTGGATCTACTCTATTCCTGCCGCTGAAGAATCATGCTTGTGTCAACAGCTCTGCCCAAGCAGTCAACAGTGCAAAACCCAGACCACATGATATATTTTGCAGCATCCCGATCATCCTGGATGGTTGGAACCAAGTTGGCCGTAAATCGCTCAGGGACTGCCAGCAAGATCTTGCCTACCATGTCCTAATGAGCATGGGAATATCACCCCAGCAAACAGCTGACATTGACTGCGTTCAAGCTTTAATGGGGCGAGGTGGTGGTTGGAGGACTGGCATTGACTGATTGAAGGCCCTGGCTGGCTGTAGAAAACATTTGCTTTCCGAAAGCCTCAATTTGTTTCGACTGTCTGGCGGAAGTCACAGGGAATGAGTTTGGGTTCACCCAACTGGTGGAAGCCTTGGGTGGAAGCCTGAACCACCATTCTTCTAGTGTGCTACATTTAAAATTTCAGGATCGACTGGATTCTGCCTGTTCACTGGAAGACAGGAACAAGGCTTAGTCCAGATGCCAATAAGGATGTACCATGTTACAACGCATACCATTACAACTACCTACTGTTACAACGCGACCATTACAACGCATACCATTACAACGCATAGCGCTTTGAGGTGCTGGATAGTGGTAAGTATAATTTACTATTCTAACTCCAGTCCCCGTGGACCCTAGGGAAGGTGTTGGATAGTAAATTATACTTATTCCCTATCCTAGAGCGCCCCCCAGCGCAATGCGTTGTAATGGTATGCGTTGTAAAAGTTGCGTTGTAACAGTAGGTAGTTGTAAAAGTTGCGTTGTAACAGGTGTATACCGTCTGTCAGTAAGTTAATTTTGACTTCCATAGTTGGCAATTGTAAATCCAATACCTCAGCTGGCCATCTAATGACTATGTCAAAGGAGACACTCTTCCACTGATGATCCAGGGGGGGGGGGACACAATCATTGTCCAGAGAAATGTCCAACACATTGACCTTTTGCAAATCCATGAATACAGTGTCATCATAAATTGTATAGTACAATAATCCCTATCATCTCCATTGTCATCTCCAATGACTGATTTGGGACAGAGCCTGAACTGAACAGCAGTTGGAGCGCCAGGGTGCAGCTCCGAGACAGAGGCATGGTTCTGTCTGAGTCATACTGGAACGGAATCATCGCTATGTCGTCGGGCCGCAACGGTGCTGGGGGCTGAAAGAAATTCAGCTTGGAGTCAGAAAGGCCTATATGGACACATCTTCTTCCATCAGTCCAACGTCTACGTCATTTTAGTGCCAGACTGGAAGTTAGCTCTGGTGTCAGAGCAGAACGAGAGATGGGTTTAGGAGCCAATGTTGAAGGTGGGCCTGCTGTTGGTAACCTGACAAGAGACCTCTGCAGGTCCTTGGGGCACAAAGGCAGGACAGAGGGAACCAGAAGTGTACCAAGGAAGTCCAGCATGGCGGCTTTAAAGGCCTCAATCTGTTCGAATTCACCAACAGCCCCACAAGCTCAGGGTGAACCAGGAACTGCTGCAGAATTGGCTCCTCAGTGGGGGTCGGGGAGCTAGGCAGAGAGGCACCCTGATATCTTTTTTTTAATAATTATTTTTATTAAAACAAGGCATCAAAAATAAAGGACACAGTACAGAAGAATCACATCATAGTCCAATATAACATCTCCCTTTGCTATTTGCTATCTGAGGACCACAGGAGGACTACGGTACAGGCCTTGATCGGTTCAAGACTGGACTATTCTAACGTCCTATATCTTGGCCTGCCGGAATATCTCCTGCAACGGATGCAGGTGGTCCAGAACGCGGCAGCGCGTGCCATTTTTGGCCTGCATAGGCGAGTCAGTGTCTCTGGCTTGTTGCAGTCCCTTCATTGGCTGCCTATCCGGAAGCGGATAGTTTTTAAAACCCTAACTCTGGCACACAAGGCCCTTTATGCCGCAGGGGCTAAATATCTTCAAAGGAGGCTTGTCTTTTATCGTCCGTCACGATCTCTGAGATCAGAGTCGATGTTTCTTGCCACTGTTCCTCGCGTGAGGAAGGCCCGTATTGGAGGTCGCTCCTTTATGTCCCGGGCTCCACAGCTTTGGAACTCTTTGCCTCTGACATTGTGCAGCACCTCAAACTTGTTGGCCTTCAGGAAGACCCTGAAAACTTGGCTTTTTGCCTCCTAGACTTCTTTTTTCTGTTTACCCCGTTCACTTTTAATCTATGTGTTGTGTTTGTCTTTTTCAGGCTGCAATAAAGCGCCAGGACACTCTTTTGAGTAGCCGAGCGCTATAAAAGACACAAAATAACATAACATTACATCTCCGGGGGGACAGGGGATTAAAGTACATTCATGTCAGAAACCTCACGGGATGGGGGTACATCAAAAACAGAATCTCTAGCTGGCACACAGATCTCTCCTCTACACTTGTTCCAAAGTCCCCAAATTGATGCCCATTTTCGAGGGTGGCCTCTCGCCGTGTAAACAGACTTCTACCGGAACATACTCCAATCTAAGTCATTTTTCCTGCCCTCGAGGGTAGGAGGCTGGGCAATATTCCTTTTCGCTATCATGAAACCTAGTGTGGCCCACTGTGTTTATGCTGAGTAAAGGTCAGTAGGTTCCCATATATTAAGGAGGCATCTCCTCGCCTCTGGCTGCAAGGCGTCCCCCAAGACCTCGTGTATAGTGTTATGAATCTTACCCCAGTACTCGGCGATATATCAACACTCCCAGATGATATGGAGGAATGTACCCACAAGACGACACTTTTGTCTACACAATCCGACTTCCAATAACCCCATCCGTACAAGGCGGGGGCCTGTGACATAGAACCTGTGTAGTATTTTTAACTGAACGAGCCGCACCCTCACAGGAATAGCAACCACTTTTGGAGAGGACACAGCCAATTGCCAGTCCTCATCATCCAATTCTATGCCATCTCACGTCCACTTATCTTTCAACTCCCTAAGTAGATCCGCCCTGTGATTAATTAGTTTCTTATAGATCAGGGAGATTGTTTTGTCGGGGAGATGACCATCTAAAATTCTATCCTCAAGAGGCAAAGCCTCCGGCAGGTCCGCATTCACAGGCAGGGCCGCCTGTAATGCGTGTTGAATTTGCGCATAGCGAAAGTACTCGGATCTTGTCAGTTCAAATTCGACTTGCATTTCTTCAAATGTTTTAATCTTCCCTTTGCTCCAAATGTCTCTAATGGATGGGATCCCTATCAGATCCCACTTATCAAATCCTCTCATATTCCAAAGCTTACCCAGCCGCTCTGAATCAAAAAGTGGGGTAGCTAGCGTCAGGATGTCCCTCCATCCCAAAGAACTCGTGGCATCGTGCCAGATCCACACAGCATGTTTAGTTGGCCCTGTCAAGTTCAGCTTCGCTGACTTAGAGAACAGTGCCCTGTTGTAACTACCTCCAGGGAGGAGCCACGGGCCCATATGTTACATGGTTGACTGCGGCCAGCTGGGAAGCCCAATAGTATTGTTTGATGTCTGGGAGGGCAACACCTCCATCACACCATGGGAGCGTCAGCTTGGCTAAAGCAATACACGGTATGCAATCCCATAGTAAACTACGCTGCAACCCTTCCACCTCACGGAAATAACTAACCGGCACAACATTTAAGGTATTCTGAAGGGCATAAAGGAAACGAGGAAGAGACATCATTTTAAAGAGAGCCGCTCTCGGAAACAACGAGAGCGTAAGTTTCCTCCAGTTAGCGGTGTCGCTCCTAAGCCTCTGCAAAGGGGGAAGGAGATTCTTGGCATACCGGACTGCGGGGTCCAAAGAAATGATAATCCCCAAATACCTGAACCCATCCGTAGTAATTTGGATGGGACAATTTCACGGAGGAACTGGGGTCTCCCCTTAAAGAACAAACAAGAGAGATTTCCCCTAATTGATGGAAAGCCCGGAGTTCTTACCAAAAGAGGCCAGGACATCACACACAACAATAAGGGACTTCCGAGGGGAGGCCAGGTAAAGAAGTATATCATCTGCATACAAGGAGATCCGGTCCTCCCAATCAGGGGACCATCGAATGCCCCGGATAGATGGCTCCCAGCGAATTCAGGCCGCTAGGGGTTCCAGGGCCAGCGAGAAAAGAAGGGGAGCGAGGGGACAGCCCTGCCGAGTGCCCCGAACGAGAGGAAAGGACGCCAAGACACGATTATTAACCACTATTCGGGCGAGCGGCTCATGTACAATAAACACACCCAGCCAATAAAGCCAGGGCGAAAAAAACATTTTGTCAAGACCGCCCACAAATAGGACCATTCTACGGTATCAAAAGCCATGGTTGCATCAAGTGAAGCGATTACGACCGGTTCCTGCAGAGTGTGGGCCCTGGCTATCACGCCATGCAACCTACGTAAATTCAGGGCCGTATTTCTGTGGGGAATAAAGCCCGATTGATCTGGGTGTATCAGTCCGCTGATCACTTTCACCAGCCTATTAGAGAGAAGCTTGGCCAGTATTTTGGGCTCAGCGTTCAATAAGCAAATAGGCCTATAAGAGGCACAATTAGTCTTTGTTTACCCTCCTTATGAATCACTACCACCGACGCAACTCTCTGATCACAAGGCAGTATTCCCCTTCTCCCGGGCCTCAACAACCATACCTTTAAGGTAAGGAGCCAGCTTATCTGGCCTGAGCTTGTAGAGTTCAACTGGGAGCCCGTTGGGTCCAAGTGCCTTACCCGAGTTCAAGGAGCGAATAGCTTGAGCTATTTCGTAGGCTGTCAAGGCACTGTCCATAAAATCACGGTCCTCACTGGACAAACGAGGGAGCTGTATATCACGAAGCAGCAAATGGGAGTCCTCTTCCGCCGATCCGAGACCGAGGTATACACAGTCTAAAAATATGCTGCAAAGCTGTCGACAATACTCTGGGGTTCAGTAAGCAACGCTCCCTCGTTAATAGGGGCTACCCTACCCGCCGATTCCAAAGCGATACAAAACCGGAACCAAAGCGGGGAATGATCAGAGATACCCCTGGCGAGATGGACAGCTTCAGTGATGTAAGACGCCGGAACCAAACAGTAGTCCAGGCGCGAGAGGCTACCATGGGCACCAGAGTGAAATGTGTTTTGCTTCTGGTCAGGGTGGAGCAGGCTCCAGCTATCCACTAAACCCATTGCATCATGTAAGTCGGGCAGCCATCGCTGGGTGCACCCTGTATCTCACTGGGATGTCTATCCGAAACTCCAGAAACCACTGCGTTGAAGTCACCCCCCAAGATCAAAAGCCCTACCGGCAGTTCAAGCAGAAGCTTTCCCAAATCAATGAATGTAGTGGACTGCATACCCGGGGGGACATAGGCCGACAAGAGGGTAAGAACATGCCCCTCCCAATGACCCGTAATTCCAACATATCTGCCCCTATCATCCTCCAACGTGGAGTCTATCACCAACGGGAGCGCCTTCCGAATCAGGATGCCCACCCCCCTGGACCCAGACGTGAATCCTGCATGAGCCACCGACTTGTGCCCCATTCTATGCATCGCCTTACATCAATTACCCACTAAATGTGTTTCTTTTAGCAAGGCTACATTCGGCGCATGACGTTTAAGATACTGAAGAACCACACTACATTTAATTTTGTCGCCCAAACCATTCACATTCCAACTCAAAAACTTCAGTTCCCTACCCCCCATCATCGTGTATGAAAAGGAAGTGACAATCCTGTGTCTGCTGCATGCTAATCAAACATAATATACTGATGCCATCAACTATCCAAAATATAAAAAAATTAAACAGACTGCTATTAATGTGACACACAATAGAAGCTTGAATACGAAAATAAACCCAACTCTCAACCCCCCACCCTGCACCCCTGCCTGCAGCTTACACGCATCCCCAACTAGTAGTGTGCCTGTCGCCCCCTATCACCACAACACGAATCTACAGCTAACTAGAGGTAGTAAATAGAGGGAGGGCCCAAACTAGCCCGCCAATCCCACTCGCTCCCTGTCCCGCCGCTGCAACCCCATTTCAGATCAAACTATAGCGACATCTGTACTGGCGCAGCAAGTCAGGGGAACCGTTACATACCCGCCCCACCCCCCCGGTCATTACATACTACTATTTAAGCCCCACGACACCATTTTAGAATAGATCACTGTTCTTCCGCTTCGCCTCGGTCTCGGCTCTCCGCCTCAGTCGCATGTACACTGTCGAACCAGTCCGCCGCCACCTCAAGATTGTCAAAGAACCAGGCCTTCCCATTGAGCTCCACCCAGAGACGGGCCGGAAACATCATAGCATATTTTAGTCCCTTGTCTCTCCATTTCCTCTTCATCGATAAGAAGCTCTGACGCTGCTTTTGTACCATTTGGGTAAAGTCTGGGAAGAAGGAGAGAGTTGCGTTTTCATATTTCAAGGGGGGCGCATTACGAGCCGCCTGTAACATCACGTACCTGTCACGAAAATTCAGGATCCTGGCAATCATAGGGCGGGGGAAGCTCCCGGTCTTGGCCTGCCCCCAGGGACTCTATGCACACGTTCAACCGTAAAAAATTGCTAAGGCCTTTAGGTTGATATGGTTGAGAACAATCCGGCGTTTGGTCTTCTGATTTCTCGGGTACCCCAAGAAAACGGACGTTGTTAAGCCTGACCCTTCCTTCATAATAGTCCAGCTTGCGATCCGTGAGGCCTTTTGAGGCCTTGAGGTCCCGCAACTCCTGTTGCAGCAAGTTCTCATCGTCAATCAAGCTGGCCGTCTTGAGCTACAGTGACTTAACCTTTTCGTTGGCCTTCGTGAGGTCCGCCCGTATCAGCCCCATCTCGATCGTGACTGTGTCGAGCTTGTTGTCCAGGGCTTCCATATTCTGGTCCAGGAATACCTAAACCCCGTTGATAGCCGCCATAAGATTCATCAATGTTGGTTCACTGGGGGCAAAAGTGACCTCTTCACCCTCCGACGGGGTATTTTTCGATTCCACCGGAGACCCCCTAGGTAAAGTGTAGCGATCCAGCCGGTTCGATTGGATGGTCCTGGACCTCTTGGAGGACCGAGGTGGGCCCTTGTCCAACTCCATCTTTGTCGCCATCTTGCCAACTTGCTCCACTAGGCCAGGCCATGTTGAACTTCACCCTTGAGGTCAGGGTCACAGATCAGTCACATTCCCCTGCTGCCTACCAACGGGCCGCATTTGATCTCGCCCCCTCCGGGCCTCCACTAGGCCATGTCCGTCACCCAGTCAAGAGCAATCCAACAAACTCCACCGCTTCCGGAAAGTGACCAACGATTCAAGGGTCTCACTCCTCTTCAGGAGTCCTCCTGCCATTCGCGGTGAACAACCAACTCTGATAGGGTCAGACTGCACCACAACGCATCTCTGCCGTCCCCCTTCGCATAGTCTATCACTGGCTCACCTCTTCGGAGTCCCACCATGCCGCGGCCGTCCCCGGCAGTTATTCTCCCCGGTGCCTTTTCATCGACCCAGAGAGTGCGCCACAGCTACACAATTCGCGCCCCGTCTTTGGGCACTTTCTTCCTCTTTGACGTTGGGCAGCCAGTGGGCACCCCGCAGGCACCTCCCGGTACAACTGCTGTAGCACAAGACATCCAAAGGGGGTCTCCCAAGTCGGCCCGGACAGGTCTCTCCTTTATTTGGCCACTAACGTGTTTCCCACCACTTGTGGGCCTTTACAAGGCAGCACAGCCTCAGCTCCCCTAGTCACCATCTTTCCGGAGCTCCTCGGGGTAATGCAGGCTCAGCGATCAGTTTCTGCACCCCTCCTACTCTGTACCACCACTCCCAGGATCACAACGGGCTCTTTTATTGCCCCGGGGGTGTCTGCATTAAATAACCAGGGCTGACCGGCATTGGCAATCCACAGTCCCGGCCGTGCATGTCCCGGGGCGGCCGGGGCACCGCGCAGCCCCGACAGATGGTTCCTTGGGCCAGGCCGGCGCGTCACGAGCCCCCGCGCCGTTCCCAACACAACTTTGCTTCACTGGCAGAGACGATGGGGCCCACCGAAGCCCCCGGGGAATTCGCTCCACATGTCGGGCCGGACTTATGTAAACTGTTCCGCGGCCCCCGTTGTTATTGCACTCCAGTCAGCCTCATTTATCACTCGAGGCACAGGCTTCCACGCTGGACAAGGCCCCGAACTTCCGAGCGGTGTAACTCCGCCGCCGGACCACGGAGACGACCCGGGGCAGTTACTACGGGCTTCGCTTTTACTCCCAAGTCAGGGAGTGGGGCTCGGGCACAGGATGGGCAGCAGGATGTAATGACAGGGAACGAAGGTCGGCGGAGCCGAGTACCTACGCGGCCATCTTGGTCGCCGGCTAGGCTCCTCGGCACCCTGACATCTTGGCGTCTTTTCAGATTGAGAGTGGTGAGGCACAGATGAATTCTGCTTTGCCGCCTACTGCTTCTGCTTACCAGAAGATTTTCACTCCAACGAGAACCTGATGCAGGAATGGTCCTGAGAATGGGAATGGGTCCACTTCCCGGACTTATTCAGTGTTAGGCGACATACTGCTTTGCTTCATATTATCAGATCGCCTATGAATTTATAAAGGCATACTCCTCAAAGGAAATTAAGTCATGCCCCTAATCCCAACTACTCAAGAAGCGCGCCTTTTGCACAGACATTTGTCTGTGACAGTCCTTAAAAGGCTTAAACTCTATAGTTTTAGCAGGGGACACAGCTCCCCTGCACACAGATAAAAAAAGCAAATTTCAGAAAATAAACTTTTTAACTGATGAGGAAAAAAGTGCGAACAAACTCCAGATCTCCATATGAAGGCTCAGATAGAAAGCAACAAATGTTGACACGCAGTGGTGGCAGTTATATGTGTCTCCATCTTAACTTCAGAGGTGGAATGAATTCAATGTAAAACTGCATGAACCCACCTACTGGCACTCTTCAATCTTACAAACACAGTCAGATGCTTTAGTATATTCTAAAGGTGAAGAATCTGCTGTCAGAATTATTGATCAGAAGGCCTACACTTTAACCCCTTGCGTGCGGGGCGTATTCCCCGCCTGTGCTGACTCCGCCTTGCGCGGGCGGAGTCATGACGGAACGGTTCCGTCATCAGCACAGCTCAACCGACGCTGATGACGGAACAGTTCCGTCATCAGCATGGAAGGGGTTAAGTACCCCAATAATCAAAAAAGGACTCTGCACTGGGAGTGGTAAAAACCACAGCAGCTAAGAGGTTAAAAGTCGGCAGTGGTTCCCAGAACACCTGGCCACTGCCAAGCAACTTTTCTTTTCTGAAGATGCCCAAAGGGCACCCTTGCGAATAGGTACCACCAGCTTTGAGGAGTTGGTAACCTATCAATGGTTTGCAACCAAACCTGATGTCACAACTCATTGATACATAGCATTCCAAACCACAATTTGGAAGTACCCTACACATGTCCCTTTCAAATTGCAATTTAGTATGCAATTCTAAACTCTATTTTGCGATTCTGGAAGCACTTACTGAATTGCAAAATGGGCCTATGAGCCATTTAGCCGTCTCAAACCTGCAAATGCTAAATGTCTTTGTACAGCTAGCCCTTCCTTTTTAAAGGTGGGAGGTCAAGATTAACTGTCCCTATGCAATACAAACATGCCATCATAATTTCGAACCCAAATGCTTCCGCTTGTAAAGAGTACACTATCAGATTAGGTTGGTGTTTGGCCATTGCAGGAAGGGTGGCAATGACAGAACGCATATTGGTGAACCTATGCAGCATAGGAAACATTATTAGAACTATAACTGATGCCCTTTTTCCGGACATACTGCTGCAGGTTGGACAGCATTCTAACTGGTCATCATGCAGTACAGTCCAGACACATGGAACTGTTTTCTGAAATACACTATGAGCCAATGTAATATAATTAATTTCTAAGAACAGATTTGAAAAACAATGAACGAGAATAAAAGAAGATGATTACAATACAGTCACGGGGGAAAACAGCTATTAAAGATTTCCTGCATGCCCACACATTTCCTCAAAGCAGTCTTAAACAGAAGAGTTGGAGGCATAGACTTAGCGATGTTACCAGAATGTGATCCACTCGATCCCGCTTCTTTCGCCCAAATTTCATCATTTTCTGCCAATCAGTCTTGACATTTTCTTCCTTTTTCAGGCTGCATAACTTGAGCACTTCAGCAGTCAAGAACAGCTGCAAAGCAGAAAGCAGTGGAAGTTACAGCACAGCCAGCCAGGCTAATATGACAATGTACAGTCAGATTACGGACTCTTATAATCATTGACAATTCTATCAAAAAAGGCTTAAAAGTCGACCCCAAAGCAGTATGCCCATACATGTAATATTCACCTTTACATTTAACCTGTTTGCCCAGGTTTTTGAAGTACTACTAAAATATAATTAAAAACTCCACATCACCTAGTTACTATGCAGACAGCTTAACGCCTATATTTCTTCAACTCTCCCAACAAGCAACAGGTTTTATGCATCTCACAGTAAACAAACTACACGAAATGCTACAAATGATGGCAACAGTTTAGAACATTCACATTAAAAAACAAGATCAAGGCATGCCATACATCAAAGGTCTTCCATTTTATGTTGAACAAGTTACTTACCTTCTATAACGCTTCACCTGGTAGAGACAATATCTAGCTTCCGATTCCTCATCCAAGGCGTCAGACAGGATCTGGAAAATTTTGCGTGAGCAGTATCCTGTGTGCCGTTGGGTGGCTCTGTTCGGCTCCACGTGGCGTCGTTAGCATTGGTTACGACGTTGGGGTCACCTATAAAGGGGTGACCCAGGCGCGCAGTGGTCAGATACTCTTCACTTTTCCATGCTAGAAGCGTAGGAGGATAAGCCCAACACTGCGCTGTGACCAGAACCGCTCCGAAGAAAAGGAACTTCTGAGAGGGAATTAGCTGTGACTTCGGCACGTTAATGGTAAACCCCAGTGCATGCAGGAGGTCGGCCGTAGTCTGGAGGTGGGAGACCTAAGTCTGGGGCAAGCCTGTCTTCAACAGCCAGTCGTCGAGATAGGGGAAGACTGGAACCCCTGATCTGTGCAGATGAGCTGCGACCACCACCACCACTTTCATGAACACACAAGGGGCGCTGGTAAGGCCAAAGGGGAGCACAGTAAACTGAAAGGGCTTGTGGCCTATCATGAACCGTAGGTAACGCTGATGGGCCGGCAGGACGGGAATGTGAAAATAAGCGCCCTGCAAGCCCAATGCTACCATCCAGTCTCCAGGGTCGAGGGCAGACAGGACCTGAGCCAGTGTCAACATCTTAAACTTCTCCTTCCGGAGGAAGTGGTTGACGTTCCTGATATCAAAGATAGGATGCAGGCCCTTGTCCTTCTTGGGTACCAGAAAGTAGTGGGAATAACAACCACAACCTACTTCAGGGGCAGGAACGCGCTTGATGACTCCCTTGGCCAAGAGAGTAGTAACATCCTGTTGGAGAAGGGTCAAGTAATCCACCGACATGCAATGGAGTTGAGGTGGCATGGATTGACGGGTAGTCTCGAAAGGGAGGGACTAGCCCCTTCGGACTATCTGCAAAACCCACCTGTGCGAAGTGATGTTGAGCCAGTTGATGAGGTGATGGCGAATCCTGCCACCCACTGGCGAATGATGGCCCTGAAAGCTCAGAATAGGAGGGTTTGGAGGCTGCTGCAGAGGGGACGCTGGTGGACTGGTCCGCCCTCTGGCTCCCCAACTCACGGCGGTGGGATTCACGTCCTGGGCCGCGCAGAGGCTGGACAGCTTGCGCAGGCCTGTGGCTCTGGGCGGGACTTGGCGGGGCACCCCTTCCATAGCCACGAAAGGGGCGCAAAGTAGACTGCGCTGGGCGGGAGGTGGAAGCGAGGCCCAAGAATCTGGCAGGGGCCCTAGAATCCTTAAAACCCTCGAGCGTGTTGTCTGCCTTGTCGCCAAACAAGCGACAGCCATCAAAGGGCTTGTCCAAAAGTGTTGCTTGGACATCACGCGAAAAGCCAGTGGACCTCATCCATGTGTAGCATCTCAGTGCTACTGACGTAGAGATCGTCCTGCCTAGTGAGTCGGCGGTGTCCAGCCCACCTCTTATGGCGAACTTCGCTGCGTCTCTCCCTTCAGCAACTGCAAAGGAGAGCACGGCCTGGGCCTCCTCTGGGCACTGTGGCACCACATGCCCGACCGAGTCCCACACCGACTGGAAGTAATGGCCCAAGAGACATGCAGTGTTCACCGACCGCAGTTCTAAGCTGGAGGAAGAAACATCTTCTTCCCAAGGTGGTGCAGCTTCTTGGATTCCTTATCAGGTGGTGTGGTAGGGAATGCACCCTTGGAAGTCAATCGTTGGACCACCATGCTCTCAGGGGTGGGATGTTGGGAGAGGAAAATGAGGTCAGATAATCATCCTGTACACAGGAGCCCCTGTGTTGGGCTTTAACCAAGTGCCCAAAAGGTTGTCTGTAAGGGCCTCATTGAACAGCAGCAGGGGCTCCGAAGAGGCTGCTGCTAGCTGAAGCACCTCGGTCAGGAGGTTAATCCTGACCGCCACCATAGGAAGCTCAAGGATTAGGGGATCGGCCACCCTACGCAACACCACTGCGTAAGATGCACCTTCCTCCGTAGCCAGTGTATGGGGAGATATCATGCCAAGTTCTGGGGAGGTGTCCAGACTATTAGCATCACCCAAGTCCTCTCTCTCCAGTTGGGTTCCTCTAACTGGTCTGCCAAAGGGTCCACAGACCCCTCCCAGTCCTCCTCACCCTCCTCTGGTAGCCACTAGGGGCGATAGGGAACACCAGGGGAGAACAGTGGTACAAAAGTACCAGTTGACGTCGGTCCGGCGCAGTGTCCATATCGAGGGGGAGGCCGGGTCGACATTGGATGGTGACACAACTGGCATCGGAGGGGGTAGAGGTGTCGCCACTGGATTCGGCGCCAGAGGTGTCACGAGGTCGAGCGGTGCTGATCCGGATTTAGGCCTGGATCGCTGGGGGTCCTGCGGCGCCGGAACCTAAGCCGCCGGCATCGAAGGCCTAGAGCCTCCAGCCAAGTCCTTGGGGCCAGAAGGCGAGCCAATGGAGTCGGGCTGGCCAAAATGGAATGGAGGGCTTTGCAAAAGCCACGAAGTTAAGCAGGGGTCGATCCGGCTCCCAGGAAGGCCAGAGTCGACCCAACAGGCTCAGCAGGTGGCGCTTCTTGCGTTGCGTCGGCCGGGGAGAACGCAAAGAGCGACGGTGCTTCTTCACCCTCGACTTACTCGAAGACCAAGACTTAGACTAGTTGTTGGGGATGTCTCTGCGACCAGTCATGCAACCTCCCTCTCGACCTAGCCCTCGAACGGCGCAGATCGTACTGCCGGGCCTCAAGATGCTTTCGGGATCGCTCCCGCAAAGACTTTGGTTTCATGGCCCGGCAGTTGGAGCACGAATTCGGGTCGCGGTTGCGCTCCAAACACCAAAGGCACACATGGTGCGGTCCGTAACCGACATCAGTTTGCTACAAAAGTCACAAGCCTTGAAGTCGGTTCGAGGACGGGACATCCCTGCGTGCACCAGGAGTCGAACAACTCGAAAAGATGTTGACAAAAGTCGCAAAAAGAGTGTCAAAAAGTGATTTGATGTTACCGCTCTCTCCAGATCTGTGCTGGCTTGCGCGGAAAAAGAAAGAACTGATGTCAGCGCTCAGGGGCAGCTTCTAAGTAGATACTGCAATGTAATTCCGGCTACCACAATGCCAATGACAAACGCGGAGTTGACGGACGCAACCCACCGACATGCAGGGGTACTGCTGAAGAAAAATTCTCCGGATCCAGTCTGACGCCTGGGGGGTAATTCTAAGGTGAGGAATCCATAACTAATGGTCTCTTTCAGATAGATATGTTGCCAGAGGTAAGTAATTTGTTCATCTGATAGAGACTTCTAGCTGCAGATTAATTGCCTTTGAATAGATACCCAAGTGACAAATGTTCACACTAAAAGGTCCAGCAGGACTGAATGAGCAAATGCCTGCCTCTGCGGGCCTGCTTGTCCAGGCAGTAGTGCTTGGCAAACGTGTGCAGAGACACCCACGTTGCTGTCTGGCAGATGTCCAGGACAGGAACACCCCAAGCCAAAACTGTTGTATCAGGCTTCCCCCTGGTGAAATAAGCATGTAAGCCCTTAGGGGGCTTCTCTCTACACCATTTCTTCAGCAGTTTCCAAAGGCGATTAATAGGCCTTGGTCAAAAGTACGAGGGTTGTTTGTGGAGGCGGAAGGCCGCTTGAAGTCACCCTCCTTTTTCCGAAGAGATTTACCCTTGGAACCCCGTGCGCCAGACACCGGAGGTTAGAGGCATTTTGTAAATATTACCATGTGCCCAAAACTATACTTGCGCTAAACCTTAAATATATAGGACTTTTCCATTAATATTAGCCATCGGTTTTTATCATGCAGGAATCCTTTACAAGATTAATTGAAGTAGCCAGAGGACAGACTTTTGATTAAGATCACTAGAAGCGCACTAGTAGGATTGCCGTGCCACAATATATGACAGGGTGGAAACCCTATAAAGGTGAGCAGAGACATTTGGTCTCTCTACTTTGTGACGCTTGTCCAAACCACGCAAACTATTAAAGTACCCACCTTAATTTGTTTCCCCAACAGGCTACACACAGACCATCTAGTTAGTCCAGAGGAAGACCCCACAGAGACGATTACATTATCGCACATTGTTTCAGGGGTCGAAACGTCGACGCTTTATTGCCAAGTGTTGATGATCGCCCAGGATAACAAAGAAATCATTTGATTAACCACTCACTGGGCTGATACTTTCCTTTTTTTAAACTTCACACTGTGTCTAGATGTAATTTTTCTTTGTAGTATATGTCCATGTATTTTGTGTAATGTGTCGTGATATGTAAATATTTAAATGTTTTTGCTCACTTAAGTTCATGAATCTTAAAAGTCATTGTAGAAGAATCGTTCTGTGTGTGTGTTTATATATATATATGGGGCTGTGGGAGGAGCAGGTCCTCAAGAGGCAATATGAGGACATTCTGAAGGAACATGTACCCCTGTGGCTAAGGTATATAGATGACCTTTTTCTGATTTGGAGGGGGTCAGAAGAATTAGCCATACAATTTGTCAATAATTTGAACATCAACCATCTAAATCTGGAATTTACTGCCCACATGAGCAAGGATTCGGTAGTCTTCTTGGATACGGAAGTCTTTACATCTGATGGCTCCATATCCACCAGACTCTACCGGAAGCCCACTGCGGGCAATTCACTGCTGCACGCATCTAGTCATCACCCTACGCACTTGATCCACAGCATCCCCTATGGGGAGATGCTTAGAATCAAGCGCATCTGCAGCAGTGAACAGGAATGTAGACTTGCCCAGACTGCATGCAAAAAAAGATTTCTTATGAGAGGCTATGGAGCTTCCATTGTGAACAAGGCCATCAACAAGACTAAAAACCTGAGCAGGGAACAGGTACTAACCTCGGGGAAGATTAGCCCAACTGGGACTGATTGTCAACCGTCTAAAGTCAGAGTCATCTTGGACTTTAGCAAACAGCATGGTGCTATTAGACGAATCCTGAAGCGGCATTGGGGTTTAATCTTACGGGACCCCATAATTGGGGAGGACTTGACTCAACATAACCGATTGCCACAACTTGCTTTTAGAAAGGCTCGGTCGATGGCTAATTGCCTCGTCAAAAGCAATGCTGAGATTAAATCACCCTCTAATTGGCTATCAAAGCAAAAGGGTTTTTTTTAAATGTCAAATATGTAAAGCATGCAATCATGCTAAAAATGTAAAAACTTACAATACCCCGTTTTTACCTAGACCTGTTAAAATCACTAAAAGAATTACCTGCAAAATGGAATACGTGGTATATGTCTTAGAATGTCCGTGTGCACTGCGTTATGTGGGCAGCACAAAATGGCCCGTGCACAGAAGGATTCTTCAACATATCCGCGCCATCACAAATAAGGACCAGACATACCCGGTGGCGAGGCATTTCGAGGTAGTCCACAATAGCAACCCGAACCTATTGAATTACTTTGCCATTGACTGCATACCCTTGTCCCGTAGAGGGGGCAACAGGGAGAGTGCACTTCATAAGCTAGAGACTAAATACATCCTAGAATTAAACACCTAGTCTCCCTTTGGTTTGAATGCGACCAAAGACTTATACACATGTTTATAAATTATGATTTATGTGTATGTATGACTTTAGGTCTGATAAACCATGAGCGTGCTGATTAGGTTATCCAATCATGAAAACTTTCAAATTCTTGTGTACGAAATTATTATTTTTTTGGATTTCTCTTTTTACTTATTTATGATTTCTTAAATCACTTAGGTGGCACTCTTTATATTGTTTATAATACACATTTTTCACTAATACACCTTGGAGGATTTCAAGGTATGAGGAATCACTGTTTAGCAGTTCGGCCATCACCCCCTTTTTTTGCTAAAAATAGGTTTTTTTTAGCCAGCTGTGTTTGCCCTCTTGGGCAGGACTGAGTAAAAACCCTATTAATAGGGTAACCATACACACAACTGTTCACAGCAGCAATTTTAAATTTACATATGATATCATTACAACCATGGTATACAGTGATTACATGGGGACCCATTCCAAGACATTTTAATTTGGGTTCATGGTTCACATGTCCTTTATTACTTGGGCATGCCATTTTGGGTTTTTTATAAATTATGTGAAACCTCACCCATTTTGTACCATCTTATATCGGTGGCTAAATGTGAATTTGTTTATTGATTTTATGAATATTGATACAAATAATATTTATATTTATGATCTTATATCCATTTACCATGGTTTGGATTTGTAAATATGTAATTATTTGATGAAATGCATTTTGGTTGCTGCTGTTTGTAATATAATGAACTGCTCGGTTGTATTTACTTCCGTAGTTTTTGATCACATATGAAAATGTATAGTCTGTCTTTAATTTTTGTATGGACTTTACACAGCTGTAAATAATGACACTAGCACATTAAAAGGGCGGTTTGTTCGATGCAACGCGTCATGTGATCAAGGTCCAGGTGGGTCCGAAACGCGCCATGGCGGCTTTGGTGCGGGATACTTGAAAAAAATAAAAATTGGCACAAAGAACTCTCTGGGTCCGCTTGTTCATCTGCTTACCGAGAAGCTGTTTTGGTGAAGTACGAATATATGCATATATGAATATATGAATATATGAATATATATATATATATGAATATATATATATATATATATATATATATATATAAGTTTATACTTATCTTTCAAAAATATTGATATAAAAAATGTATCATGAAAAAGAATACAAGAGTTTTGCGGTTCTTGGTTTGGACATAAGTTGTAATTCCCTTTTTTCATCTGTTGATTGTTCTCATCCATTTGGAGAGAGATATCTTTGATTTCTAAGAGTGGCAGAACCACTGTTCGATTATAGTGCTTTCTAGGCAGGGCATAGTAGATTTTAATACAGAGAACGACTAAACGAGAAATGGCCCGTTTCTGCACTGCCGGACCTTTTTTAGCTCCCATGTAACCCACAAAGAGTTGGTCGTTCACCTGGAACTCTTTTGTGCAGTCAAGGTAGAACGACAACGCTTTGGAGATGCTTCTCTTCCTTAGAGGGATGCAGTGGAGCAAAAAAGGGGGGCAGCTTGATTGATTGACCCAGATTATCTGGAGTCACAACTTTTGAAGCACAGGTGTGAAGCACCACGTTATCCATATAAGTCATCATGTAGGGAGGCTTGAATGACAATGCATGCAATTCACTCACCCTCCGGGCAAATGTTATTGCCACTAGAAAGGCTGTCTTGAAGGTAAGCACCTGGAGGGGACAATTATGTCAAAGCTTGAAGGGGAGCACACAAGCTATGTGAGAACCAAATTAAGGTCCCACTGCGGCATGATAGAGCGTAGGTGGAAATGTGTACAAGCCTTTTTAAGAACCTATTTACAATAGGAAATTTGAACGAAGCTGCAAGAAAGGGGACAGATCAGGAAGATAACCCTTAAAAGCAGAGCCCTGCTGGGCAAACATAAGACTAAAGAGAAGAATATTAGTTAAAGAAGCCGAAAGAGGGCCAATAGACCTTTCTGTACAATATTTTACAAATGTATGCCAACGGCAGGCATATACAGTCTTAGTGGAAGTCCGGCTGGCCGCCAAGATAATATTAAATACTTTGGGAGGAAAGTTGAAAGCTATCAACTGTTGGCGCTCAATCTCCATTCATGGAGGTGGAGAATTGACATATTTGGGTGGAGAACCCTACCTTGCTGCTGCGACAGAAGATCCTTGTGAAGGGGTACCTGATTGGAGGAGCAATGCTCATTGGAAGAAGCTCTGGAAACCAGACTCTCCGTGCCCAGTCCGGAGCCTCAAGTATGACTTGGCCTGGTTGTTCTTGATCTTCTTCAGAACTCTGGGCTGAAGTGGTATGGGCGTACAGGAGGCCTGAGCTCCACTCGCAACGAAAATTGTTGAAGAGCGTTAGCCGCCTTTGAAAATCCAGCGTGTAAAACTGCTAACATTGCGCATTCTTTTGAGGCAAACCGATCTAAGCAAGGCTCTCCCCACTTCTGAAAGAGACCTTGCCCCACCTCTGATTGGAGACGCCATGCGGCATACCCTTCACACTAAGTGGGCAAGGGTATTCTCAGACGTGGGTCCCTTCCTCGCTGTGCCACTGGATAATACCCTGAAACCAGCCCCAGGATACTTGTTTCCGGTCCAGGAAGGACCTGGCCTGACAGTTCGGGCTGGACTGGTCCCATGAGGAACAGGGTCAAGACTGAATTGCATATGGCTGGGTCCAAACTGGGGAGGCATAGTGATCAAAAGAACGATGGATTAAACCCAGATCCTTGAATGGGGGGTGTGTGGTTGAAAAGTTTCAGCACTCCGTCCATCATCTTGTGTTTGCTTTGTGATCCGCTAGGCATCAACAGCTGAGTTTGTCTGCCCTGGAGTTCAGAGAACCTGCCAGGTGTTGAACCACTAGGGTTATGACCTGCAGCTCCAGCCATGTCCAGAGATGCAGGGCCTCTTGACAAAGGGTCAATGACCCCACCCTGCCCTGCTTGTTGCAGTAGCACATGGCGGTGGTGTTGTCCGTGCACAACTGCACTAACTTTCCCTTAACAGAGGGAAGAAATGCTTTCAATGCCAACCAGATTGCCTGAAGCTCCAACAAAAAGATGTGGAGACCCAACTTCGTCAGAGACCAGTGTCCTCTGAGCTCCAACTTTTCCAAATAATCTCCCCATCCCAGGAGTGAGGCATCTGTCACTACTGTGAGATCGGGTTGGGAAAGGGAGAGGGGTCTGCCTCTGACCCAATCGCGCTTTGGCAACCACCACTGCACGTCGTTTGCATTTCCCTCCAAGATCTGGACCACATTGTAGAGATTCCCCGGATGCTGCCTCCACTGGTACTGCAGTTCCCACTGCAGAGTCCGCATATGCTCAGCAGTCTCAGAGTTAATTTAATTGAAATCCAGGATCGAGGCGGAAACATTGGTATCATAGCCTGAATATCCTGGACTCGCTGCTCGGGGGATAGGCCTGATCACTAATCTCACATTGTAGGACACAACATTCTCTGTATGGCGTATTTATTAAAAGATCTCTGGTAAAGTTCCCTCTCGCGTGTCCCACCAGGCATTACAGTGCCAGCCTGGTGGAGGAGCATAGCCCAAAGATGAAGCATGTCACCTTCGGGTGAGTGAGGGCAATTATTCTCAAAAGCACATGCTTCTTAGGGTACCTGCATTCAGTTAGAGATAATGTCACTGGGACTGAACTTTTGGAACAGTATTCTGTGATTTAATTACAATTCTTATGAGGAGAGTGTATACTGGACCGTCAATCTCCTCGTCCTTTCTTGTGATATGTGTTCATAGACCCCCACATCGTGGCCTGAGAAATGTGTAGAACTGGCTATTCAATTGCAAATGTAGTAGAAGCCCCCTTGGCCCTGGTGGAATGAGTCTTCAGTCCTTCCAGAGGTTGCCCCTTGACCAATGCATAGCAGATCTTCATGCAGTGGACTACCACTTTGACAATGACCTTTTCTGCAGTCTTGTTAGTGCCTGGCATAAATGGACTATGTAGAGGGGCACCACGCAGCAAGGATAACATTCAACACGTTAGGAGGGAGAGCTAACTCAGTTAACTGTTGCTGCTCAGTCTCCACGCAGGAAGGTGTAGACCAAGATGCAGAACCTTGCCCTGCTGCAGTGACAGATGATCCTTCCGAAGCAGAAGCCTGATCAGGGGAATCTATCCCCTGATCAGGCCAACAGCCACATGCCAACAGGTTCTAGGCACCACACTCACCTGCCCCAATCCAGAGCTACTAGGATGTTTTGGGACTGGTGTTTATTGATCTTCACAACAAGGGGCGGGAGAGGTAGGAGTGGAGCAGCATAGAGGAGTCCCATATGCCATTCTAGCTGGTATGAAGCTTCAAAAGAAAGCAGTGTTGGGAACTCCAGTGCTCAAAAGCTTTGACAAGGGGCGTTTTTGGCGGTGCCATAAAGATCTACCAATGGTTCTCCCCATTGTTAGAAGATGCAAGGTGCCACTTTATAGAGAAACCATTTGTGATCTGCCAGCACCGTCGGCTGAGCTCGCCACACTAGTGTTCAAAGATCCCACAAGGTGGTTCACAACAAGGGAAATGCCCTGATATCCCAGTTAACTTTAGAGGGGAAGAGCCTCTGGGCACAGAACCTAGGACCCCACACCTCACTGCTTGCTGCAGTATCACATGACAGTAGTGTTGTCTGTGAGGTCCTGTATCAGACTCCCTTTAATGGAGATAAAAAGGCCTTCAGCAACAAGCGAATGGCTTGCAACTAACAGGTTGACATGGAGTTGGGTTTCCACCGAAGACAGGACCTCCGATCTCCACCTTGACCTCCCCAACCCAGCAGAGATGCATCCGTGACCACAGATCGCTCTGGATGGGGAATGGAGAGAGGTCTGCTGCTGATCAACTGAGGCATTAATTTAATTTTCCCTCATGGATTTCAGTCAAACCCCCCGCCCCCCAACCCAGCCTCACCGCTCTTACCTGCATGGACTGCTGCTGGGTGTGACTTTGGCACATTGTGAACAATGTCAGAAGCCTCACCATCATCTAGAGCTGGTCTATGAAGGACTATGGGCAAGCCCACCCTCAGCAACCAGTCGTCGAGGTAGGGGAAACTGGTATTACCAACCTCTAGAAGTGGGCTGCGACCACACCATCACTTCCATGAAGAGGGTGGAGATCTAAAATAGAATAAAGGCCCCAGTCCTTCGACACAAGGAAATAATGGGAGTAACAACTAGCCACAATTTCCGAGCTGGTACCCTCTCTACAGCCCCCTTCGACAAGAGAGCCTGCAAATCCTGCTACAAAAGGGCAGGAGCTCTACTGAAAGCTGCTCTTATGTGGATACAATATGCAGCGAGTCAGAAACTAATGGAAGAGTATAGCCCTGTTGAACGATCTGAAGGATCCATATGTTAGATTATATTATTTGCCTCCTAATGCAAAAATGTGTTGGATCCGGTCTCCTTAAAATGGTCTAGTGCCACTAAAGGCAAGCTAAAGCAGCTTGGAGGCAGATGATGTAGGGTTGGGGGACTGGGATGATGATCACAGTGTCTGCCCAAATCCCGCTCTGAAAGTATTGGTGCACCTGTTGCAGAGGTGGCCCCCAAGAAACATGCTGTGTCTCAGCTCTCTTTAAAGCGTTCCAGTGCTGAATCTGCCTTCTCGCCAAACAGGCAAGAGCTGTCAAAAGGCATGTCTATAAGAGCTGCTTGGACATCCCCAGAGAACCCCGTAGAACTCCTCCAAGTCTGGAGATAGAGCACCACACTGGTGCCAAATGACTGACCCAAGCAATCAGTAGTATCAAGGCCAAACCGAAAGTCATACTTGGCTGCATTGTGGCAAGCCTGATTGGTTGGAGCTAGGGAGGCCTGCAAGTCTTCATGTACCATCACTAAGATCTTGCCAACCATGTCCCGGAGGGAATGAGCATATATCAGCCAAGGAGACAACTGGCATTCACAGACCTCAAGGCTAGGCTGAAGAGAGCATATGTTTCCTGCATGCCTCGAGTCTCTATTATTCTCTGTCAGGGGAGTACTGGTGTGAGGGGGAGGGGAAGTTAAACACATTTGGGTTCACCTCTTTGGTTGAAGCTAAAACCACCAGACTCTCTGGAGCTGGATGTTGACTCCGAAAATCGGGGTTGCTGGTCTAAGACACCTGGCAATGTGTCTATTCACAGGAGAGCAAGGCAGCGGCAGCTTTGCTCAAGTGCCCATCAATGCGTCAGGAAGGGCTTTGTTGAAAGGTAGCAAATTCTCAGAGGAAGCCTGCCCAGGCTTTCACACCTCTGTGGGTTCCAACAGTTTTTTGCCTCCACATAAGGGAGGTATGGGTGTAAAGCAGCTGCTAATCACCACAGCGAAAGCAGTACTTTCCTCTGGAAATGACTCCATCAAGGGAAGTATCCAGCCCACTGGCCACCTGTTAGTCCATGTAGAGACTGTCATCCTCATAGTGAGAGGGCAAGTCATTCTCATTGTCATCTTTGAGGCTGGCAGACTCTGATCAGCGTTGGAGCCAAAAAGATGGTGAAGCACCTGAGGGCAGATCCTTGGCAAAGGCACTGTTCGGTCTGAATTTGACTGTATCGGAAGTGGGAGCATCAAATTCAGGATATGAATTCAGTGGAGGCAGAGAGGAGTTCAGCTCAGAGTCAGACACTAGTTTATGTATAGAAAACTCCTCCCACAGCATCAAGGCCAGCACAGATTTTGGTGTTTGAGCAGAAGTCTGCACCGAATCTGCAGGCAGTAATCCAACTGGAGCCACTGCAGATTCTTGGGGCACACAGGCCTGCCAGAGGATCATGGAAGAGTGCAAAAGATGTACAGCACAAGTTACTTACTTTTGGTAACGATATATATGTAAGAAACAGTAGTTAGTGTTAGATTCTTTACCTTAGAATATCCCCAGGCGTCAGACTGGATCCGGAAAGTTTTGCGTAGCAGTACCCCTGCGTGTCGGTAGGTGTCGTCTGCGGCTCCGCGTCCGTCGTCGCCGCCGGGATGACGTCGGAGTACTTAGACGCCGCCCTCGCGTGCTGACGTCAGTTCTTGAACATAGCTTTCCGTGCCAGGAACGCATAGCCATGCCAGAGACCGACACTGGTGCCATAAAACTAGGGCCCTCAAAGGGAATACCTTAACCCTAGATGTCGGTTCGCAGAACGGGGAGGATGGGTGGGGCGGTAAGGAATCTAACACTAATTACTGTTTCTTACAGCTATATCGTTACCGAAGGTAAGTAACTTGTGCATCTGAAAGAAACAGGTTAGTGTTAGATTCCTTACCTTAGAATAGATACCCCAGCAATACCAACCCCGGTGGTGGGTGTGCGAACCAAGATCACACCAGAAAATCCTGGAGAACGGAACGGCCAAAAAAGCCATCTCTCAGGACTTGGCTGTCCAGGCAGTAGTGTCTAGCAAACGTGTGCAGCGAGGCCCATGTAGCTGCCTGACAGATGTCTTGCAAGGGGACTCCCTGACCAAGGGCAGTAGTAGCCGCCGTGGCCCGAGTGGAATGGGCCTTCAGCCCAACAGGGGGCTCCTTTTTAGCCAAGGAGTAACAGACCTTGATGCACAACACAACCCACCGAGAGATGGTCCGTTTGTGCACCGCCCGTTCCTTCTTCGCACCCACGTAACCAACAAAGAGCTGGTTGTCCACCCGGATCAAGGTAGAAGCGGAGCGCACGATTTGGGTCCAGACGGTTGAGCCTCTCTTCCTCTTTCGAGGGATGCGGAGGCGGAAAGAAGGTGGGCAAGGTGATGGACGGCCAGATGTGAAAGGCTGTAACCACCTTGGGCAGGAAAGAAGGACGCGTTCTTAAAACAACTTTGTCCGGATGGACAGTAAGGAAGGGAGGCTTAGAAGATAGAGCCTGGAGCTCACTCACCCTCCTAGCAGAGGTGATGGCAACCAGGAATGCAGTGTTAAGAGTTAGAAGACGAAGAGGGCAATTGTGAAGTGGTTCGAAAGGAGCGCACATCAGATAGGTGAGAACAAGGTTCAAGTCCCACTGAGGCATCACAAAAAGAACAGGAGGAAACATGTGTGTGATGCCCTTCAAGAATCTATTTACAACAGGGGACTTTAAAAGAGAAGGCTGATCAGGAAGCTTCAAGAAGGCAGAAATGGCAGAGAGGTAGCCCTTAAGAGTGCCCAAAGCAGAGCCCTGCTGGGTAAGAGAAAAAAGGAAGAGGAGAACCTCTGAAAGGGGGGCAGAGAGAGGATCCACCAAGTCCAAGGAACAGTGGTTTTTTGAACCACCCTTCTCAAAATAAACCTAGTCCTGTTTACTTTTTACTTTCTAGTATCCTACACCTTTAAGAAAGCTCCTTGCTGTTTCGAGACTACACCACTTGAATATTTTCGGCTTCGACTTCACCTTTAGAAGTATGATCAGTTTCTAATCTATGTTTCTACACAGTTCCGATTCGTATTTTTTAAACGCGGTCTGGTTCGATATAAATGCACTTTCCGTGTTTACATTTCAGTCTTCGAACTCGTAAATTTGGTGTTCAACTAAGGGCGAGTCTGAATGGGAAAGCTTCGGCTTTTTGTCTCAGTGTTAGGAACAATTTCATATCTCTCTTAGGAATTTTAGATTAACGAGTATACACCGGACGATTAGAGAGCTTCAATCTTAAAACTCTGTTTTTTATGTTGCTCCATCACAGCCATCCACCGAATCACCTCCGGTGGAATAATTTGACATTCTCGTCCCACGCAGTGACTCTTGGTCTACAGTGTACAAGGTATGAAACTCGCAATTTAAGTAATTTCATTTATAACGATTACTGCGGGGTCGCAAATAGAAACTGTATTTCTTTTCACTCTATCCCATCCGTAGAATCTCATTTAATCAACGTGTCGTCTCCGACAGCAGGCATCAACACGAGTTTTTCTTCAGCAACTTTTTTTTGGTAAGGACACTTCTAATAGATTAAGCCATTTGTCTCTTCATTTCAGTCCCCACAATTAATCATCCAGCAACAGGTTCTTTTCTATCTCAACATTTGAAACACTGGTAATGCATACTTTTTACTTTACATGTGTTTTCCATGTTTATTTTTCATTAGGTCTCGCCTGTCGATGCGCATGCGCATCGAGCAAGGCGAGAGTATTGGCACTTATCCGCTCTTTATCCACACTGCAAGGAATCGTGGCGATTCCTTGCAGTGCACGAGAAATGTAAGCTCAATGCGCATGCGCATTGAGCTTAAATGCGCGTGCACATGCCCCCAGCCGCCTGCCTTGCCTACTCTCTCTCACAGCCTCCCCCAGCTCCGCCCCCTCACTACTTGATTGCACGGCCGCTAGGCCGTGCCTCCCCTACTCTCCTCCCCCCTCCTCCTCCTCTCCTCCCCTGCCTGCCTGCCGCTAGGCCGTGCCTCCCCTACTCTCCTCCCCCCTCCTCCTCCTACTCTCCTCCCCTGCCTGCCTGCCGTGTCGCACCTCTCCCCTCTCCGCCCCCTCCCCTGCCCGCCCCCTCCCCTGCCCGCCGTGTTACGGTGAAAGGCTTGTTTCCAATTTAAGCACAGGGAATGAATACAAACTTCTCTGAATGTTGATAGAAATAGGCATCCGTTATTCCTGTGATGTGATAGCATCTTTATATTGCGCAAAACGTGTCAACAGATTTAAAGTACAACATTTAAATTATTTAAAATTCAAATGGCCAAAACTTGCAACTGTATTTTGCAGCGATGGCGTGGTTCATCAGCTGTCCTGAGCCTTAGTTAGTCTAGCTTCGAAAGCCATAAATAGTCTCTCTTCTACTGTGTTCGCCTTGTTTGTCGTCCTCTTGGTTTAGTCTGTCTTCCATGTCTACGGGGCTGGATTGGTAGTTCATCGACTGTGTTGTTTGGGACTAGGGCCGGCATCTCTCTTCTAGTTGGGGATGTTAAAAGTTCTTCCTCTTGGTTATTGACTACGCCGCCATGGGTCTGAAGCTTCCAGCAGATGACAGTCCAGTGCGGGTGTCTGTGCGTGTGCGGCCGCTGCTGCCCGTAGAGGTGCTCCGTGGACACCAGCCTTGTCTGCGGGTGGGACCGCAGGAGCTCACTCTGGGACGGGACCGCACTTTCCGTTTCCACCAAGTCTTTGGGGCTGAGACCCCAAACCAGGAGGCCGTGTACTCGACCTGCGTGCAACCACTGGTGCAGTCTTTCTTTCAGGGCTACAATGCCACCGTGATCGCTTACGGTCAAACGGGTTCTGGCAAGACCTACACAATTGGGGAGGCGAGTGTGGGTGAGTAAAATATGTAATCTTTGTACGTCCCCCTATTGGTGGCTGTGTGTGAGCAGTTGAGCTAGTCGTGCTTCCCACGGGTGAATATATCATCAAGGCTGCACTGTATTGTGTAGTTTCTGATGCACGTGAGCACATACACAATTTCTGGTGTATGTAAATAATGTTACATTTCTGGTGCCAGCGATCAGTTTATCCTTTCTGGTGCCAGACTGCCAGTGAGTAAGGTAGCTCTTCTGTTGCAAGTGAGCCATGTTCCATTTCTAGTGCAAGCCAGCAATGTTCCAGCTGTACTTACTACAAGTGCTCGTGTGTTTGGGAGAGAAAGTAATAATGTTGCACGTTTTTTTATCGTAGCACAGTGCTCGCCATTTGCAAGCCATCTTGGTGCTGTTTGGTAATTTATTTTGCAGATTTTTCTCTGCTGCTCGTGGGTTTCCCCTATTTTTGAGGTTTTGTATCAGGGGTGTTTGTGTGCGGTCCAGTGTCTCATAGTACACGTGTCCCTCTCTGGCCTGTCCCAGTGACAGACTTTTCATGGTCCAGTGTGCATGTTACTGTCGCCTTCCCAGTTTTATCTTGTGCCCCTTCTCTCGTCCATGTTTCCATACCAGTATCACCTTCCCCTGTCAGTGGGCTGGGTTCCTCCGGGTCTCAGACCTATTAGTAATTAAAAACAGACATTGAATCGAGTTCCTATATTAATGTCCTTAATTTTACTGACACATAATACTGATTGATTTTTGAACAATGAATGTAAAAGACGTTAAGGTAATCCAAGTCAGCGATTTAGTTCATGTTTAAATTTCACACGTTTCACTTAATCTTGCACCAAAATACTGGTCCGGTGTTAACATTACAAGGATCACAACAAGCATTTGCAATGCAATAGGTCTCGCATTAGGAACGTTTGAGCTATTGGTATTGTAAATGAAAAATGTTGTATTTATGTATTGGTTTTGAAAATAGCTAAATTAATAGCTTTGTCATTTGCAATGCCAATAGTTTTAGCTTTCGCAAATGTGACACCTATAGCATTTGTAATGCCATATGTGTTGTATGTACGTGACTTAGATGTATTGATATTACACACCCTCACTCTCACTCACCCTCACTCTCACTCACCCTCAACACCTCACCCTCACTCACCCTCACTCACCCTCAACACCTCACCCTCACTCACCCTCACGCTCACCCTCACTCACCCTCAACACCTCACCCTCACCCTCACTCACCCTCACCCTCACTCACCCTCACTCACCCTCACTCACCCTCACTCACCCTCACCCTCACTCACCCTCACCCTCACTCACCCTCACCCTCACTCACCCTCACTCTCACTCATCCTCACTCTCACTCATCCTCACTCACCCTCACCCACCCTCAACCCCTCACCCTAACTCACCCTCACTCACCCTCAACCCCTCACCCTCACTCACCCTCACTCTCACTCATCTTCACTCACCCTCACCCACCCTCAACCCCTCACCCTCACTCACCCTCACCCACCCTCAACCCCTCACCCTAACTCACCCTCACTCACCCTCAACCCCTCACCCTCACTCACCCTCACTCACCCTCACCCTCAACCCCTCACCCTCACTCACCCTCAACCCCTCACCCTCACCCACACTCACCCACACTCACCCCCACTCACCCTCACTCACCCACCCTCACTCACCCTCACCCTCACTCACCCTCACTCACCCTCACCCTCACTCACCCTCAACCCCTCACCTCACTCACCCTCAACCCCTCACCCACCCTCAACCCCTCACCCTCAACCCCTCACTCACCCTCACTCACCCTCACCCTCAACACCTCAGCCTCACCCTCACTCACCCTCAACCCCTCACCCTCACCCACCCTCACTCACCCTCAACCTCATGCTAAAGATTTACAAAAAAACCCATAAACAATTCTAAAAGCACTAACTCTAATGCTGTGAGACCTATTGCATTTCTAATGCTTGTTTTCTATACGTTTGATGAAACGTTTTTTTTTCGTGTGTCTTAATGTTTGCCTTATTTTAATAGACTCATTAGCCATGGTTTAAAGCTTCTCTTGATTAATTGTGTACGATTTAATGTGAATCCACTGTTGTACTATTGCAAGTGCTGAATGTCGGTTTAACCAATGTTTATATATGTATATTATATTATGTTTTTCAGCGCCCCTGACTAAGGGAAATACTCCCGAAATGCATTGGGACTGGATTATTTGTTTATTCCAATTTACTTTTTTTGTTTAGACAGCAAATTTAATGTCTAGAATAAGACCAAGTAACACTGACTGTTTATTCCAAATGTATACACAGTATGTTTAAAATTCTGAAATTTTGAAATGATTGGTCACGGTTAAAAGTTTGTATTAACAAATAAGCATTACAAGTTTGCAGTTTATATAGGCAGATGGATTTCTGCTGCAGGTAGTGCGGGCAGGGTCTAATGACGTCAGTCACTAGTTCATATTCATTCTTTGCTGTGCACCATGCCACAAATTTGATCCACCTGCAGGAGTATACCGATTTTGTGGATGGACACCTGGCAGCCAGAATCACATCACAGACTTCAGGATGCAAGTCAAATAGCCTCAACTGCCGCCGCTCAATCTCCACGCATTGAGGTGGAGGCTGGACAGGTTCAGGCGGAGGATCGTACCCTGCTGCTGCGACAGAAGGTCCTCCTGAAGAGGCAGACGAATCGTGGGATCGACTGACATGCTGAGTAGCTCCGGATACCAGTACCTTCGTGCCCAGTCCGGAGCCACAAGGAGGACTTGGGCCCGGTCGCGCCTGATCTTCTTCAGCACTCTGGGCAGAAGTAATATAGGCGGAAAGGCGTACAACAGACCGCAGCTCCCCTCGCGACGAAAAGCGTCACTGAGCGAGTGTCGCCTTGGAAATTCCAACGAGCAGAACTGCGCATTCTCTTCGGTGGCGAATAGATCCAACCAAGGCTCTCCCCACTGCTGAAAGAGACGCCATTCGTGATTCATCATGCACCGGTGGCTGAGTTTGTCCGCCCTGGCGTTCAGAGAACCTGCCATGTGTGTAACCACCAGGGTTACGCCCTGGCGTTCCAGCCATTGACAGAGGCGCAGAGCCTCCTGACAAAGAGTCCACGACCCCACCCCGCCCTGTTTGTTGGAGTACCACATGGCGGTGGTGTTGTCGGTGAACACCTGCACTACACTCCCCCGGACAGAGGGGAGGAATGCCTTCAGTGCAAGTCGGATCGCCCGCAGCTCCCGAAGGTCGATATGGAGCCGGGACTCCGCCGGAGACCAGAGGCCTCTGATCTCTGCCTCTCTCATGTGGCCCCCCCAGCCCAGGAGGGACGCATCCGTCACAATTACGTGCTCCGGTTGGGGTAGGGTGAGGGATCTTCCGCTGACCCAATCGCAGTTCGTGAGCCACCACTGCAACTGCCTTGCAGTGCCCTCCGAGATCAAGACATGGTCGGACAAGTTGCCCTGATGCTGGGCCCACTGAAACTTCAGGTCCCACTGCAGAGCCCGCATCCGCCACCTGGTGTGATGCACCAGAAGGATGCAGGAGGCCATCAGCCCTAGAAGCCGCAGCGTCAACCTGACAGAGACACGGGATAAAGGCTGAAAGATCGGAATCAGAGCCTGAATATCCTGAACCCGCTGTTCAGGAGGATAAAAGTAAAACTGCGCCGAGTCCAGAACCGCTCCAATGAAGAGGAGCTTCTGAGAGAGGCACATGTGTGACTTCGGCACATTGATGGAGAACCCCAGCAGGTGCAGGAGGTCGGCCGTAGTCTGGAGGTGGGGCTGACGACTGTCTGGGACGAGCCTGCCTTAAACAGCCAGGCACCGAGATAGGGAAAGACTGACACCCCCGATCTGCGCAGTTGAGCTGCGACCACCGCCATCACTTTCGTGAACACCCGAGGGGCGCTGGTAAGGCCAAAGGGGAGCACAGTGAACTGAAAGTGCTCGGGCCTACCGTGAACCGCAGGTATCACCGGTCGGCCGGCAGGACGGGGATATGGAAATATGTGTCCTGCAAGTCCAACGCTACCATCCAGTCTCCAGGGTCTAGGGCAGCTAGGACACGAGCTAAGGTCAGCATCTTGAACTGCTCCTTCCAGAGGAAGCTGTTGATGCTCCGTAGGTACAAGATAGGGCGTAGGCCTCCTTTGCCCTTCTTGGGTACCAGAAAGTAGTGGGAGTAGCAACCACGTCCTACTTCTGGCCCAGGAACGCGGTCAAAGGGCTGCAACTTCCCCCTGCAGAAGTTTCAAGTGATCCCCTGACATGCAGTGGTACTGAGGTGGCATGGCTGGAGGGGTCGCCTCGAACGGGAGGGAGTAGCCCCTTCGGACGATTTGCAGCACCCACCTGTCCGATGTGATAGTGCACCAGTGGAGCAGGTGATGGCGAACCCTGCCCCCTACTGGCATCGAGTTGGCCTGAAAGCACGGACTAGGAGGGCTTTGAGGCGGATGCTGCGGGGGTGGATGTGGACTGGCCTTGCCGTTGTCCCCTGGCACCGCCACAGCGGTTCCCACGTCCGCCAGCGAGCTGAGGTTGGTTTTGCGGCCTGTGGCTGGCAGGACGTGAAGGGGCGCCCCTTCCTTGGCCACGAAAGGGGCGAAAGGCAGAAGTTTGCTGGCGCTGGCTTAACAAGCCCAAGGACTTGGCCGTAGCCCTGGAGTTCTTGAAATGCTCAAGCGCACGGTCTGCCTTATCGCCAAAAAGGCAACTGCCATCGAACGGCATGCCCATGAGCGTGGCCTGGACATCAGCCAAAAAGTTGGCGGACCTGAGGACGGCGCCGGTCTGACGCCGGATCCGGACCGGGGACGACGTTGTCCGGAGACAGCTTTGTGGGCGATACCCTTCGTGACGGCGCCGGCGGAGGGGTCGTGAGGTCGACCGGCGAAGTTACGGATCCAGGCCTGGATCCTGAGGGGCCCTGCAGCTTCGGGACTGGTGTCGTCGACGACGCCGGGGCCAAAGCACTCGACGGCGCCAGGGCCGGAGCCGCCGGCCCACTTGGGCTCCCAGACGGATCCACGGGGCCCGAAGGCGCCCCAGCGGAATCTGGCGGAGGGAAGCGCAACCTCATGGCCGTGAGGAAGGCGCTGATCTCTGGCGTCGCGTGCAGCCCAGGGACCGGCGGGTATGGAGCTGGACACGGGGCTTGGGGTTCCGGCGGTGTCGCCCGAACCCCCGTCCGCGTCCCACGAGTCCGGGGGAGTCAGAAGAGCGATGTTTCTTCTTCGACTTCTTGTGCCTCGACTTGCCTGAGGACTTTGAACCTGACCAGTGATGTCGACTCGCCGAGCTGTGATGACTGCGGCCCCGCAACCATTTCCTCGACCTCCTCTTGGACCGGGACCTCGAGCGGCGCGGGGCCGACTGCCGGAGCTAGAGTCGCTTACAGGACCGCTCCCGCCTAACTTTCGACGTCAAGGCCCGGCAGTCGGGCACGACTTGTCATCATGGTCGGCCCGAGGCAATAAAGGCACCGACGGTGGGGGTCGGTAACCGACATCAGTCGGCTACAGTCGTAACAGGGCTTGAACCCGGGCATCCCTACCGGCACCGGAGTCGATAAACGACTCGACCAAATCCAAAATAGATCGAAAAAAGTTAGTCAAAAAGTGACTAAGGAGTACTGCTCTTCCCGGATCTGCACTTGCTGGCGTGGAAAAAAGCATTGACGTCAGCGCGCGAGGGCGGCGTCTAAGTACTCCGGGGACGTCATCCCGGCACCAACGACGGACGCGGAGCCGCAGATGACGCCTACCGAGGCGCAGGGGTATTGCTACGCAAAACTTTCAGGATCCAGTCTGACGCCTGGGGATATTCTAAGGTAAGAAATCTAACACTAACCTGTTTGTTTCAGATACATGGCATTACTAAAGACCTCGATTTGTTGTGGAAATGCGGAACCTAGGGTGCATCTGGACTAACTGTGCAATCTGCTCCTCAGTGGATTGGGAGGAAGGCGAAGTGGCACACTGATGTCCTTGCGACTTCTTTGAAAATAGAGAGTGGAGGCATAGGGAAAGACTAACACTTGTCTTGCCTCTTTGACTATGATTTGGTCTTAATTGAAGACTTAGACAGCAACCAGGACCTCTTGCAGGAATGATCTCGGGAGTGGGAACAAATATGCCCTCTCGGATTCAAGCAGGTTTCTTCTGATGTTTGGCAGCAAACAACTTAGCTTCACGTTCATGGGTTACATTTGGATTCGTGAGGGTGCGTTCCTCACACGACTTGAAGCTGTGTCCTGAGCCCAAACACCAAAGGCATTCCTTGTGCCTATCTGACACAAACATTTGCTTGCAACAGTTCCAGCATAATTAAATCCTGCAGTTTTTGGAGGGGACTTAGTTCCCTTACACACTACTAAAGACAAAAACTTTCAACTGACAAGGAAAAGGGGGAAGGGAGCTCCAGATCCACAATTGAAGGTGCAGGAAGAAAGGAATGGACGTCAGCACACAGGGGTGATGCTAATATGCGGCTCCATTCGCCACTTTCATATGGAACAAAGTCAACCCAGAGCTACACAGAGCGGCCTACCGATGCACAGGAGCCCTGATGTGTGAGTGCCCAGATCGAGTATGGCGCCTGAGGATATTAAAGTTAAGGAATCTGTTGTTATAAGTATTCATCAGAATAATTGGCAGCTTAAGGACAAGAGAAAGAAAATCATGCTTTCATCGCCAAGCGGCCAGTTCCTAATATTTTCTGCATGTTCCCATAGATCTTAGCTTTAGTGGCATGGCCTTTAAGGATTATGGAAAAGCCCCTCAGGAAAAAATAGGCCACAGGTCTGGAGGAAAAACTGGATTGCTTTGCCCTCCAAAAAGCGCATAAGAGTTCTGGATATTGGGGAGGTGGCATGGTCAAGGCCCACTGATAGAAAGCCAAAATCTTATTAATATCTTTGAATGGTCATCGTGGAAAACTATTTTGGGTCAAGGCAAGGAAAATAGCATATATCAACAAGATATAATCCAGAAGATGAAATACAAGCAGAGAACACAAGGGAGAGCGTCAACCCTATAAATAGCTCTGCTACAGTTTCAAGAGAATAATCCTGCAAACATAAAATAGCACAGCAGAAGGGACTATGGGGGGCACTCCAGTAGTTTTGTGAGGGTTTCCCACTAATAGAAAACACTTCCAATCATGCTGGCTGTAATGATGGATAATTTATTACCATGAACAAAACCCCCAGCCCCCCACATTACTGCTTTGCAAGTGTCCCCTATATATACTTAGGAGAACTCAAGTGACAAAGTCTCTCCAGTAGGAAGAGACTTGAATGACTATTGCTATGAGATTGCAACAGCCTCTGTTCCTGATAAGAATGAGCAAACTGACAGTGCAAACCTATTCAAGCTAACTTTCTAACAAATCTTTATCTCAATTTACTGTAAAGGGCGAGAAATATACAATGACCCACCCGCACATTTTGGTGTAGGCCTCAACAATTGAAAGTGCAGGACATTTATAGGCGCCGGTAGCATAAATTAGCACAGAAGGACAAATAGTATGCAGTACTATTCAGCAGGTACTAGCCCAGCAGGGAAAAAGCAAGAGAGTTCCCGGTCTTCAAGTTATTCAACTCACTCAGATGATTCATCAGTATATTTCATACCTTGATCTCCTCCAAGTTGTCTGGATTTTTTACTCTTCTGTAGTATGCAGATGTGGCCCTGTATGGCTTCATCCAGACAGGCTGGTGCAAGTTGGGATCATCAGCAAATATCTCCCCAAAAATCTCTCTGGTCAAGTCAAACACAGCCTTCAGAAAAGAAGTTAAGAGAAAACAACTCCATCAGATTAATCAATATCTAGGTCTGTCACACAATGTTCCTATTGAATACAAGTGCTTCACTATGTACTCCCTGGGCAAACACTCAATGGGCAACTCTTGAGAACCCTCTCCAAAACGTAATGCTCCACCACTTTAGACAACTTGCATGACCAATGGTATCACTGAAACCACAACTATAGAATCACATATCAATTTTGCTCATCAATGTGGATGCCACTCACCCTAGCAATAACATGACGGTTCCCTTCTTTACAATACTTTAGGCCATTCTTTTTTGATGTGATATGCCCTCTTCCACCAATCTGATCACTAGGGGGCTGACATAAACCATTGATAATCCTGAAGACTAATCTAGGCAGCTACTCATATCCCTATTGGCAACCTTCTACTGTATGACTCCAAATACCTTTCCACTTACTACTAACTGTGCATAACTTTCCACTGCCCGTACCATGAATCCTGTGACCTCGACCCCAATAAATTCCTGATCACTCACAGTAACAGATCTGTAACTCACTATCACTGACACTAGTCTTTTTTCCACTAGGTATTAACAAGCTTGCACTGAGCTACCACAGTTATAAGCTCTTTAGTGTGTAACAAACCTGTTTGTATACACGTCTGCTGACACTTTCCAGGTCATCTCCTTTGGTACTACTATCTGTAAAGTCTGAGGGAAGACTGATGCTTTGGAGATCATAACCCTGTTGCTTCTTTATCCAAAGTTCCTCAGTAGCTGTTCGTACCAATCCTTCAACCTCAGCTATGGTGTGTGGCACAGCGAGGATGGGCTCCTCGTGGGCTTTCACAATGGCTGGCTCAAGTTCTGGCAGTGGAGCTTCTGGTTGTGTTGGCTGAACCTTTTGGGAGCTGATCCCAAAGTCCTCATCAAACCAGTCCTGGTCGTCTCCGATGGCACTCAAAAATTCCCTTCTGAGCTCAAGTTCAGATAGTCTCTTAGACAGCTCTTCTTGTCCACTGGTACCCAACACTGGGCTCTCCTAGGAAGAGAATGAACATTAAAGGTCAACAGAAAAAGATGAGTAACTAAGTGAGCCCACGGGCTAAGGCGTCTTTACAGCTAAAACTCCGACAAAATGTGAAAATGAAAATTGAGGGTACTACCATCTGCAACAGATGCTGCCTTCCAAGCCCTACTTTATAAAAATAACTTTACATAATATAAGAATAAAAATAAACAAGGAAAATTCACATGGGCAGTGTCAGAAATAGGTTCAGAGAAACATCAATGATAACCACAGTCACATTAGGACTTACAAATAGTATATTGAGCACTCACATATTAGTAGGTACATCCCTCTAGTCGTCCATGACCACCTACTATCACAACCTCAGCATAATAATAGAATTAGCCTCATTCCACAAACTGACCCAGATGAACTGAAATGTTTAAATGCATCCCCATTTACCACCCAGAAATATGCCCCATATCTCCAAGGCCAACCCTCACCAATGCTTACCTCAAATTGAAGGGAATGCGAAGCTATCAAATTGTTCACATACGATTTAACAATCTTGAAAATACATTCTACCTGATTCTGGATCAGACTAAAGTTAAATATACCTTAAAGATACTCAGCCTATTTTTCCTTTTGAAGCGTACACAATAAAGGTTAATCTGCTTGTGTTATGATTTATATAATAACTTCTTTAGCCCAGAAATTATGCGTGCCTACGCATGTGGTACTAATTGCATAACAAGAGAGAGATCACAGGATCACTTCTGGAACAATGAAGAAGACCCAGTAGAGCCGTTTGTGTTGAGTGGGGACTATGCTCTTACCACAGACATTATGTACCCAACATCATCCCAAAAATGTATTTCCACACAAAATTAACCTAGTGACACCACCTTGTTATATATTATCTGGTGAGCCAGCATGGTAAATCATCTGCTACCTTAAGGAAAACTGTTTACACAAGATGCCACATATGAATCTACTACTCTAACAGGAGGAATGTCCCATCTGTGCGAACATGAAATATTAATATCTCCTCTGTCCAGACCTTTTCGCCACCACATGGACAAGCCAAAATTGCCTGTGCACAGAAATTACTGAAGAACACACCACCTGCATTTATATCACACCTAACCAGGTTCGGCTGACCAGGTGCTGAAATAGCAAATGCCACCACCCACAAACCTCGAAGGTAACTGCAGAACTCCAGTTGTTCATAGAAACAATAGCCATCTTTAATCAACACAGCTCTTTGGTCAGGGCTACCCGTGCATTATGGTAGATATAGCAGCAAACTAGACAAAGTCTGCAGTAAGCAAGGTGAACTCCAGAAAATAATGGAATTCAGTGAGAATGTACCTTAATCTCTCGGACACCAATAATTGTCTTTGTTCAGCAACCTGACAGACCAGTATCACACTGAGATCTACAAATTATAACCAAAAGCTGCAATCATCAAATGTCAAATTAGCTTCACAGCCAGTCAAGGGGAAGTCAGGTTCATGCAAAACCCCAGATGCTGCTTCGATCACAGCACAGATTATATAATTCACACAAGCTCCTTAATAACAGAAGCCTGCAGTCCACAGAAATACCCCAAAACCAATGGGATGAGCTCAGGCGTTTTATGAAAAGACTACAGAGATTACACGCATGTCCTTAGACTTTAAGCAGCCACACTCCTGCCTACCAGGGATAAATGTAAAGCACAACACTGAACAAAAACTGAAACCTTTTCTCTTATCCACACTACCCTGAGAATTAACTGGTTACAACTTCCAAACAGAGACAGGTGAAAAGAAAACATGGAACACATGTAATATAAGGAAAACAATGTAACAATCAGTTTGCAGCAGGTGTCTCAAACCAGTGGATTACGAGCTATCAGTAACTCAGAGACACCTTCAGAGTAGTTCATAGCCTTGAGTTAATTTTTAAAGAAGCACACGGTTGCATTGTCTTGTTAAAGTCCAGGGAAGGCTGTGTTTATTTTGCATTATCTTCAGGCTGCAAATAGCAGAGCCTGAAAATGAGCAGATTTATGACTCAGGGTAGAGAGATGAAGAACTGAAGCACTGAGGTATTTAAATCTTAAATAAAGTCTTTGTCAACTCAATATTGGATTATGAGAACAAAATGATGTTTCTGAATGTTGTTAAATGGAAGAACATTAAAATGAAGAGTTAACTTAATGATTAAGTTAACTCTTATATTTTATCTCATTTCAAAGTGTTGCATTCCCTAATAGCAGGCCTCTTGCTCCCAGAGGCAGGTAGACATTGTACCATATTTAGAACTGAAAAATACTATCATTTGTTAGTTAAATGGGAGAATTTCAAAGTGGATAAAAATATTTCTATGAAACACTGAGTCAATGTTTTTCTCCACTTTCAATTAAGCCAATTACGTATTAATATTTTAGGTAACATCTTTCTTCACTTTAAAATTTCTCCTATTTAAATGAATTGCTGTTTTTTTCTGTTATAAATATGGCATTGTGTCTACATGCCACTGGGTACAAGATGCCTGCTGTTTGTAAATCTGACACTTTGAAATGGGAGAACATTTAAATAAGTTTTATGGAATCCATATAAACAAAATTAACCAGTATATTTTTCTCCCATTTCAAAGAGTTGCATTTACACAGAGCGGGCATCTTGCTTCCTGTAGCTGGTAGACAGTTTCATATTTATAACTGAAAATTACAGCCAATTTTTAATATGTAGAACTTTAAGTGCAGAAAAATGTTCCATATTATGAGTACTTTTTGCACAACATTTTTCTACACTTAAAATTTCTCCCATTTAAAAAAATGGTATTATGTTTGTGTCATACATGTAACAGTGCCACATATGGCGAAAGGTAGGTCCTGTGCCACATGTACATACAACACATGTTCACACATCCCCAAAGACCATGCTGTAACTGACACAAATGGCAGCCCTGTCACTGTGCCCCTAGTCAATTTTGTTCAAACTATAGTCTTTGGCTCTATTGGCATTTGGATTAGATGAAACTGGGCATGGGGGTATCGGGTAACATTGCGTGAGTGGCTTGGCTTCCGTAGCTCACAATTATTTTCATTGATCAGAAGTAGCTCTCACCACACAAAAGGTTGGAGATCCCTGGTATACAGCTGCCATTTTGAGGTAGCTAACGTGCTGTGGACTCTCCTGCCATCTTTTCTCGAAATCATTTGTTTTGGTTTTGAGAATGACTAATAATCATGCTTCCAAAACCGCCATGTTTTCAGTTTCCAGAATCCATCCTAGATTTTTTTATTCCCCTATGTCCCAACCATGCAAACAGGTGTGTTTGAGTGATGTGAAGTATAGAAGCTGTGTAAAGCAAAGTTGTAAGGTTAATACTTTTCAATCAGAGAGGGTGGTGGGTGGTAGATGCAAACATACAACAGGATACGCTGTAAACTAGGAGCTGCAAGCAAATAAAGTTTCTGTCTGCCGCATGTGTTGCAGGTCACATAATGTCCATTTCACTTACCGTTGTTACAAAAAAATGCTCTAATTCTATTTGAAAGTCTTGTGATTCTCCCCTTGCTGGATGTCAACAGAATAGTGTTTAGTGTAAGTGTTCCGCCTTACAAATGTTCATAAGACGGATATTACCTAGAAAGGCCATAGTAGATCCTATCTTGATTGTTGTGTGTACCAGGGTGTTAGTTAATACCCATTTTGATGTGCATAACAGACGTGGTTGCATCGTACAATCCATCTTGAAATGCCCATCTTGAATTTTGGGAGAACTAAGGAGTGGAAGCAAAGCAAACCCTTAAGTTGGTTTGTGGAACAATATTGTACTGTCACTGCAGTATAAGAGTTGAAATGTCTTGTTTTATTACTACATATTTGGCTGTCCGTATTTATTTTTCATTGATTTTACCGTTATAGATTTTTATCTATACTGTGGGCTAAATAGATGCTCTCTGACAAAAGGCACAATGAGGAGATGGTGCTGAACTTCAGTTTTAAACCTTGAAATGCAGAGTCAGGCACTGTGCTATAGGAGAATGTTGGAATGATTTGGCAACAAGCTGTTTTGGCCTCATCAAGGGCAGAGCAAATGCTTGCATAGTAAATAGTCTTCCTCTTAGTTATTACATGTTTCTGCCATTTAGGAATATGCAGAGGAGCTCCTATATATTTCGATTAGACTCATTTTTATCTGTTGAGCAAAACATAAGGGTTGCTGTCCCCATCACATTCGTTTTTCAAGCAGGATCTATGTGCTTGCTTTCCTTGTCTTGCAAAAGTTTGTTCGCAGCCTCCTGTTTGAGGGGACTTTTAAGGGCTTGTGTAGGTAACCGTAAAGATGGGTGGGAAGTGACCGCTGAAGTATAAGGGGTCTGATTTACATATGTGCTACAACTGTGGTATAATGCAGTATGAGTTGGTCAAAGTTTTAAAATTGTCTGTGGCTTTTTCTAGTAACATCTTAATGACTGGCTGGTGCTGAACTGTATGTTCAGTTAGAGACTATTTCAATCACTATTTTTCTTCTTCCTCTACTACCACAGGCACCATATTCTTAAGATCTGCATTCTGTAGAACTACATAATAGGTTGAAGATTTGTCAGGCAGAGATGGGTGATCGAGGTGGTTATCTGGATCATAGATCCGCTATATACATTCCATGCCTTTTTCTTTGTGAAATACAAGTTATTGGTATCTCTACCTCTCATCTTCATTCTCTGGCTCAACATGTACTGGAGCAGAGGTCATGTCTTGTATAACATTATGTAGTGATTAAGGTGTTTGGCTCTTTTTGCAATGAGGAAGAATGTACTGGCACAGCTCAAGCGCACTAGCTTCCTCAAAAGTAAGATTATGTCTGCTGGGGCTTTTCCCTGGCGGCGACTGGGTCTGCGGTGTGGGGCTGGAAGTATGGTTTTTAGCCTTGGGTGCCTCTTAAGGCTCTGAGGTGTCTTTATGTGGGCTAGGAACAATGTGGCCAATGTCTAGGTCAATGCACAGGTGTTTTTGTCAAAAATCTTGTGTCTTCTTGAGACTGCGATGAAGAATCAATTGTAGGCATTTGAACTCAGTATTCACGTTGGGGACTCACACAGGACCTTTGAATGTGGCATGTGTCTTGGCTACAGACTGCCCCTGGCGTCTTGGTACCTTTGGTACATTTTGGGTTTGGTCAAAATTCGATCAGAAGACAACAAGTTACTTACCTGTAACTTTGGTTCCCCAGTATTGGTAACTTTCATAGATTCCCATGCTTTGTATCATTCCCAGTCGTCGGAATGGGAGCCTCGGTAAAAATAAATAACCTAGTAGTAAGCACAAAAGTGAAAAAATAGGCCTAGGCCTCATCCCCTTTTATAGCTTATCCACCTCTTTTTGTAAAAGAGACCAAACTTCTGCAATAACCAATCAGAGCAGCCTCACCCCATAGAACCTTCCTGAGAGAGCCTCAGAGCCTCAGATTTTCGTAGCCGTTGTGTAACAGTCACCACATCTGCTGAAGGCTGAGCTTTCCCAGGGGAGGCGGGTGGGCGCATGGGAATCTATGAAAGTTACCAATACTGGGGCACCAAAGTTACAGGTAAGTAACTTGTTTTCTTGCCCCAGTATTGGAACTTTCATAGATTCCCATGCTTTGTATCAGAGTAGCTAGCAGTACACATAATGCATATTTTGTTCTTTGCATATATATATATACATTGTCATACCAAGCAGAAGAACAACTCATTAGTGATACAAAATATGCCAAATAGGAAGGCGGGATAGTAAGGAAAGCTCACCGTCTTATTGGAAAAGGTTCCTCAAGACTGCTTGACCCACTGCTGCATCCTCCTTCACCGAAGAATCCAAGCAGTAGTGCCGAGTGAAGGTATGGATACTGCTCCAAGTTGCTGCTCTACAGATGTCTTTTATCGGGACCACTGAGAAGAGGGCCACTGATGAAGCCATCGCTCTCTTAGAAGGAGCACGAACTGTGCGCTCCAGAGGCTTGCCCGCTTCTCGATGGCAAAACTGGATTGCATTTGATATCCAGCTAGAAATACAGGTTTTTGAAATTGGACATCCCCTCCTTGGAGCACTGAAGGAGACAAAGAGCTGAGAAGACTTTCTGAATGGCTTTGTCCGTTCCAAGTAAAATTTCAAAACTTCCAAAGAATGTAGCGCCCTCTCTGCTGGCGTAGAGGGCCGAGGAAAGAAAGATTTTAAGATCACCGGCTCATTCAGATGGAATTCTGAAAGAACTTTTGGGATAAATTTAGGATTTGTCCGCAGGATTAGAACATCATTTTTGAATTGTAGAAAGGGTTCCACAATTGTGAATGCCTGAAGTTCTCTAACTCTTCGAGCTGATGTCAAAGCCAAGAGAAGAGCAAGTTTCCATGACACAAATTTCATATCCGCCCTGTGAATAGGCTCGAACGGAGCTTTCAACAGGTGCGAAAGAACCAAATTAAGGTGCCAGGCCGGAGGTGGAGGCCGGACTGGAGGAAAAACTCTGAATAAACCCTTCAGAAACTGCTTAACAACCCTCGCCGACCAAAGAGAAGGGCCTGATGACGTGCGTCTAAATCTTAAAATGGCTGCAAGATGAACTTTAACAGACGAATGCGCCAATCCAGATTTTGCTAGAGAAAGGATGTAAGGCAAAAGCTGGTGAAGGGCCGACGTATATGGATGTACCCCTTGTTTCTGGCACCAAAGACAAAACCTCTTCCACTTTGCCCGATAGGTCTTATTTGTACTAGGCGCACGGGCCTGAGCCAGAATGTCCCTACATTTTCCTGGGGTATTTAAATGCTGGAATTCTCTGTACTCAGGAGCCACGCTGTCAATTGGAGGGAGTTCACATCTGGATGGAGCACCTGACCCTGAGTCATTGACAACAGCGATGGAACAGGCCGCAGAAGAATCGGATGGTCCTGAGAGAGTAGGAGAAGCTCTGTGTACCAGAGTTGTCGGGGCCATGCTGGTGCTATTAATATCATTCTGCACGGCTCCGCCTTGAGCTTCCTGATCAGTCTTGGGATTAGAGGAATTGGTGAAAAGGCGTAGACAAATGCGCCGTACCAAGCAATCAAAAGCACATTCCCCAAGGATCCCTGATGGAGATCCCTGCTTGCGTAGCACTGGCATTTGGTGTTCTGAGGTGTCGCAAACAGATCGATCGTTGGGGTCCCCGAACATGAAAAGATCTCCTCTAGAATGGTCTGATTAAATTCCCACTCGTGGCTGATTGACCTCTGGCGACTCAAAGCATCCGCTGTGGAATTGAGCGTCCCTGCTAGATGTTCCGCTGACAGAGTAATTTTGTGTTGAATTACCCAGTTCCAAATTCTCTGCGCTTCCTTGGAAAGGGAACAGGATCTCGTCCCGCCCTGCTTGTTTATGTAATGCATGGCCGTAGTGTTGTCCGTACGAACCAGCACTGAACGGGTTTGGATTCTTGGAACGAAAGCCTGCAAGGCTAGACGGATAGCCATAAGTTCTAGCAGGTGGATGTGGAACCTGCATTGGGTTGCGCTCCAGTGGCCACTAACTTGGAGCTCCTGAAGGACCGCTCCCCAACCCTCCATAGAGGCATCCGTCGTTTACACCATGGGAGATGGAGGAAGCTAGAATGTCAAACTCACTGAAATGTTCTCCTTCCTTGACCACCAGTCACTTTCTTTTTTCATGACCGGCGTGATAATGATTTTGTCGTCGAAGGAACCCGTTGCCTGACGCCATTGTTTGTCCAGTTGTTCATGCAGTGGACGCATCCTTAGCCTGCAGTGCGGAATCAATGGTATGCAGGATGATATCGATCCTAGAAGGGATTTGTAACAACGTACTGACAGAAATTTCCTTGATCGTAGAATGCGAGCTGACAGAGTGAGATTCTTCTGGCGTTCTTTCGACGGTAAAGCTTTGCAGCAATCTGTGTCCAGAATCGCCCCTAAAAACTTTGTCGTCTTGGATGGTCGCAAGACCGACTTTTCCTTGTTGAGTCGAAGTCCTAACTGTTCGAAAAGTGTCCTGCAGGTTGTGACAGCCCTGGAAGCTTTCTGGAATGAAGGAGCTTTCACCAGCCAATCGTCCAAGTATGGGAAGACTTCCAAAGACTGCCTCCTGAGAAAAGCCGCCACCGGAGCTAGTACTTTTGTGAAAATTATCGGTGCGGACCGCAGACCAAAGGGCAGCACCTTGAACCGAAAGTGGCTCTTGCCTACTGTGAACCGTAGATATTGCCTGTGAGCTGGGTGGATGGGTACATGGAAATATGCATCCTCCAAATCCAGAGTTGCCATGTAGTCCCCTGGATTGAGAAGACGTAAAATATCTTGAAGGGTGACCATCCTGAACGACACCTTGATGAGATAAGTGTTGAGCTCCCGTAGATCTAGTATCGGACGCCATTTCTCCTTCGTCTTGTGAACCAGGAAGAACCTGGAATAAAATCCTTTCCCCTTTTGGGAGTGAGGTACAGGTTCTATTGCCCCCTTGATGAAGAGTTGGTGGGCTTCGAGACGAAGAAGTCCCAGATGTTTCGACGTAATGGCGTTTGGAGCTCTGTTTGGAGGAAGATTTTGAAACTCCAAAGTGTGTCCTGTTTTGATGATATTCAGAACCCACTGGTCTGATGATATGACCTTCCAGCTAAATAGAAAATATGCAATCCTGCCCCCCACTGGTGTTGACGAGGGAACAAGAACAGTAGAAAGAGCCACAGGGCCGCTATTGTTTCCTGGAATTGTCTCTCCCCTGTCGGCCTTGACGCCCTCTTGACGGCTGGCGAGAGAAAGACGCTGACTGACTTTGCCGTTGAGAGTATTGGGGCTTGTATGATAGTTGTGAGTAGGAAGAAATGCGCTGCTGGTTTCGCCTCTGTAGGATGAGAAACCTCTTCCTCTTGCACCCCCTAAAAGGGACTTTACGGTAGGTCAAAGTTCCTAGGGACTAGGCCGTGACCGTATCCCTTCTTTATCCCTTGCAGGGCATCATCCACGTGCTTGCCAAACAACATTTCACCATCGTAGGGCAAGTCTAGAATTTTATTTTGCACCTCCTGGCGAAATCACGTAGCTCTCAACCAGCCCTGACGCCGCAACACTGCCGAACCTGCCAGCGCTTGGAAGGCTGTTGTCGCTATGTCCATAGCGCAGTCTATTACCTCCGAAGAGGCACGCTCATCCTCCAGCAAGATCTTTTTTACTTCATCCTTTGAGCCATCAGGAAGTTCCTCCACAAATGGGGACAAGTCACACCACATCTGGCGATCATATCTCCCCAGGATCGCCAGAGCATTCGCCGCTCGAACAAGAAGGCTGGCCATAGTCGAGAACCTCTTTCCGACATTATCTAGACGCCTCCCTTCCTTATCTGGTGGTGTAGTCAGTGGCGTTGATGGATTTTTAGATTTACTCTGTGCTGCCTGGGAGATTACAGAGTCTGGTTTCGGCTGCCCAGTGAGACAAGCGGGGCTGCCCTCCGGCGCTTTATATTTCTTCTCCAGCCGGGGAAGAACTGGGAGGACCGTTGCTGGATTCTGCATGGCCTTTATACCCTCAGACCAAACATACTCTATGATGGGAATAGAGCTAACCGATTTTTGGTAAGGTTCCTTGAAATCATATAAAAAACAGTCCGATTGGACCGTCGTAATTGAAAGTCCAAACGTCTTTGATGCCCTCTCCATGAGATTATGAAAACCTCCAATGTCTGCTGGAGGGGAGGTAGCGTTATCTGGCACTTGAACATCTGGGTCTTGAGGACCATCAATGTCCCAGTTTCTATCCGGATCTTGGTCTGGATCCACCTGTCGATCAGCATCTGATGAAGCATCATCATAACCCTCATCCTGGATATGGACCACATCTCGCTGAGATTCTTTAGGCACGGGTTCGTCCACCCTCAAAGGCAAAGAAGTCTGCGCCACTTCTTGCGGCGGTGGGATTGAAGGTGAAGGAGGACGTACTTGCTGTACCTCCGGTTGAGTTGGAAATCTGCGTCTGTAATCTTGCAACATTAACTGCAAGTCCGAAATGAGTGAGGACGACATGGCTACCATGTCCTGTGGATGTCTTTGTGGAGACCTCTGAGGGCGTACATTCACAGTAGATCTCTCATGGTGAACATAGGCCTCCTGCGGCACATAGTGATGTTCCACTGCGCCCTCGTCAGAACTTGAGTCCTGGCACTTGACATTTAGGTCCGATGGGCTATAAGCCGGTCCTTAAGGACTCTCATCCTCCTCTTCAGATTCCTCATCCAGTAATAATGTCGGTGGGAAGGGCGTGACTTGCCGTGGAGACGTCATTTCTGGTGTAATCTGACGTTTTTTGATGGAAATACAAAGTTTTCTAGTCGTCGTCGACTGAAGAATCCTCGTCGACGGTGTCGTCGACGGAGCCGACGACGAAGAGATTGGACTCGTCGTCGAAAGGTGGATCGTCGATGATGGGATTGCTGTCGTCGATGAAGGATGGATCGTCGACGGGGCTGTTTTCAAAGGCAAGTCTTTCTTGACTGGAATTGTCGACGTACCTGTCATTTTTGCCGTCTGTCCAAAGGCAGTTCTTGAGGAGTAGAAGCAGGTTTTTTGCCACCTTTCTCCTTTTCTGAAGATGTTTTAGTTGCCTTCGCAGTCTGTGACTCCTCAAGCTGTCCCTGCCTCTCCTTTTCACCGCGGTGAGGAGATTTTAGGGAAGCAGGCCCTTCAGATCTATCAGAGGTCCCAAGTAAGGCCTTGACAGGGGGCTCAGTAGATATAGAGGGGGATGACCTACCCCTTTTCTTAGATCTTCTCGAGGACGGATCCGAAGAAGAGCCCTCACTGTCTGAAGAAATAAAGTCCTTCCGGGTCTTCATCTTGTGAAGCCAGGTCAGTAGGCGGCCTTCTCTGTCTCTTAAAGTTTTTGTAGAGAAGGTCCTGCAAATCTTGCACTCAGTGGCCTTGTGGTCTGGGTACAAACAGTATATGCAATCTTCATGTTTGTCCTCCTCAAACAGTCTTTTTTTGGAACATGTAGCACAAGCTCTAAAAAGAGCCTTTCTCTCCTTGTCAGACATTCTTGAAACTGAAGAAGAAAGTTGAAATAGGAATAGTAAACTGAAGAAAATTGAGCAGAGCTCAATGGAGACTCCCTAGCACAACGTGCGGTAGAAAATCTGAGGCTCTCTCAGGAAGGTTCTATGGGGTGAGGCTGCTCTGATTGGTTAAAAGATGTGGATAAGCTACAAAAGGAGATGAGGCCTAGGCCTATTTTTTCACTTTTGTGCTTACTACTAGGTTATTTATTTTTACTGAGGCTCCCATTCCGACGACGGGGAATGATACAAAGCATGGGAATCTATGAAAGTTCCAATACTGGGGCAATAACTCATTATCTGGTCTTAGCTGGTTCTGCCTTTCCTTCTCTGGGTCCATTACTCCTGAAGGGCAGAGAGCAGCATCACGCAAGTTCCTCAAATGCTTTGGAAGTTATTTTGCTTGATTACTTTCATTCCATGGAGGAACGGCGAACCCACATAAGACTACAATGCAATCTGATTGTTTTCTAACAGATTTTTTTATATTTAAAGAACTGGCATGCCTAACAGCTGCTTTGTCATGATCATGAGAAAAACGCAGTTTACTTATCTGATGCCAATCAAATTCTGCCAAATTTGTGTAAGAGTGAGGGTAGAAGTGAAAAAGGAAAAGTTACTTGCAACTAGATCGAGTTCTTCATCATCAGTGTTCTCTCTAAATTCAGGTTAAAATATCTAAACATATGTAGGAGATCCCAGAACACGTTAACAAATATGTTTTCTGAAACAAAACATTCCTAATTAGGCAACATTTCCTGTTAAAAAAGAAGAAAACATCCAATTAGCAAACTACAACATAAAAGCACGTTTGGCTAAAAACACTGCTGCTTACCAGGTGTCCTAAAGCCTAAATTACCGGAATTCTGAAAACGTGAACCTGACACAAGATATCAAAAGGTGAACAGCCCAGGTAAAAGGAGCAACATTTGCCAAATTTTGGTATGAAAATGGAAACAAAAAGCTAAAGAACGTCAAAATACCTCCAGCGATATATAACCTTGCCCCTCCACCCTAATCAGCCCCTCCCCAGAAAAATGAAATTGGTGTTTCTAGCCAGCTATTATTGTAAAAAAAAGACAAACTGATTGTGATCTTTCTCGCAGGGCTGGAAAATAATCGGCCCAACTGCCTGCTTGGTGGGTATGATGGGATATTGTGGCCTTCTGGAATTCTTAAGGTGGCAGGGCACTTTTTCACAGCTCTGTTTAGTTAAGTGTTAGAACACAATTTCCTGCTTTTTCTACTTTTTACTATGTATTGTTATGCAGTGGTGTTTTCAGCCAAAAATGCTTGTATGTTTCACTTTGGCTAATTGGATGTAAAAAACTAAAACAAAAAAACAGCAACTGTTGCCTTATTGAGTATGGTTCCTTTTAGAATCAATCGTTTTTATTGAGCAGTATAACAACTCAGAACACAGCTCAGCTGCCTACATCCGCTGGCTGGCAGGGCAAAATCCAAAACCATTAGACACAGTGTTCGGGCCTACACCCCCGAGGGCGACCCCATGAGGGAAAATGAAATGCCATGATGAGCAGCCAGTGCAAACACAAAGCTACCGCTTTTAATTACAAGAACAAAGACAAAGAAAACCTACCTTCCCCCACCCCCAAACCTCCCCTCCGCCGCTCACCTCCCACCTCCGCTTCAGTCTCATCGTCCTCCTTACACTCCCTATCGCCCCTACACCCCCCCTAAGCGCCGCTCAAACCACCTTGCAGGTCCCCAAGGCTCCAAAGGAATAAGTTGAAGAATCTGCAAGTACTTCGGGCAAGTGACTTCCCTCAAGTCCCTAGATAGAAGATGCAGGAATGGGCCCCACAGTTCTGCGTATTCCGCCCCTTTTCCATCCATTCTCAGCGATAGCTGCTCCATAGCCAAAAGATGCTATAGCCTTCGGATCCAGTCCCTTGGGTCAGGTGAGTCAGGGGATCCCCACTGCGCAAGAATGACAAGGCGTGCTGCCAGCAAGGCCAGAGCGATTTGTCTACCCCTCAGCGAGCGCAAAGGAAACGATTTCATATATGGAAGCCCTAATAGCGCATGCTCAGGTGCTCGAGGGAACGTGATCTGAAAGGCATCGTCTAGGTCGTCAAGGATCACCGTCCAATACCGCTCTAGCTTCGGACAGTGCCACAGAAGGTGCATCAAGGTGCCTGGGGAACCACACCCCCTCCAACAGAGGCCTGAGTTCTTCCGATGCCAAGCTTTAATACGAGCTGGGTTATAATACCAATAAGTACCGCCTTGTAGGCGGACTCAGTGCCTGCTACGTTGGCAGTGGTGTGGTGCGCACAGTAGAAAACCTGCTCCCACGCCCTAGCTTTGTCTCCCAGAGAACCTGCGCTTTTGTACGTAAAGCTTCCGGACGCGCCATGATCATAGCATACAAGTCAGATATAAGCTTGCTATCATCTTTCTTGCAGACTATCCATTTTTTGAAAGCCGTCAAGGGACGGGACAGACGCAATATTAGGAGACTGAGTAACCCCAATGCTCTAATTGCGCATAAGGAAAAGCAACGGACTCCGAGGGAGAAATATATTCCTGATGAAGCAGGGGGAACGGAATTAGGCCATCAAGATCAAAGAGGGAACCCACTCTCTTACAACCTTCTTCCCTCCAGTGCTGGAAGATCGGGGACACACAACCCGGTGGGAAGTCCGGATTATCTGCAATGGGCGTCTTAGGGAACGGGAAAGTAGTCCAACCTCTATGCTACGCCAATTGGTCCCACGCCTTCAGCGTCGGTGACATACATATTAATAAGCCATTGTAGCTTCTGGAGGGAACCTGGTGGAGGGCTCAATGGGAGCATTTGAAAAAGGTACAGGATACGAGGGAGCACTGTCATTTTAACTGCCGTCAGCCTATCGAACCAAGCCAGGTTAAGACGGGACAAAGAGTTGGTCATCCACCCGGAACTGGCGAGTGCGATCCAGATAGTATGAGAGTGCACATTTTGGGTCCAGACAGTGGAGCCTCTCTTCCTCTTTCGAGGAATGCGGAGGCGGAAAGAAGGTGGGCAAGGAGATGGACTGCCCGATGTGGAAGGCTGTGACTACCTTGGGCAGGAAAGAGGGTCGCGCCCGCAACACAACTTTGTCCGGATGGACAGAAAGGAAAGGGGGTTGTAAAGAAAGGGCTTGGAGCTCACTCTCCCTCCTGGCAAAGGTGATGGCAACCAGGAATGCAGTCTTAAGGGTGAGAAGACGAAGAGGACAGTTATGAAGTGGCTCGAAGGGAGCGCACATCAGATAAGTCAGAACAAGGTTCAAGTCCCACTGAGGCATCACGAAAGTAACAGGGGGGAACATATGAGTGATGCTCTTCAAGAACCTATTTACAACCGGGGACTTGAACAAAAAGGGCTGATCAGGTAGCCTTAAAAAGGCAGAAAGGGCAGAAAGGTAGTCCTTCATAGTGCCCAGAGCAGAGCCCTGCCGGGCAAAGAGAAAGAAGAAAGAAGAAAGAGGAGAACCTCAGAAAGGGGGCAGGGAGTGGATCCACAGCCTTTGCTGTGCACCATGCCACTAATTTGTTCCACCTGCAGGCATATACCGATTTTGTGGAGGGACGCCTGGCTGCCAGAATCACATTGCAAACTTCAGAAGGCAAGTCAAATGGCCTCAACTGTCGCCACTCAATATCCACGCATGGAGGTGGAGACTGGACAGGTTCGGGTGGAGGACCGTCCCCTGCTGCTGCGACCGAAGGTCATCCTGAAGAGGCAGACGAATCGGGGGATCGACTGACATGCTGAGTAGCTCGGGATACCAGTATCTTCGTGCCCAGCCCAGAGCCACAAGGATGACTTGGGCCCGGTCGCGCCTGATCTTCTTCAGCACTCTGGGCAGAAGTGGTATAGGCGTAGAACTGATGACATTGCGCGTTCTCTTCTGTGGCGAATAGATCTAACCAAGGTTCTCCCCACTGCTGAAAGAGACCTTGCTCCACGTCCGAGTACAGACGCCATTCGTGATCCATCATGCACCTGCGGCTGAGTTCGTCCGCCCTGGCGTTCAGGGAACCTGCCAGGTGTTGAACCACCAGGGTCACACCCTGATGTTTCAGCCATTGCCAGTGCCGCAGAGCCTCCTGGCAGAGGGTCCATGACCCCACCACGTCCTGTTTGTTGGAGTACCACATGGCAGTGGTGTTGTCCGTGAACACCTGCACTACACTGCCCCGGACAGATGGGAGGAATGCTTTCAGTGCAAGAAGGATCGCCCGCAGCTCCAGAAGGTTGATGTGGAGCCGGGACTCCGCCGGAGAGCAGAGGCCTCTGATCTACGCCTCTCCCATGTGGCCCCCCCAGCCCAGAAGGGACGCCTCGGTCATAACTACCTGCTCCGGTTGGGGTAGGGAGAGGGATCTGCCGCTGACCCAATCGCGGTCCATGAGCCACCACTGCAACTGTCTTGCAGTTCCCTCTGAGATCAAGACGATTAAGCTGCCCTGATGCTGGGCCCACTGAAACTTCAGGTCCCACTGCAGAGCCCGCATCCGCCACCTGGCGTGATGCACCAGAAGGATGCAGGAGGCCATCAGCCCCAGAAGCCGCAGCATCAACCTGACAGAGACTCTGGATAAAGGCTGAAAGATCGGAATCAGAGCCCAAATATACCGGACTCGCTGTTTGGGAGGATAAACCCAAAACTGCATTGTGTCCTGAAACGCTCAGATGAAGAGGAGCTTCTGAGAGGGAGTTAGGTGTGACTTCGGCACGTTGATGGAGAACCCCAGCGAATGCAGGAGGTCGGCCATAGTCTGGAGGTGGGAGAAGACTGCTTGGGGAGAGCCCACCTTCAACAGCCAGTCGTCGAGATAGGGGAAGACTGGAAACCCTGATCTGCACAGGTGAGCTGCGACCGCCCCATCACTTTCGTGAACACCTGAGGGGCGCTAGTAAGGCCAAAGGGGAGCACAGTAAACTGAAAGTGCTCGTGGATTACTGTGAAATGCAGGTAAAGCTGGTGGGTTGGCAGGACGGGGATGTGAAAATAAGCGTCCTGCAAGTCCAACGCTACCAACCAGTCTCCAGGGTTGAGGGCAGACAAGACCTGAGCGAGCATCAACATTTTTTACTTCTCCGTCCGGAGGAAGAGGTTGACGTTCTTGAGATCCAAGATAGGACGCAGGACTTTGTCACCAGAAAGTAGTGGGAATAGCAACTACAAACTACTTCTGGGGCAGGAATGCCCTGGATGGCCTGCTTGGCCAAGAGAGCCAAAACTTCCTGTTGGAGAAGGGCTGGGTGATCCTCCGACATGCAATAGTACTGAGGTGGCATGGAGGGAGGGGTAGTCTCGAAGGGGTGGGAGTAGCCCCTTCGGACTATCTGCAGAACCCACCTGTCCAATGTGATGGTGCGCCAGTGGGGGAGGTGATGGCGGATCCTGCCGCCCACTGGCGTTTGGTGGCCCTGGAAGGTCGGACTAGGAGGGTTTGGAGGCTAATGCAGAGTGGGCTGTGGTGGACTGGCCTGCTCGCTGGCCCCCATAACCACGCCGGTGGTTACCACGTCCCTGGCCGTGCTGGGGCTGAACAGCCTGCCCCGGCCTGTGGCTCTGGGTGGGACGTAGTGGGGCACCCCTTCCATAGCCACGAAAGGGGCGAAAGGCAGACTGCGCAGGGTAGGTGGTGGAGAGGCCCAAGGACTTGGCCGTAGCCTGGGAGTCCTTAAAGGGCTCTAGCGCGTTGTCTGGCTTGTCGCAGAAAAGGCACGGGCCATCAAAGGGCATGTCCATAAGTGTGGATTGGACATCCCCGAAAAAACCAGTAGATCGCAACCAGGCGTAGCGTCGTAGAGCTACTGACGTGGAAATAGTCCTGCCAAGTGCGTCGGGGGTATCCAGCCCACAGCGGATGGTAAACTTCGCTGCGTCTCTCCCCTCGGTGACTGCATGAGAGAGCATGGCCTGGGTCTCCTCCGGGCACTGAGGCAGCACTTGCTCCATTGTATCCCACACAGAGTGGGAATAACAGTCCAACTGACATGCGGCGTTTATCGACCACAGTCCCAAGCTGGAGGAAGAAAACGTATTCTTCCCAAGTTGGTCCAGCTTTTTGGATTCCCTATCAGGTGGAGCGGTAGGGAAGGCGCCCTTTGACCTAGAGGCATGGACCACCAAGCTCTCAGGGGTAGGGTGTTGGGAGAGAAAAGTGGGGTCACCCGAGGCCGGGCGGTGGCGTCGGGCAACCATCCTATCCACAGGAGCCCCTGTGTTGGGCCTGGACCAGGTGCCCAAAAGGATGTCCGTTTGGGCTTTATTGAATGACAGCAGAGGCTCCGAAGACCTTGATGCCGCCTGAAGCACCTCTGTCAGGAGGTTAGTCCTGACTGCCACCGTAGGAAGCTCGAGGTGGAGAGCCTCGGCCGCCCTATGCACCACCATGTGGTGCATAGGGCGGCCATGTGGTGCACCACCACCAGCGTATGACGCTCCATCCCAGTCACGGTAGGAGAAGACAACATTCCTAGGCCCAGACCACTGGCATCCCCCAGTTCCTCTCTCCAGTCCAGCTCATACTCCAGCTGGTCTGTCAGACGGTCACCAGACCCCTCCCAGTCTTCCTCATCCTCCTCTGGCTGAAAATGGCCAGGGTGGACCAAGGGACAAAAGTATCCGTCGGTCGACACCAGTCCGGCTACGTGTCCAGATTGGGCAGATGCCAGGGTCGACACTGGCTGGGGGTCCAGCCATCGTCAGCTGTGGATGTGATGCCGGTGGAATCAGCGCCGGTGGAGGTCTAACGAGGTCGACCATCGACCGACGCCGATCAGGATCCAGGCCTGGATCCAAGGGGGCCCGCAGTGCCGAGGCTCAAGCTGCCGGCGTCGAAGGGCTAGGGCCCCCAGCTGAGTCTGTGGGGCCTGAAGGCGTGCTAGCAGAGTTGGGCTGCCCAAAGATGACATGCTTCGCTTTGTAAAATTGGCGAAGCTGGGCAAGGGTCGCTCCCGGTCACGGGAAGGCCGGAGTCGACCCTGAAGGCTCAGCACACGGAGCCGCGGGAGGGGCACCGCCCGCACCCTGCATCCCATCGGCCGACGGGAAGTCGAAGAGCGAAGATGCTTCTTCGACTTCTTTCTGTGCTTCGACTTACCTGATCCTGAGTAAGAAGACTTAGATGAGGAGTGATGGCTCCGCGATCGGTCCCCGTGACATCCCACAAGACCACGACCTTGAGCGACGGGGAGTCGACTGCCTGGGCCTCGAGGACCTTTTGGGACCGCTCCCGCAAAGACTTCGGGCCATGGTTTGGCAGTCGGAGCACGACTTGGGGTTGTGGTTGCGCTCTAGGCAATAGAGGCACACACAGTTCGGATCCGTCACTGACATCAGTCGGGTACAGGAATCGCAGGCCTTGAAGCCGGGCATCCTGCGTGCCCCAGGAGTTGATGTAAGACTCAAAAATGAAGTTGACAAAAGTCGCAAAAAAGTCAGTCAAAAAGTGACCAGGGGTACCGCTCTCTCCGGATCTGCACTTGCTGGCACGAAAAAAGAAAGAACTGACGTCAGCGCGCAAGGGCGGCATCTAAGTAACTTCTGCAACTTCGTCCCGGTGACCACAACGCCGACGACAGACGCAGTCAACTGACGACACCTACAGACGCGCAGGGGTACGGCTGAAGAAAAACGTTCCGGATCTAGTCTGACTCCTGGGGGTATTTATAAGGTAAGGAATATATACCTAACTGTACAAAATGGGCAAAAGGGCTGCCAAATAACCTTTAATAGTAAAACTTCAGACAGTTTGGTTTGTGAGGGGACGCTTTCGCAGAATCCACACTAGAACAGAAAGATTTCCCTGCAAAACAAAAATGAACTTTGTAGAGGGACGCCTTGCTGCAAGTTTGACATCCACAACCTCAAGTGGTAGGTCAAACTCAGTAATCTAATGCTGCTCAATCTCCACACATGGAGGTGTAGATTGTGCAAGCTTTGGTGCAGAACCCTGCCCTGCTGCAGTGACAGAACATCCTCCCCGAAGCTGTACTGCTTGGGGTGCAACCGCCATTGTGACCCACCCGGCGTTGCCGGCTGAGCTTGTCTGCCCTGGTATTTAAAGATCCCACCGGGTGGTTGATTTTCAGGGCGATGCCTTGATGCCCCAGTCAACTCCATTGTGCAGCATCTTTTGACAGAGGACCTAGGACCCCCTCTGCTCTGCTTGTTGCAGTACCACATGGCGAATATGTTAACCAGGAGAGCATGCACAAGCCTTCTTTTGATGGACAGCAAGAAAGTCTTAAGCGTCAGGCAAACGCCCAACAACTCCAACAGATTGAAGTGGAGCCGAATTTCCACCTATAGCCCTCTGATCTCTGCCTCTCCCACATGGCATCCCCAATCCACCAACAACTCTGAGTATGGAAGGGAAAGGGGTCTACCGCTGGTCATAAAGTGGTTGAGACGCCACCATTGCAGATACTGTGTGGCCTACTACAACACCTTGATGACATTCAAAAGGTTTTTGTAATGTTGGGCCAGCTGAGGCTTCAAATCCCACTACAGAGTCGCCTGTCAAATTGGACAAGAAAGATGCTCTCACAGAGATCCAAGACAGAGACCAAAACATCAGGATCACAGCCTTAATGGCCTGGACTCATTGCAGCAGAGGTAAGGCCCAGAACTATGCACTATTGTCATAACATCTCCTTCTAAGGGAAGTCTTTGCAAGCAGTCAGGTGTGAATTTGGCTCGTTAGTTTAGAACTCCAAAGATATCAGGAGGTTCGCAGTTGTGAAGAGGTGGCCTACAATGGACTGAGGCGAGCCCAACTTCAATAGCCAGTTTACGAAAGAGGAAAATACTGGTATCTCCAACCTCCAAAGATGTGGAGCAACCAGCGCCACTACTTTCATGATCACCCAGGGGGTGCTGGTGAGAGTGAAGAAGAGCACAACAAACTGAAAATGTTCCTGGCCACCCTTGAACTGCTTGTAACTTCTGTGGGACTCTGTGACTGGCACATAAAAGTAATTGTCCTACAGGTCCAAGGCTACCACTCAGTCGCCCAAAACCACGGCCGACTGTATGATTATTTAGAATGTGTCTTTCCACAGGGAGGCACTCAGAGCGAGGATCTAAAATAGGGCGAAAGTTCTGTCATTCTTCGGCACAAGTGGGTGTAACAACCAATACCTATTCCCAAGGTTGGCTCTGGATGGCCTCTTTGGACCAGAGATCACGCCTCTTGCAGTAAGACAAAAAATAGGCCCTCCTCTATAAGCTTCTCTGATGTGGTGGAAGCTGTTGTGGGTCAGAAAGAAACAGAAAGGCATTAAAATGCTGGACGATATGGAGGTCCCATCTTTTGGATGTGACGGACTGCCACCTTGGGAGAAAATGGCGGATCCCGCCTCCCAAAGGGCAGTTATGTACCACTAAGGCATAACTACAGCGGCTTGGAGGCTGAAGCCACCGGGGAAGAAGGCAGGGAAAAACTGTGATCCTTGTGACCTGTATGTTGTCTGCTTCATTCCTGTTCCTTGCCACAAAAAGCGCTGGTGCGACTGCAGCATAGGATGAGGGAAACTGGTGCGGTCTATTGACAAAACCACTGGAGTACCTGTGGAAGGATTGAAACTGATGAGACAACTATCTGGCAGGGGGTTAAAGGTCCCAAGAGTATGCCTTGGCCAGGCTTTCCTAGAAGTGCTCAAGGATGGAATCAGATTTTTCACCCAAAAATGCATTATCCATTTAAAGGAATGCCATGAGCTATTGAAATTAAAAACCTGTGGATCTTATCCATGTATAGCAACAGAGCACCACACTAGTGTCAACTGTTCGCCTCAAGCAATCTGTATTGTTCAGACCGGGGTAAATTATATATTTAGCTGCATCCTGATCATCTTGAATGGCTCTGAGCAAAGAGGTCCCTAAACTCTTCTGGGAATGCTGGCAAGATCTTACTGACCATGTCACAGAGGATGTACATGTACCGGCCTAGCAGGCACCTAGCACTTATACATCTCAAGGCTAGGCTGGCTGAAGAGACAAATTCCTAAAAGCTTCAATCCTTTTCGACGAGTGGGGAACAAATTAGATTTCACCTTGCTAGTGGAAGCTTGAATCACCAAACTCTCAGTAAGAAAATCATGGTCGCAAGATGCCTGTCTGTGGCATTGGGCCACCTGCCTGTTAACTATTGGGGGAAGAAAAGGTGTATATCACGTGCACCCAATAAGGGTGTCTGTTAGAGCTTAATTAAACGGTAGCAAGGGCTCAGAAGAAGCCGGACCAGACTGAAGAACAGGAGGAAGGATATTGGTTGTTACCTCAACCGAGGGAAGTTCTAGATACAGGACTTCAACCCTGTATCAAGCCCTCTGGAGCCTGGTCAATCCATTTGCAGACTGTCACCATAATGTGGGGGTAGATCATTCCCATAATCTCCAAGTGGTGGCAAACTCCGGTCAGTCGGAACCGAAAAGCTGGCGGAGCAACTGAGGACAGCTCCATGCTACAAAGAGGGGTATTGTCTGAATCAGATAGATTGGAAACAGGTACACTGCTGAGGAGTTATGGTGTGATCTCGGTTGGGGTCAAAGCAGATTCGTCTCCGGGTCGGACAACACAGTTGGTAGAGGATCCACCTCTGGTGATGTCAGGTCCGGTGTTGACGAGGAAGGAGCTGGTGCAGGTCTTGGAGTCAGATTAGAAGTCAGCACTGGAGTCAGCGTGAATCCCCAGGCAGGTTGCAGGGGCCAAGACAGCACCATGGACAGATCCAGACTAGTGTAGATCCTTGGGGTCATTAGGTATGTCAGAGGGAGCCAGAACTGTGCCAAAAATATAGAGCATGCCTCTCTAAAGGTCTTGATCTGCAGCATTATCGATGGCCTGGGGTACTTGAGACACATTAAGATCAACTGTGAAAGTTGCTCCTCAATCAGAGATCAGAAGCGAGATTGGGTGCCACTCTGACACCCTTGCGACTCCTCCTTAGCTAGACAGTAGGGCAATCGTCCTGCGTTGCATTTTTGTGTTTCCCCTTTGATTTAGACTTCAGCTTTCTTGATACCGCAAAGAGGACCCGTCGAAAGGTCGGCTATCAGAGCGAAAACGAGTCTGTGCCCTCAACTTAGATCAGGATTTGCGAGGCTTCTTTCGATGTTTAGTGATGCACAGCTTCGTTTCACAGTCCCAGATCTCCTTGAGATGCATGAGGGCAAATTTCTCTAACGACTTGGAGACATTCCTCGAGTCTCAACACCAGAAGCAACTCATGAGGGTCCGTCACAAACAGGAGTGGAGCTCCAGATCCCCGTTCGAAGGTGCAGAAAGAAAGGAGCTGACGAAGGCACTCAGGGTGGCAATTATATGCAGCTCCATTCTGTCACTTCCAGGACAGAACAAAGTCAACAGGGAGCCGCATGGCACCTTCTGGCAGCACGCAAGAGCACTGATACGAACATTTCCACCGGATCCAGTATAGCACCTGGGGAAAATTCTAAACGTGAGGAATCTGCATATAGAAGTATTAATCAGAACCTTATTTTAATATGGATATTACAATAACCCTTGATGCAGTAGAAGGTGAATATGAGGCAATAGGGGTGATACACCTGAATAATTCATGCCCATTAGCATTGCATAAGCCAAAACTGAGTATTCCATCCATTTTGCAGGGATTGAGTGTGTGATGTTCATCCATCAAATGAGAGTCTTTGAAAGATAACGAAAAGGTAAGTTGTTTATCGAATGAAGGCAATTTCAGTAGAATATAGGGGATATCTTAGATGGGGGAGGGAAGGGGTAAGAATAATCTATGGGTGCTGAGTGTGTGAGAAATGCATAAGTGTGAATTTGAAGGAGACCAATTAACTGTTTGTCTGTCCATAATTGAAGGAATGGGTCCTGAAATATTATTTTAAGAGTGTGGGACTGTGTTGGTTTTTTCCAACACAAATGTGCAAGCGGACTAGAACAAGGAACACTGTTTACAAAAATCTGAATAAGTATTGTAATTTATAATGACTTCACTCACCGGTCGTGGGATCATGTCTGGAGATGAAGCATCCTCTCTTTCATCTTCCAATTGAGAGTTGTGGAAAAGGCTCTGCAGAGAAGTAGCGGAGTCCTCAGTTGCCTGTACCTTCCATGGTGGCACTCTGGGCATGGACTCTTCACGCTGAGGTATTACTTCCATACTGAGACCACTATTGCGGAGATGTATCTTCTCATGCCGTACCCTTTGTATCTCCTGCAACTGCCTGACTGTGTCCTTCACATATGTGTGCAGAAGGCTCTCTGTTAACAAGCTCACCTTCTCCTCCTGGGTGCCAACCTCTGTTACTCGCTCATCACTTGATGGTATTAAAAGCTGAGCTTCTAAGTGGTCCTTCTCCTTGGTCAAAAGGTCCAGCAGAGGTGTAGACAACTTCTCAACCACCTCATTTGACTGTTGCTCTACTGTAAGTGATTTTGCCTGGTTCTCCAGAGTGGAGGGTTTTTCAAATGTCTCATCCAACATTTGAATTGATAATTCTTTTTCAGTGATATGCTCATCTGCAGGATCAGGTGAGACTGATGGAGATAGGTCATGTAATGACGATTGCAAATCTGTTGAGATGTCTTGCATGCTCTCTTCTTTCAAGCTGGACTGCATGGTTTTACTTTCCACCGGGGATGTCAGAATAGTTATGCAAGGTTGAGCATCAGTGGGTAGCTGGACCAGTGCTGTTTGATGATTATCCTCTTCTTGTTCAGGCTCTTCCTGAAATCCCCATTCATGCTCAACCAGCCTATTAGTGCCTTCATTTAGGTAGGTAGCCTGAACATGTGACCCTGAAGACACATCAAAGTCAGCTAGGAGGTGAGAGATTTTGTGAGGAGGAGCAAAAATACCACGCTTTTCCTTGCAATCAAAGTATTTAGTCCCATTGTAAGCTCCATCATTGTTGCCTTCAGACTTATCCAGTTCCACCCCAGCCCAGAACCCTTCAGCGAAGTGAGTCGGACCCATGAAGCGAAGGGTTCCAGGTTGTACATTGCTAACCAGGACTCTGTCACCAATCTGGAAACTCTGCAAGTAGTCCTTCTGCAATGGAGTTGGTGGAGATGCAGGAAGTGTGGTAAAAGCATCAACTTCAACTTGTTTATTGTGTTGATCCTCATCCTTTTGTAATTCTGCTGTAGGTTTCAGAACAAGTAACCTTTCAGAGTGGACACCTTCAGACAGAGAGAGAGATTTACTGCTGAAATGTTCACTAATGTCTTCATCACTGACAAGGTTAGGTGACTGGCTTCTAGAGTCCTCAGAGTGATGCAATGTCTCACTCTTAGGTGCAGGAAGAGCCTCACTGTGATATTCATTCCTAGCAGATACAGCAGACAAGGATTCAAAGTCATCTCTGTATGTGTCAGCTCGAGGTGTCCCTTCAACAGAGGCCACCTTCCTTGGAGAGGACACTTCAAAATCGTCAGAATAAGATGGTTCTTTCCTGAATGAAATTTGCCCTGAGGATTGGCCTTCATATTCTTCAGCCAGCCTGCTGAGGCTCTGAGGTGGACTTCCAGCAGCATCATTCTTGTCCTTGTGAACCAATTTTTCGAAACTCTCTTGCCCACTTGGAATACTTTCAGTATTCTGATCGAGTTCAGTGACAAGAGGTTGGTGTTCCTGTTTTAGGAGATCCTTCTTTGAGGCGGGTTCTGTTAGTCTAGTCAGCCCTACCTCAAGTCGCAGTGCAGAATCCAACTTTAAGGAGAGCAGATGCTCGGTTTCTTCTGCCTCAGATTCTACTACCTCCTCTGGAATATCTGACCTCTGGCTAGATACAACACTCTCATCGCCAGACAGTTCTTCAGACCTCCCAACTGCTCGGCCATGATCAGCAGGGAAAGGAGAGGAAGGTAGGCTATCCAAGGTGTCCTTCGCGGGTGACTTGGGAGAGGGTGTCCGTGAAGTCTCCTCTGCATCTGTCCCCCTCTTCAAACTTGATGCCTGGGTGTTATCGTGACTTAATGATACTGTAATAAATAACAAAATACAGGTAACTAGTACCACCAGCGAGAAATAGTCATAGTAAAAAATCTAATGTATAACAGAGTTCCTTCCATTCTGAAATGGAAATATCCAAAGATCTAACAGTGCAAACCATAAACCCAGAAGAAAGGCCTTTTCAGGGTATATACATAGCAATACCTATCCTGCAATGAGATTTATATGGGGAAATCACTAGTTTAACATTCATACTTAGCACAATATGCAAAGGAATATTCTTTAAACTAATATTAAAATGGACATCTAATGGGCTGGTGTCCAGCTACCTTAAATAATGTCTGTCATGGGAATTTTGTATCCAACTTACGCAAAAATGGGGGCTTTGGTAGAGAGATCTGGAGGCTCACATACCTGAAAAGGCAGGCCTTCAAAATGAATCACCTTAACCTTAAGTGATCTTACAGTGTCAAGTGACAGCTAATAATACCTCTCTATATTCAAATAAAGTAAGATCTTTAAAGAAGCACCCAGAAAATATGTTGCTCATCTAAATAAATCTAGAAGACCTACAAGATGATACTCCGTCAAACAACTACAAAGCAGATTTTTGCAGAATATAGCTTCCCTCTTTTACAAACCATGAGATAATATTGTGTAAAACAGCACTGTTAGCTATCCAAAGCGAACTCTAGTCCACAACTGTACCAGGTGAGAAATCACAGTTCAGACACAGCTGCCTAAAGTACGAGTTACTTACCTTCAGTAACGATGTATCTGGTAAAGACGATTCTAGCCGCAGATTCCTTCACGTAGAATATCCCCAGGCGTGAGACTGGATCCGGAAACTTTTTTCTTGCCACAGCAACCCTGCGCCCCTGGGGCGGGACAAATCAGGCGACTCCATCTAGACGTCGTCCGTGTGACGTCAGCGAGGTCACATAACACCCGCGCCGCCGTGCCTACGTCAGTTTTGTTCGGAGAACTTGACGGTCCCACAACGTGGAACCACCAGATAAAAAACTGTGGGAGCATGGGAACAGTGTGCGAAGAGCAGAAAAATTGGAAAGAAGCGTTGACTAACCACACTACAAGACTAGTGACACACCGCAGAACCTAAAGAGAGGGAAAGAAGAAAGAGCAAGCAGAGCCCTGCGCCGCCACCTTGCCAGCATAAGATAGTCTCCCATCCATGTGCCCCAGAGACATGGAGCATGCGTAGAAGTCATGGCACACATAGGAAAATACCACCCCCAAAATTGAGCAAGGAAGGGAACCAGCTCCAAGACAGACAGGGACAACAACCTCCAAGCCACCCCAATGTAGAGGGCAACATCCCCCCAAGGGGCAAGGGCAAACATGGCCAGGAAACCCATATCAGAGGAAGGCCAGGGATAGAAACAATCCTCTCTAAACCGGGAGAGCCAGAGCAGCAGGGCACCAAGGCACCGGAACCCCATCCTCCAAGGAACCAAGGAGGAATGAACCACCCCCAGACAATGCCACCCGTCCAGAACAAGGAAGGCACTTACAGGAGACACAACCCTTCCACCGGAGGCAAGCACCGGAGACCAACCCAAGGGTTCTCGCAGAACAGGGGAGGAAGGGTGGGCCATGAAGGAATCTGCAGCTAGAATCAACTATACCAGATACATCGTTACCGAAGGTAAGTAACTCGTACATCTGATAGAGACTACTAGCCGCAAATTTCTTCATGTAGAATAGATACCCTAGCAATAACCCCAGGGAAGGAGGGTCTGCGAAAGGGCCCCACCAGTCAAGACAGACCAGGGAACCCACAGGGGACCAGAGCGGTGGATCAGGGAGATCTCGCCCCTGCCAGGCAATGGGAACCCGCACAGGAAGAACCCCACCGACCCAAGAGAGGTAGGGGGGAGAGAGAGAGAAGACAAAAGAGGCAGAAGAGTCCCGCACACTCACAACAGAGGGACCAGGGCGGGGCCGAAGCCCCCCACTCCTTCACAAGGCAAACTAGCCGCCGCTCACAGCCAAGGGGGGGAGAGGGGGGAGAGGAGGAAGAGGAAGAGAAGGAAGAGGAAGAGGAGGAAGAAGAAGAAGAAGCAGCAGCAGCAGCCCAGAAGTCCCAAAAGTGAGGGAAGAAGGCGAACGCACTCCAGACAGGGAGAAACCTGCCAGCTAGTGCAGCACCGGCAGACAAGCCGCCAGGAGCAAGAGGAGCAGCCCGAATCCCCTGGAGGAGAGTAGGCAGCGCCTGGCACGGGAGAACACATGAGCACCTTAGCCCTCCGGACAGGAGTCGGGAGAGAAGGAGGAAGAAGAGCCCGGGCACACCACCACGAATGGCCGCTCAAACGACCTCAAGCAGCAAGGCAACCACACAATGCCATGGAGAACAGGCACTCGAAGGCCACCTGAACCCCAAGCAAGGCGCAAGCATTATAACAGCTACCACTACTCCACAAGGGTATGGAAAGTTCCATACTATGGGAATCCTCTTTGGAAGAACTTGCGTAGCAAAGGAAAAACAAAAGAAAAAGGGAAAAAAACACCCCTGCGAAGGGCTTGACAAGCAACCCAACCAAGCAGAAGGCCGAATCTGAGGCCGAGTCTGCGCAATAACACACACATAACTAACAAAGGGCCGTCCAGCGGCCAACAATGCCAAAGTCCAGAGAGGACGCGGGGGCTAGAAAAATACACTCCACAACTAGAACAATCGGCCTAAGAAGGACCAGCAGCAGCCCCACTCACAAGTCACTGAGGAGGAGATGGAGGACGAGGAGGGCGGAGCTGCGAAAAGAGTCTTTGGATGGCGGAGTCAGCCGGGGCATGGAACAACACGGTACCGTCAAACGGCAGGTCAATGATTCGCTCCTGAATATTCTCAGGGAATACTCCATCCCCAAGCCAAGCATGGCGACGGAGAGCAACCGAGGAAGCCATGGCCCGGCCAAGCACCTCTGAGATGCCCAGAACAGAGCGGAGAATAAATGCTGCAATCTCCCGGCCATCTGACGCATGATGCCGCAAGTCCACCTGGGCAGGCTCCTGGGAGGCTGCGGTTCCCAGAGACTCAGCAGAGTCCCGCAGACAGGAGGATGTCCTAGCCAGAACACACAAGGTGTTAAGGGCTCGCAGGGCAGCGCTGGTCGAGGCAAAAATGTTGCGCCCCCATGAGTCCTGCAGCGGGCCTCCCGGGACGGCGGAGGCAGCAGGGAGGGAAAAGCAGTCCGCAAAAGGGCACTGACAGCCGAGGGGTGAAGGAACAGATACTCTGGGTCACGCGGCGCCGGGAGGTGCCGGTGCAGAAGATGCTGAGGCACCGGGTCCCCTGAGGCAGGCCGCCTCCAAGCCCCCGTCAAGGAAGAAAGGAGGGAACCTTCAAAGGGGAGTAAGATTTTCTTCCCACCAGAGCCCTGGTGGAGGACCTCCAAGAGGTGGTCCACCGGAATGTGAGCCACCGGGTCACCCATGAGCAGGACGCCCACAGCCGTGGGCACCGCGTAGGCGAAGGTCGCACCTGCCTCCGTATGGCCCTGCGGTGGAGATAGCAGCTTCTCTGTAGGCAACGGCTACAAGCTAAGGCGGTCATCCCCAAGGCCAAGCGGGACAGGCAGGGGCCAGATCTGGAAGCCTGTGGGAGCCGAAGAATGAGGGACCTGCCGCTCTTCCGATGAACACCTCTGCCTCGGGAAGTGCAGAGAGCAAGCCCCTAGCCCCTGGGGAAGATTGAGCGTTGTTGAGAAGACGTATCCATGATACGACCCCCTACGCGGATCCGCAGAGTCTGCCACCTGAGGCAGGATGCCGGACCCATCCGGCATCACTGGATAAGAGTCCACCAAGTCATCCCGCACCAGAGACCGGAGTGGAGCTGGAGTCGAGCCGGGCCCAGGACGGCACTGGGACCACACCGACCCGACCTCCTCTGAGGTAGACACCTGCGTGGGGAAATGAGATGGCCCCCAGGAATGACCCGAAGTCTTCCACCAGCCGCAGCCCAGAATTTGGCGGAGATCGCTTGGCAACCCATGTGGTGGCGCCAGAGATGATTCAGCCACTGACTCGCCCTCCGAGGCCAGGCGGGAACCAACTCCCGGGGACACTTACCCATCGGGGAACGCCGCTCACGCGACATCAATGAAGGGCGAAGACGACGACCACAGCCGTATCTGAAGCCGCCTGCCGAAGTTGACCGAGGGGAGGACGCCGACCTGGAGAGACGCGCTGAGAGAAGTTTCATGCGGTGCTCACGTCGCGACTTCGGCTTCAACTGTCGACACTCCAGACAATCAGAGGCGCAGTGATCCTCCCCCAAAGATCACATACAAATGAGTTGAGGGTCGGTCATCGACATAAGACGCCCACAAAAAGAACAAGTTTTGAAGCCCGAAGGCATTCGCACACTGTCCCTCAAAAGAGAAATGGGGGAAAGAAAAGGGGGCGCGGAAAAGGAAAAAACTGACGTAGGCAAGATGGGGCGGGTCTTATGTGGCATCGCTGATGTCAAGTACGCGGACGACACCTGGGCGTAGTCGCGTGTTGTCGCCCAGCCCCCGGCGCGCAGGGTTGCTGTGGCAAGAAAAAAAATTCCGGATCCAGTCTCATGCCAGGGGATAATTCTACGTGAAGGAATCTATGGCTAGTAGTCTCTATCAGATATATATTTTTGTATGCTCTTCATAATAGGTTGTTTCAGGTTTAAGTCATACAATAATTAAAAACATACAAAACAATAAATACAAGAAAAATATTGAGTACATAACACAGATTCTCAGTCTAAAATAGCATACAATTCAGCAATTATAAAACAAGTACAAAATAAATGATCCACAGCATGATAATTACAGTTAGCACCCCGTAGCCAAAAATGAATCCTTTGTTTAAGTCTCGTGCCTCAAATATATTGGGCTAAAATAAATTAGTGTTACACACACCAGGTAGCATAAAGCCATTGCTTCATTATGGGTCTTCGTGTTGTAGCATCTGAACAGAGTAGCAGAGTTGTCTTGCAAAGCTTACCTGTTTTATTTTTTTAACAAAAAGCATAACATGGACAGTACATTTTTAGCCCTCCTCAGAACTCAGTTTTCTTTGATGTTTTCCTTAGGATCTCATTTAGCAATATAGGGACATAACTGTGTGTCAAGCCTAAACCTGACATACCAGGTGCAGGCACCTTAGGGGAAATATCATCTAGATAGGATTCAAAACCCATGGTAGACGTAAAAGTAATATAACCACGTAACGCCCTCTAGAACTTTGAAGTGATTTTTCTAACTTGCACCTCCAGTAGCTATCCCTAAGTGCCCTTGTTGAGGTACAATTAACAAGATTTGCGATATTTCATCAATTCCTTTCGCTGGTTCTCAACATGTACTACCAATTTGCATCTCCTATAATTTGCAATACATGTTACAGTGCAAAGACCCCTCCTCTAGGTCAATGTATAAGGATTAACATGTAAACTGACCAACAGTATAACTAACTACAATTCATTTACATGTTCCATGGAATTTAGACCAAATTCACGCCCTAAAAGAACCAAAGTGGGTTCCTGGTAATAATCTACGAAGGGCTCACATACATCGAATCTGTTGTTGTTAAACTTTAGTGATTTTGGAATAGCTCCAAGCATTTAATCCCCAGAAGCTGAGGTAGGACATGAGGTAATACGTTAGAGCACAACATTAGGAAGGGTGACATTAGCACATCTGGATGGGTTAGAAAAGGACATCCGAAAAGGCTTGGATTTCAGATCACAGATGACAGGATCACACAAATCCTACTGAAAACAGATCTGCCCTTCCAGTTGAGTGCAAATAAAGATTGACAATGTGGTGAAGCACAAGTTACTACTTGTGTAACGATATATCTGTAAGAGACATTAGTTAGTGATATATTCCTTACCTTAGAATATCCCCAGGCGTCAGACTGGATCCAGAAACTTTTGCGTAGCAATACCCCTGCGCGTCGGTAGGCGTCGTCCGCGCCGGAATAACGTTGTCGAAGTACTTAGACGCCGCCCTCGCGCGCTGACGTCAGTTCTTATACACAGCTTTTCCGCGCCAGATACGCAGAGCCATGATAGAACCAACAGTGATGCCATGAAACTAGGACTCTGAAAGGGGATGACCTTAACCCTAGATATCGGTTCGCAGAACGGGGAGGATGGGTGGGTCGGGAAGGAATCTATCACTAACTAATGTCTCTTACAGATATATCGTTACACAAGTAGTAACTTGTGCATCTGAAAGAGACACGTTCGTGATAGATTCCTTACCTTAGAATAGAAACCCCAGCAATACCAACCCCGGTGTGGGTCTGCGAGCCAATAATCACACCAGAAAGACCTGGAGGACGGAACGGCCAAAGAAGCCATCCCTCCGGACTTGGCTGTCCAGGCAGCAGTGTCTTGTGAACGTGTGCAGCGAGACCCACTTAGGTGCCTGACAAATGTCCTGAAAAGGAACTCCTCGGCCCAGGGCAGTAGTAGTCGCCGTGGCCCGAGTGGAGTAGGCCCTCAGCCCAACAGGAAGTTCCTTCTTAGCCAAGGAGTAACAGGCTTGGATGCACAACACGATCCACCGAGAGATGGTCCGCTTGTGTACCGCCTGTCCTTTTTTAGCGCCCACGTAACCAACAAAGAGTTGGTCATCCACCCGGAACTGGCGTGTGCGATCCAGATAGTAAGAGAGCGCACGTTTTGGGTCCAGACGGTGGAGCCTCTCTTCCTCTTTCGAGGGATGTGGAGGCGGAAAGAAGGTGGGCAAGGTGATGGACTGCCCGATGTGGAAGGCTGTGACTACCTTGGGCAGGAAAGAGGGTTTTGTACGCAACATAACCTTGTCCGGATGGACAGAAAGGAAAGGAGGTTTAGAGGAAAGAGCCTAGAGCTCACTCACTCTCCTGGCAAAGGTGATGTCAACCAGGAAAGCAGTCTTAAGTGTAAGAAGACGTAGAGGACAGTTATGAAGCGGCTCAAAGGGAGCGCACATCAAGTAAGTTAGAACCAGGTTCAAGTCCCACTGGGGCATCACGAAAGGAACAGGAGGGAACATATGAGTGATGCCCTTTAAGAATCTGCTTACAATGGGGGACTTGAACAAAGAAGGCTGATCAGGAAGCCTCAAGAAGGCTGAAAGGGCCTTCTTGAGACACCTGGCTGCCAGAATGATATTACAGACTTCAGGAGGCAAGTCAAATGGCCTCAACTGTCGCCGCTCAATATCCAAGCATGGAGGTGGAGACTGGACAGGTTCGGGTGGAGGCTGCGACAGAAGGTCCTCCTGAAGAGGTAGACTAACAGGGGATCGACTGACATACTGAGTAGCTCGGGATACCAGTACCTTCACGCCCAGTCCGGAGCCACAAGGATGACTTGGGCCCGGTCGCGCTTGATTTTTTTCGGCACTCTGGGAAGAAGTGGTATAGGCGGAAAGGCGTACAACAGACCGCAACTCCACTAGCGATGAAAAGCGTCCCCGAGCAAGTGCCGCCTTGGAAATTCCAACGCGCAGAACTGATGACATTGCGCGTTCTCTTCGGTGGTAAATAGATCTAACCAAGGCTCTCCCCACTGCAGAAAGAGGCCTTGCACCACGTCCGAGTTCAGACGCCATTCGTGATCCATCATGCACCTTCGGCTGAGCTCGTCCGCCCTGGTGTACAGAGAACCTGCCAGGTGTTGAACCACCAGGGTCTCACCCTGATGTTCCAGCCACTGCCAAAGGCGCAGAGCCTCCTGGCAGAGGGTCCACGACCCCACCCCGCCCTGTTTGCTGCAGTAGCACATGGCGGTGGTGTTGTCCGTGAACACCTGCACTACACTCCCCCGGACAGAGGGGAGGAATGCCTTCAGTGCTAGACAAATCGCCCGCAGCTCCAGAAGGTCGATATGGAGCTGGGAATCCACCGGAGACCAGAGGCCTCTGATCTCCGCCTCTCCCATGTGGCCTCCCCAGCCCTGGAGGGGCGCGTCCGTCACAACTACTTGCTCCGGTTGGGGAAGGGAGAGGGATCTGCTGTTGACCCAATCGCGGTCCGTGAGCCACCACTGCAGCTGTCTGGCAGTGCCCTCCGAGATCATGACATGGTCTGACAGGTTGCCCTGATGCTGGGCCCACTAAAACTTCAGGTCCCACTGCAGAGCCCGCATCCGTCACCTGGCGTGATGCACCAGAAGGATGCAGGAGGCCATCAGCCCCAGAAGCCACAGCGTCAACCTGACCGAGACCCGGGATAAAGGATGAAAGATTGAAATCAGAGCCTGAATATCCCGGACCCGCTGTTCGGGAGGATAAACTCGAAACCGCGCCCAGTCGAGTACCGCTTCGATGAAGAGGAGCTTCTGAGAGGGGCACAGGTGTGACTTCGGCACATTGATGGAAAACCCCAGCTGGTGCAGGAGGTCTGCTGTTGTCTGGAGGTGGCTGACGAGAGTCTGGGGCGAGCCCGCCTTCAACACCTAGTCGTCGAGGTAGGGGAAGACTGAAACCCCTAACCTGCGCAGATGAGCTGCGACCATCACCTTCGTGAACACCCGTGGGGCGCTGGTAAGGCCGAAGGGGAGCACGGTAAACTGAAAGTACTCGTGGCCTACCGTGAACCGCAGGTAGCGCCGGTGGGCCGGCAGGACGGGGATGTAGAAATAAGCGTCCGTCAAGTCCAACGCTACCATCCAGTCTCCTGGGTTCAGGGCAGCTAAGACCTGAGCCAATGTCAGCATTTTTAACTTCTGCTTCCGGAGGAAGCCGTTGACGTTCCGTAGGTCCAGGATAGGGCGCAGGCCCCCTTTGTACTTCTTGGGTACCAGAAAGGAGTGTGAGTAACAACCACACCCTACTTCTGGACCAGGAACGCGCTCGAGGGCCCCCTTGGCAAAGAGGGCCGTAACTTCCTCTTGCAGAAGTTCCAAATGATCCCCCAACACGCTGTGGTATTGCGGCGGCATGGCTGGAGGGGTCGCCTCGAAGGGGAGGGAGTAGCCCCTCCGGATGATTTGTAGCACCCACACGTCCGACGTGACAGTGCGCCAGTGGAAGTGGTGATGGCGAACCCTGCCTCCCACTGGCGTCACATGCGCCTGAAAACACGGACTAGGAGGGTTTTGAGGCGGATTCTGCAGGGGAAGGTGTGGCCTGGCTCCGCCATTGTCCCCGACCGCACCCCACGGCGGTTTCCACGACCTCCACCGCGCTGTGTATTATTCTGCGGCACGTGGCAGGCAGCACGTGTGGGAGCACCCCTTCGTTGGCCACGAAGGAGCGAAAGGCACCCGTTTGCTGGCGTGGGGCCGAGAGGCCCAAGGACTTGGCCGTAGCCCTGGAGTCTTCATAACGCTCAAGCGCATGGTCTGCCTTGTCGCCAAAGAGGCGACGGCCATTAAACAGCATGTCCAGAAGTGTGGCCTGGACATCTGCCGAAAAGTTGGCGGTCCCCAACCAGGCGTGGCGTCGAACAGCCACCGTCGTTGCCATCGCTCTGCCCAGTGAGTCCGTCGTATCCAGACCACACCGGATGGAGTAGCGTGCCGCATCTCGACCCTCCGCAAGGGGTTGGGCGAGTTTAGCCCGGACCTCCTCCGGACATTGTGGCAGCACGTCCGCGACCGTGTCCCACAGAGTGTGGGTGTAGCGGCCCAAGAGGCATGCGGTATTGACTGACCGCAGTCCCAAACTCAGGGACGAGAACACCATCTTTCCGAACTGTTCATACCTATTGGATTCCCGATCGGGCGGAGCCATCTGGAATGCGGTCTGGGAAGTAGAGGCCTGGATAACCAGGCTCTCGGGTGGGGTGGGTGGACAAGAAGCAAGGGTCGCCCGGAGTCGGGCGGTAGCGTCTGGCCACATTCCTATACACAGGTGGACCTGTAGTGGGCCTGGACCAGGTGCCCAAAAGAACTTCACACAAGGCCTCATTAAACGGCAGCAGAGGCTCGGCCGACCTTGACTGCGGTTTAAGGACCTCAGTGAGGAGGTTAGTCCTCACGGCTGCGACGGGGAGCTCCAGGCTCAAGGCCTTGGCCGCCCGCGTCAACACTACACTGTAGGCAGCCGACTCCTCCGTAGCCACGGTTGGAGGGGAGACAAAACCAGTGTCTGGCGAAGTGTCCAGTCCACTGGCATCCCCAAGCTCACATGTCCAGTCCTGCTGAGACTGGCACTTCTGTGCCAGAGGGTCCACAGACCCCTCCCAATCCCCCTCGTCACCCATCCCCTGAAATTCAGGTTCAAAGAATGGGGCCGGTTTGTGGAAATAAAAATCTCCAAACGACATCGAGAGCGGAGCCCAGTGGCTCCGCTCCGCGCGCCGTAACCGAATCGAGGGCTGGAATGGGGACGGCGTCGCCCGTAGGCGGCGCCGGGGGTGACACCTAGGGGCCGGCGTCGGTGAGGTCGACCGGCGATGACCCGGATCCGGAAGCGGACCCAGGGGGGGCCTGCGGCGCCAGGACCGAAGTCGCCGGCGGCGTCGGGCCGAAGCACCGGACGGCGTCTGAGCCGAAGCACCCGAACCGCTAGGCCTCCCAGCCGGGACCGCTGGGCCCGAAGACACCGTGGAACCCGGCGGAAGAGGGAGGGACCTCATGGCCATGAGGTACCTCTCGACCTCCACAGGCGTTGCATCGTGCCATGGGACCGGTAGGTGTGGGGCAGGATGTGGCGCCCACGACTCCGTCGGAGCCGCGTGGGTGGTGTCACCCGAACCCCTGGCCGCGTCACGCGAGCGTCGGAAGAGCGGATGACGCCTTTCCGACGTCTCATACCTCTTACCTAAGGATCTTGATCCTGAAGACTAATACCGACTCTCGGAGCTACGAGGGCTCCGACCCCGCGACCGGTCCCTCGACCTCCTGTGGGACCGGGACCTCGAACGGCGCGGGCCGACTGCCAGAGCTCAAGCCGCTTGCGGGACCGCTCCCGCCTAGCCTTGGACGTCAGGGCCCGGTAGTCGGAGCTGGTTCGGTCGTAGTGGTCGAGGCCTAGACACTGAAGACACCTGAAGGAGAGTAGGGTCTGCAATCCTATGTTCACCCCAGATTTTTGCTTCACTGGTTTACGACTTTCCCTGGCTGTGGGCCTGCTAATCAGAACCACAGCCTAGCTGTTCCCTCTCTAAATTGACATCCATGTACCTTAGGTGCATTTACCAATTGGTATTGGGTCACTCTTGTAAGTCCTTGTACAGTGTACCATAAGTACCCAGGGCATAAGTGAAACCAAGGCCTACCAGGGGCTGCAGCATATATCATGCCACCCCTGGCTGGCCATCCAAATCTGACACAACTGGCTGATCAATCAGCTGGGGCAAGGTGGTGTAATCACCCTTTGCTTTAGATATAGTATACCTACATCTAAACCTAAAATGGACACATATACTCCTATAAGTCACTCCTATGGCAGGCCTTAACAATCCTGGAGGCAGAGTGCTTGGAATTATGTGAGATAGTGCTCTGGCATGAGCTGAGCCTGTCTACAGCTTTCAGAACCAAGTCCTTTAGCTGTTTCCAAGATAACGCTATACCATATACTCTTAAGTGCATTATAACCTTGAGGTTATTGCTAACTTTGGCATAGCTTTATCAAAACATGTTTAGTAAGGTGTCATACGGATTGGAATACTACCCCCTCGCCAATTCTGGCGACGGGGGTATCATTCCACCCTTCGACTTGTACCTAACTGTGAACCCCGGTCTCAGCATCAGCATCACAAAATGGATGCTGCCACCACTGACACAAGTCTGACCTCCTGCTGCTGGGAGTCCTTCCAGCGAAGAAGGCTTGGACAAAGGGTTTCCTGCCTTGGGAGGTGCTAGCACCACCCCAGACAGGATTTTGTGTATTAGGTAGGACCGGGCTGAAAGGAATGAGACATGCCTGGGGCACACAAGGTGCCCTGTGCATACACCGGTTCAAACCAGTTGCTGGGGCACTCCAACCCCAGCTCTGGCGTGACACCGGCCAAAGGATAGGGGGTGTAACCACCCCTCTTCCTGGTCCCACCCATAGGAGGGACCTAGTGGTAGTACAGCCCCCTTTAGCAGGATAAAGGTAGGAGCTGGTCCCATTCCAAATCAGATTAATCCTGAACTGAAACTCTACAAGAAGAAACTCTGGACTTCGACTTTCTACATAGAAGACTGAAGAAATCTCCCTTGTGGGCAAGGAGTGTCCACCCTGCACAAGCAGGCACCATCAGCGTCCAGCGGCTTCACTTTGTCGTCTTCCCTCGAGGATCTAGACTTCAGAGCCCGACGAGACCCGGATTCCCAGACCTCTCCGACCTCTACCCACATCTGCAGCACAGCTGAGATCCGTGGGTGCGAGGAGACACGTGGGACCGGCCATCTTGTAGAAACTGCACTTCGCTTCCAGCACGACTTCTGAGGTAACCTCGACTAAGTGCTTTGGGGACTGAGAAGCCCCAGCCCCAAGTAGCTCCTGCACCGAAGACCAGCCCTCCAGCATCCACAAGATCCGCGTGGGGCCCTTCTGCCTGTTTGCTGCTCGACGCTTTGTCTGGTCACTTGCCGGCTGGCTAGTGGCCTCCTAGACGACGATCCACGACATCAACACTGCTGGGCTGGTTGCTCCAGACTGGCCCTTGCTTCCTTCCAAAAGGAGAGGCATCCCGGACCCTCCTGGTCCGTACCAGACGTCTTTTCCACTCACCGCGTGGGTTGCCTTTGCCAAGGCCTGTTGACTCCAAATCCGGATCCGACACCGCCGACAGCGAGAGCCTGCGTGGGACAGGTCGTGCCTCCATCCAGGTCGTCGAAGACACCACCTGCTCCACGTGGCTGCAGAGTCAAGCGTCCACTCTTCACCTGATCGCGCCGACAGCCTCTGGTTCCTTCCTGATTCCATTCCAGTCACTGGCTAGTGACTGTGAACATTGTCCCCTCTGCTTTCAGGTCCTCTTCTTCCTCGATCCACCCTTGGGTCGCACCGGACATCTTCCTCCGAGTTGCCTGCAGCATCTTTTCTTTCAGACTCCATAGACTTCAACACAGAAACCCGACACGACTTCGCACCTATGCACCCGCAGCCCGTGGGTGAGGTAACAAGAGCATTTCGGTGCTCAAGGGTAGATTGACTCTCCTAGTGTCCAGTTCCACAGTCGTTTTAGTCGTAACTAGTCAGGATTGTCCGTACTCACCTTTTTCTTGAACTGTACTGTCCATAGACGTTGTTACGCATCTCGCGTGTGAGTTCACACTCTGCACACGCGTTCCGTGGGCCTCCTATTACTTACCTAAAGTTAGGATAGTGTAGTCCCAGCGATCCTACAGCCTCTGGACAGCTCCATTCCTTTAATTGACTTCCTTATACCATTTGTTTAGTATATGGTTTGTTGCGCCCCTAGGGCAACATTGTAACTTGTGCAACTTAACGTATTTTTCTTAAGAGTCTTGTCATGTGCTTAGCCCTCTGAACTCAAAGAGTTCAGAGGTGTTTGTTAGTTAATAAATATCTTGTTTATTTTCATAACTACCTGTGTGGTGTCCTTTCATTTGGTATTCAAGGGGTTATATGTGGTAAAACAGCTGGCTTCACATGCCAAAAGAGTTTAGCCTAAGACTGCTTTGTCCATGCTACCATTAGGATAGCTGGTCTAGAAGGTTGACTTACAACCAATCACCATAAGGGTTGTTTGGACTGATACAAGGTGATCACTAGAACTAGTGAGCAACATATATCAGGCCAACTTCTCACATTGGTGTGCAGCGGTTGGGATTTGAGCTTGCTGTTGTTTTTCCCAAATATAATCTTGAGATTTGAAAGATCACATAAGGTACCATAGGTACATATAACAAAGCTTAGAAATACTCTGAGTTCTACTGAACCAGCTGTTGTAGTAGAAAGGGAGTAGCACACCCAGACTACAACGCTTAGCAAGGGATCAGTAGGAAAATCCATAGTGTAGGTAAGTGCACCACTTACACCTCACTAGAAAGCATGTCTACCACAGGAGAGAAAACAGTGACTCCCCTTGTGGTTAGTGACCCTCCACAGGCCCTTTCCAGATATGCAGCACTCCGCTTCCAGGAGATGAGACAATTGTGTACCTCCAGGCAACTGAAACAGGGTTCTAACCCTACCCTTCCTATTCTGTTAGGTCTCTTAGAGACATATGATGCCAGAAGGGCTTCTAATACAGGCCCCTCTAATCCAGCAGATGGAAGCCTACCCCCAGTAGAAGATGACTCTAACCTCCCTGAGACTGAAGAAGTGGAAGAGGAGAATGGAGACTCATCTGATGGAGAGGTAGACAATGGCCAGGAGAGAGTCAGCAGACTTACCAGGGCCAACCTAAGCCTACATGAGAATGGAACTGGGGGAGCCCCAGGCCCATCCTCAAGCAGGCCTAACCTTGGGAATAGACGAGTTAGTTCTCAGTCCAGAGGTTCTAACAGATCTATTCACACCCATGTCTCTCAGGCATCTTCTCAGAGAGGGATGACATCCCCTCAGAGGAGAGAGCATGAAACTAAGATGAGGGAAGTGCAACTTAGGATTGAGAGGGAAGAACTTGCCCTTGCCAAGGAGAAACTTGCCTTTGCCAGAGAGCAGAAATTGAGTGGGTTAGAACCCACTGGTGGCAGCATTATCCCCAGAGATAAAGACAGGAGTTTTGATAACAGAAACCTGAGTACGATAGTGCCCCCTTTAAGGTAGGGGATGACATCCACAAATGGGTGACTGCTTTGGAGAGAGCCTGCAAAGTACAGCAGGTACCCCAGAGTCAGTGGGCAGCTATATTGTGGCTCTCCTTTGAAGGTAAAGGAAGAGACAAGCTCCTCACTGTTAGAGATGAGGATGCTAATGATTACCAAGTCCTTAAAAGTGCCTTGATTGATGGGTTTGGCCTAACAACTGAACAGTACAGGTTAATGTTCAAAGACACCCAGAAAACTCAAGCTCAGGATTGGACTGACTTTGTTGATTGTGCCACTAAGGCTTTGGAAGGCTGGTTACTGGGAAGTAAAGTTACTGATTACACAGGATTGTATAATCTAATTATGAGAGAGCAAATCTTAAATAATTGTCAGAACCAGTTGTTGCATCAGCACCTGATTGACTCAGACCTGACCTCTCCCCAAGAATTGGGGAAGAAAGAAGACAGATGGGTCAGGACAAGGGTCAAGCAGCAGAACCAGAACCAGGGTGGTGGCCAGAAGAAGGCAGACCAAAAGGGTAATCAAGAGAATAAGCAAAATGACCAGAAGTCTTCAACAGGGCCCCAACAATCTAAGGAGGGTGGGTCACAGAATTCCCAAAAGAAGAAGAATGATGGCCAAAGAAAACCATGGTGCCAATACTGTAAAAGTAAGACTCACTGGTTTAGTGAGTGCACCTAGAAAGGCACAGCTCCTACCAGTACTGCCCCTAAGGCACCTGCACCCCCTAGTACAGTTAGTAGTGGTAGTGCACCCCCCAAGGCTATAGTTGGGTTAACCCTGGGAACTGAAGTGGATTCTGACTTAGTTAGAATACCCACTCAGGCTGTTCTTGTTTGTACTGGGGACATGGATATGACCCCTACTATAAGTCCCAGTACTCTGGGCAAGTACAGGCAAACGCCTTTGATCAATGGAAAAATGGCTCAGGCCTACAGGGACACTTGTGCCAGTGACACTTAACTTTGTGGACCCTGAACAGGTAATCATAGGTTCAGACTACCTAGTGACCAATGCTAGCAATGTCACTAGCAATCACAGTATGGCAGTTGTTAATTTCTCCTGGGGAGGGGTAACTGGCCTCAAAAGGCTTGTAGTTAGTTCAGACCTCCCAGTGGACTGTCTGTTGGGCAATGATTTGGAATCCTCCTTATGGTCAGATGTGGAGTATAGGACTCATGTGGAAATGTTAGGTTTGTCAGCACAGGTCCTTGCTGTGAGTAGGTCACAGGCCAAAAAATGCCCAGCTGAACAAGTGCTGGATCCTGGAACAATGGACCAGACACTTCCCAAGAGAAAGAGCAGTAGGGTTAAGGCAGTGCCTTCCCCCCTGCCTCAAGGTGAGGATCAGCCCTCTCAGGAGGCTGACCCAAAGACCCCAGAAGGAACTGTCCTAGAGGAGCTTGAACCTGATCAGGTTGAGTTTCTTGGGACAGGGGGACCTTCCAGGACAGACTTGAGGCAGGCACAGTTAGACTGTTCCTCTCTTGAACCCCTCAGACAGCAGGCTCCTGCTGAGTCTGCAGGGAATGCTACAGGTACCCACAAGGTGTACTGGGATGATGGACTCCTATACTCTGAGGCAAGAGACCCCAAGCCTGGTGCTACCGGAAGGCTGGTTATCCCCTTGTCTCTGAGAGGTTTCCTTCTTACCTTAGCCCATGAGATTCCCCTTGCAGGTCACTTAGGCCAGAACAAGACTTGGGAAAGACTTGTACCACACTTTCACTGGCCTCATATGTCTGAAGACACAAAAGAGTTTTGTTGCTCATGTGTCACCTGCCAAGCCAGTGGCAAATCAGGTGGCACCACAAAGGCCCCCCTTATACCACTACCTGTGGTGGGGGTTCCCTTTGAAAGAGTGGAGATTGACATTGTTGGACCAATGGACCCCCCAACAGCATCTGGGCACAGATTTATACTGGTGGTAGTGGATCATGCCACCAGGTATCCAGAAGCTATTCCCCTTAGAACCACTACAGCTCCTGTTGTGGCCAGGGCCCTACTTTTTTTTTTCCAAAACCTTTATTGTTGGCAGATAAAGAGTAGACAGCTTTACTCCTACAACCTGAAAGCTCAGGCCGGCCGCATCATTCATGACATTAATTTAAATCAATCGCTGGAAAGGAACATATAGCTAACACGGCAAGCCGCCAACAACCCATCTGGGCCGGCCGCGGTATACACTAATGAGAGCTGCGTAAGGACGCATCCTACAACAATGCAAATAGCAGGACATACCAAAACAGTGAATGCTTGAGGTTTCTTGTTTTTTTTTTTCACAACCAAGGGTTTCTTGTTTTTTTCCTTTTTTTTTTTTTTTTTTTTTTTACTTTCAAACATAACGAACTTGGAAACTGGTGCAAACTGCTCCCTCCCATGATGTGTCCACCATATCTTGTATGTGGAGTAAAGGACCTTTCGGTAAAGAGCGTCTGAGTGGTATCAGTGGCAGCTTTAGTTCACCAGAGCTAGAGGCAAAATCACCTTGCACCTGCAGGACTAATCCAACTAACATGGGGGGGTATGCCTGATGATCAGATAGTGAACTCGACTAAGTACTGTCTATTGTGATGTCATGCTGAGTCTAGTGCCTTAGAGTGAGGGATCCGCAACTAGAGAGCAAGGGGAGTGTCTAAATTGTCGTTGACACGATTAGTGTAGCTGATGTATGATGTATATCGCTGACTCACGGGTGTACTGTGGGTAGTGATAGTGTACTGCCAGAGCCCAGTCAAGTGAATCAACCAGGTGGCATCATAAGGGAATTTAGTTCAGGGCCAGGCATCGCAGAAGCGTCTCCCTGTCGCGCGGTCTCGCTGTCTATCTCCACAGTCTGAGTATCGACTTGAATCCGGAGGAGATATGCTGTGAGGGGTCCCCATTGGTCCTTAGGTCTTGATTTATGCGGCAAAAGCTCAGCATAATTATGCAATTGGTCTTGCCACGTGGTCATAGTTGTCAGCCAGGTCTTGAATTTGGGTGCCCGACTACGCCCCCACCGGCACGCCATGTGACGTTTTGCCAGTAGAAGACCAAATGCGAAAAATTTCCAGTGAGATTTCACTGTGGGACATGCTAGTCCCAACAAAGCAATCCTCGGACAGGGTGCAACGGCCGCACCAATCATATCCAATATGGCCGCAAACACCTCGTCCCAGTATCTCGCTACAGCATGGCACGCCCAAGCAAGGTGGAAGAAGTCCGCACCCTCACCCCCGCAACGAAGGCATCGGTCATCGTCCCGGAGGCGAAAGCGGTGCAGTTTGGCCAGGGTATAATAAAGCCGGTGTAGAAATTTAAAATGAACCAGTCTGAGACGCGCGTTACCAGTCACTGCATTGGTATGTGCACAGCTTTCCTCCCACTGTTCGTCCGTCAGCGGGGCGTCGAGATCGCCGTCCCAATCTCGCAGCGCTCTAAGAGAAGGAGGGGATGGAGCAGCCTGCGCATGTTTATAAAGCATGGAGACAACATGTTTCGGGGTGTCTGTCTGAAGCAGAGTATGAAGGGGCGCCACCGTCTCTGGTTCGTCTGGGAAGTTGGGGGTGATCGCTTTGACATTCTGTTTGAGTCTCGTATATAGAAACGTGTCCATAACAGAGGGGGTACCGTCTCCAAAGATTTGTGCCGATGTGCGGAAGCAACCCTGGAGATACAGGTCGCCCCATGTGTGGATCGCTAGTCTCGTGAGCATTTACGGCCAATTTCCTCGCAGGTTACACAAAGTCTTGGGTCATGCGCCAGGGTCATGCATGGCTAATAGAGAAACGGCGTCCCCGTAGCCTCAGCCAGACGTCTCCAGGCAAGCATGTGCAGTCAACCGTAGTGGGATCACGGTCCGCTATCCGGGCTTCAGAATAAAGATAGCCCGATGGTTGTTCGGGTCTCATATAACCATCCTCAACAGCTAAGTGTGCCATGAATGGGGGAGGGTGACACCAGTATGCGGCGAAGTGGACTTGCGCACAATCATATTAGCGTTGAAAATTGGGGACATCAAAACCACCTTGGTGATAGGGGAGCAGGAGTGTTCGTAAGCCAATCCTAGCTTGCTTACCACCCCAAATAAGCAGCGACAGTTGGGAGTTAAGGGCCCGGAAAAAATGAGCACCTGGATTATACGGGATGTTAGTAAAAATATACAGCAGCTTGGGGAGCACCACCATCTTAATGAGGGAGATGCGTCCCGCCATTGATAGTGGAAGATGAATCCACCTGGTGAACAAGTTACTTACCTTCGGTAACGATATATCTGTTCGGATCCAGACTGACGCCTGGGGATATTCTAAGGTAAGGAATCTAATACTAACCGGTTTCTTTCAGATAATGTTATCAGTCAGCTTGTCTAGGACTGTACCATAATTCGCCCTAATTAGGGTCTCACGGTTTCTAGTCACCCTAATGCCTAGGTACTTTATCTCATCCGACTCCCATATCAGGGGATAATCTAAAGGGAATTGAGTGGTCTTGTCAGTTAGGGGGAACAGGGCTGATTTCGACCAGTTTATTTGTATTCCCGCGATACCCCCAAATCTGGTGATCTCGCGTAGGAGTGGGTTCAGATTCTCCTGGGGCTTGTGTACATAAAGGGTCATGTCATCGATATATAAGGCAATAAGTAATTGCCTCTCCGGATATATAAGAGAGCGGTGATTGTGATGCTGACGTAGTTTGTCCGCTAGGGGGTTCGATGGCAATTGCAAATACTACTGATGCCTGGGGTCGGTGATACAATAATCGGATTTAATCGAGGAAGCTAAACGGGAAACACATCCGTTCTAGTAACGCCAGAAGGTAGTCCCACTCTAGAGAATCGAACGCCTTCGTGGCGTCGAGGAAAATGGCGGCCGCCTCACATCTGGGGTTTATGTCCTGTGTCACCGCCTGAAGTGTACGCAGGTTGTGGGAAGACGCGCGGTTCGGGACAAATCCAGCTTGGTCCGGTAGTACCAGTCGTTCCATCAGTAGGTTGAGGCGCGACGCAAGTACTTTCGCCAATATTTTAATGTCTGTGTTCAATAGAGACAAGGGTCTGTACGAATCGCAAAGCTCCGGTGGCTTGCCCGCTTTTAGCAGGGATGTTATGAGGGCTTTGCGCATTGTAGTCGGCAGAGTGCCCTCCTCAAGAGCAGTGTAATACACTTGTTGCAAGATCGGGGCCAGGAGATGGTTATAGGTCTTATAAAAATCAATCGGCAAACCATCCGATCCTGGCGACTTGCCCGATTTCATGGACATGATGGCGTCAGTTATTTCCTCTAATTCGAGTCCATGATGGAGGAATTGCTGTTGGGCTGGGCCTAGCCACGCGAGTGCCGTATCGTCGAGGTAAGTATTTAAATTAACCGGGGTGGTTCTCTGGGACGTGTAAAGCGAAGTGTAGTGGTCTGTAAGGACCCGGAGTTGTTATGGTAGGTCCCTCTGTGGTACATTCTGATCATCTAGCATGGTGGCAATATAGATATGATAACGAGGGGGGTTGACAGCGGACGCCAACGCCCTGCCCGGCCTGTCGCCCTCACCATATCTACGCGCAGTGTGAGTTTTCTCCAGGAACCTACATTCCCTCTTTGCCGCCTCAGCGTATTCATTCAATTTCTCCCGGAGTTGGGCCTTGGTGACATGACCGCGTGTGTTGTGGTCTATATCACGTTCCAATTGACGTAGTTCTGATTCCAGTTTACGCAGTCTGTCCCGAAGGGATTTGAGGACTCCTCCCCCCTTAGCTATGCACCACCCCCCTCACAGTGACCTTAAAGGCCTCCCAGACTGTTGTGAGGCTGGATACTGACAATATGTTACGGTCGAAGAAGTCTTTTATGTCATGTTCGAGTTCCGTCCTAAAGGCCGAATCAGTAAGGTGTGCAGGGTTGAGACGCCAGCTTAAATAAGGGGAAACAGCTAGAGGGATGCACAGTGACAGGAGTACCGGTGAGTGATCCGAGAAAGTACGGGGAAGGTGTGAGGCCCTGACCAGCCAGGGAGCCAGGCCCGCCGACAAAAATGCATAGTCAAGACGTGCCCAGGTGGAGTGTATTGCAGAGAAGTGTGTACCCTGTTAGAGCGAGGGGTGTGCGTGCCTCCAAGCGTCAATCAAATGGTGTTCCTCCACAATGTCCAATAAGGTGCGTTGAGTGTGCGTATAATGTGTCGCCTGTGGGTGAGATCTATCCATGCTTGGTTGAAGTGCAGTATTGAAGTCACCTCCCAGAATGATATGAGCAATACCCAATGATTGAATTTTGCCCCAGAGTGTAAGGAGGGTGGTCGGATCGTCCGTGTTGGGTCCGTAGTAGCATGCTAAGAGGACTGTGTGTGAGTGAAGTCTGCCCCACACCATGCAATATCTGCCACTCGCGTCAGCTTCGGTCCCCGCCGGTATAAAATGCACACCCCGCCTGACCAGGATGGTCACTCCCCTAGAGTAATTTGAATAAGATGAAAATGATCTACAGGAGGCCCAGCGAGATGCGAATAAGGGGACGCCTCCTGACATTAAGTGCGTTTCTTGGAGCATGGCAATGGACACTCCCGGTCTGTCTAGGTAAACTAGAATCTGTCTCTTTTTCCTCGGATCGTTAAGCCCACGAACATTCCATGAGATCAGCTGCAATTGTTGGGTTGATTGCGTGTCTGTTACGTAACCCATTCCCAAAGATACGGAAAGGTGTGGCATGTAAGCATGACTTCAAAGTTCACATAATAAACAACATCATCCGTGCACCCTGGAATCCCGCAGCCCTCCCTAGCAATCCCAACCCACTCAGGCATTACCAATGTCTCAACAGTCCCAGTAGTGAGTCGGAATAGCCTCCCTCCCACACCGGCAACCCCAACCTGCCGGGCATGTATTACCCACCCACCCACCCTAAGCCAAAATAAAACAAAGCAACATGCTACATATACCCCTACCCCATGGAGGGAGAGGTTACAAAGGGGCTCGCCCGTTGGGGAACCATATCCAGGGGCGCCCGACCTGCCCTCCACCTCCCTACTTACACCCATGAGACACCTGGGAGCTACCCGGTCGTCTATCATGGGACGGAGGTGGGCATCCGAGCACAACATTTCATATAGACCAGTGAGTAGAAGTCAATATAAGTACCTCACCGGGGACACAGTGCATCGTGTTCGATCATGGGCAGTGATGAGGGTTATGTGTAACCAGTCAATTTCCACGCCATTGTCAATCTTGCTGCTCCATCGGTGAGCGTGATCTGGAGCGGCGTCCCTCCGCGTCCCCCTGGTCCCTCTTATGTTGTTTGAGGAAGTCTTCCACTTGTTGGGGATTTGCAAAGAAGTGATGTTTGCCCTAATAAGAGACCTTTAGTTTCGCAGGGTAAAGCATGGCGTATGGGATCTCCTGGACTTTTAGCTTCTTTTTGACCGCCACAAATTTACGCCTGGCCTCCTGTACTGAAGGGGTAAAATCCGGGAAAAAAGATAATGTTGTGTTGCCGTAACCCACCGTGCCTATCTCTCGCACACGTCGTAGTACTGCGTCGCGGTCCCTGTAGTTGAGAAAGCGTGCAATGATGGGCCTTGGAGATGCCCCAGGAGGAGGGCGGGAGGCAAGAGATCTATGGGCTCTCTCCACAATGAGGTGTGAGGAGAAGGATTCTTTCCCAAATAGTTCAATCACTAAGTTCTCCACAAAGAGCTCCATTTCCCTGTGTTTGTGGATTCCGCCAGACCCAGGACGCGGACGTTAGGCCAGGGCCCTACTTGGAGTTTTCTCCAGAGTGGGGTTTCCTAAGGAGGTTGTCTCTGACAGAGGTGCAAACTTTATGTGAGGATACTTGACTGCAATGTGGAAGGAGTGTGGTGTCAATTACAAATTCACCACCCCCTATCATCCACAGTGCAATGGGCTTGTGGAGAGATTCAACAAGACCCTAAAAGGGATGATAAAAGGGTTACCAGAAAAGCTTAGGCGAAGATGGGACATCCTTTTACCCTGCCTTCTGTTTGCCTACAGAGAGGTCCCACAGAAGGGGGTTGGCTACCGCCCTTTTGAGCTTCTATGTGGGCATCCTGTAAGCGGACCCCTATGTCTTGTGAAGGAAGGATGGGAGTCACCTCTCAATAAGCCTAAGCTTCACATAGTGGACTATGTACTTGGTCACCGCTCCAGGATGGCATAGTACATGGAGAAGGCATCTAAAAACCTTGAGGCCAGCCGAGAACTTCAAAAAGCTTGGCATGACCAAAAGGCTGTCCTTACTGTTTACCAGTCTGGACAGAAGGTGTGGGTGTTGGAGCCAGTGGCCCCAACAGCTCTCCAAGACAAATGGTCAGGATCCCATACCATCATTGAACAAAAGGGAGAGGTCACCTACCTGGTAGACCTTGGAACTCCCAGGAGCCCTCACAGAGTACTTCATGTGAACAGGCTCAAGGCATTTGTTGACAGGGAGGGGACATGGGCTTGCTCATGGCCACAGATGAGGGACAGGAGGAAGAGAGTGACTTTCTCCCAGACCTGCTCACTCAGAACCCTTATGATGGGTCAGTAGATGGTGTTGTCTTTTCTGACAGCCTCTCTGAACATCAGCAAAAGGATTGCAAATGGGTTCTTCAATCCTTTAGACAAATGTTCTCTCTGACACCCAGTCAGACAAACTAGTGCACCCATGAGGTGGACACTGGTGACAGTCTGCCTATAAAGAGTAAAATCTACAGGCAACCTGACCACGTCAGGGACTGCATAAAACAAGAAGTACAAAAGATGTTGGAATTGGGAGTCATTGAACCCTCAGAGAGCCCTTGGGCTAGTCCTGTAGTTCTAGTGCCTAAACCACACACCCTGGATGGTAAGAGAAAGACGAGGTTTTGTGTTGACTACAGGGGTCTCAATGCTGTCACTAAGACAGATGCCCATCCAATACCAAGAGCAGATGAACTCATTGATAAATTGGCTTCTGCCAAATTCTTGAGTACATTTGACCGGACAGCTGGTTATTGGCAAATCAGGTTAGCTGAGGATGCCAAGGCCAAAACAGCATTTTCTACCCCAGGAGGTCATTACCAGTTTATGGTGATGCCCTTTGATTTGAAAAATGCACCTGCCACTTTTCAAAAGTTGGTGAACCAAGTTCTCACTGGGCTGGATGAATTCTGTGTAGCATATCTAGATGATATTGCTGTCTTTAGGTCCACCTGGGAGGATCACCTGATCCACCTGAGGAAAGTTTTGGAGGCCCTGCAAAAGGCAGGCCTCACTATCAAGGCTACTAAGTGCCAGATAGGGCAGAGTCAGGTTGTGTACCTGGGCCACCTTGTAGATGGAGGCCAGGTTCAACCATTGGAGAGCAAGATACAGGCCATAAAGGACTGGGCTCCTCCAACCACCGAGACACAGGTCAGAGCTTTCTTGGGCCTGTCTGGTTACTACAGGAAATTTGTAGGAAATTATGGGACAATTGTGACCCCTCTTAATGACCTGACAAGTAAGAAAATGCAAAAGAAAGTTCAGTGGACAGTTAGCTGTCAAAAGGCATTTGATGACCTACAGCAGGCCATGTGCACTGCACCTATTCTCAAGAGTCCAGACTACTCCAAACCTTTCATTGTCCAAACAGATGCTTCTGAGTTCGGTGTGGGAGCTGTTCTATCTCAACTGAATATTGATGGTCATGACCAGCCCATTGCTTTTATAAGTAGAAGGTTGACCCCTAGAGAGAAACGTTGGTCAGCTATTGAGAGGGAGGCCTTTGCTGTGGTTTGGGCCCTGAAAAAGTTGAGGCCATACTTGTTTGGCACTCACTTCAAGATTCAGACACACCATAAGCCCGTCTTATGGCTAAATCAGATGAAGGGTGAAAACCCCAAACTTCTTAGGTGGTCCATTTCCCTACAGGGGATGGACTTCACAGTGGAGCACAGACCAGGGACTGACCATGGCAATGCAGATGGTCTCTCCAGGTATTTCCACTTAGAACAAGAAGACTCACCTGGTCAAGGTTAGTTTAATGTCCCTAAGTTTGGGGGGGTTATGTAGGAGAGTAGGGTCTGCAATCCTATGGTCACGCCAGATTTCTGCTTTTTGCTTCACTGGTTTACGACTTTCCCTGGCTGTGGGCCTGCTAATCAGACCCACAGCCTAGCTGTTCTCTCTCTAAATTGACATCCATGTACCTTAGGTGCATTTACCAATAGGTATTGGGTCACTCTTGTAAGTCCTTGTACAGTGTACCATAGGTACCCAGGGCATAAGTGAACCCAAGGCCTACCAGGGGCTGCAGCATGTATTATGCCACCCCTGGCTGGCCATCCAAATCTGACACAACTGGCTGATCAATCACCTGGGGCACGGTGGTGTAATCACCCTTTGCTTTAGATATAGTATACCTATATCTAAACCTAAAATGGACACATATACTCCTATAAGTCACTCCTATGGCAGGCCTTATCAATCCTGGAGGCAGAGTGCTTGGAATTATGTGAGATAGTGCTCTGGCATGAGCTGAGCCTGTCCACAGCTTTCGGAACCAAGCCCTTTAGCTGTTTCCATGATAACACTATACCATATACTCTTAAGTGCATTATAACCTCGAGGTTATTGCTAACTTTGGCATAGCATTATCAAAACATGTCGAGTAAGGTGTCATACGAATTGGAATACTACCCCCTCGCCAATTCTGGCGATGGGGTAGCATTCCACCCGTCTAGAGGGACACAACATGTACCTAACTGTGAACCCCAGTTAACCCCTTCGCTGCTCATGACGAGCTCAGCTCGTCATGCAGTACACTGGTCGTGTGCTCATGACGAGCTGAGCTCGTCATGAACCATGGAATATAACAATTTCCAGCACAAGAGAGGAATCAGCTTAGCAGTCATGTGGTTAAAGTTAACTCGAGCCTCAGCATCACAAAATGGATGCTGCCACCGCAGACACAAGTCTGACCTCCTGTTGCTGGGAGTCCTTCCAGCGAGGGAGGCTTGGACAAAGGGTTTCCTGCCTTGGGAGGTGCTAGCACCACCCCAGACACGATTTTGTGTATTAGGTAGGACTGGGCTGAAAGGAATGAGACATGCCTGGGGCACACAAGGTGCCCTGTGCATACACCGGTTCAAACCAGTTGCTGGGGCACTCCAGCCCCAGCTCTGGTGCGACACTGGACAAAGGATAGGGGGTGTAACCACCCCTCTTCCCGGTCCCACCCATAGGAGTGATCTAGTGGTAGAACAGCCCCCTTTAGCAGGATAAAGGTAGGAGCTGCACCCATTCCAAATCAGATTAATCCTGAACTGAAACTCTACAAGAAGAAACTCTGGACTTCGACTTTCTACACAGAAGACTGAAGAAATCTCCCTTGTGGGCAAGGAGTGTCCACCCTGCACAAGTAGGCACCATCAGCGTCCAGCGGCTTCATTTTGTCGTCTTCCCTCGAGGATCCAGACTTCAGAGCCCGACGAGACCCGGATTCCCAGACCTCTCCGACCTCTACCTACATCTGCAGCACAGCTGAGATCCGTGGGTGCGACGAGACACGTGGGACCGGCCATCTTGGAGAAACTGCACTACGCTTCCAGCACAACTTCTGAGGTAACCTCGACGAAGTGCTTTGGGGACTGAGAAGCCCCAGCCCGAGCAGCTCCTGTACCGAAGACCAGCCCTCCAGCATCCACGAGATCTGCGTGGGGCCCTTCTGCCTGTTTGCTGCTTGACGCATTGTCTGGTCACTTGCCGGCTGGCTAGTGGCCTCCTAGACGACGATCCACAACATCAACACTGCTGGGCTGGTTGCTCCAGACTGGCCCTTGCTTCCTTCCAAAAGAGAGGCATCCCGGACCCTCCTGGTCCGCATCAGACGTCTTTTCCACTCACCGCGTGGGTTGCCTTTGCCAAGGCCTGTTGACTCTAAATCCGGATCCGACACCGCCGACAGCGAAAGCCTGCGTGGGACAGCTCGTGCCTCCACCCTGGTCGTCGAAGACACCACCTGGTCCACGTGGCTGCAGAGTCAAGCGTCCACTCTTCACCTGATCACGACTACAGCCTCTGGTTCCTTCCTGATTCCACTCCAGTCACTGGCTAGTGACTGTGAACATTGTCCCCTCTGCTTTCAGGTCCTCTTCTTCCTCGATCCACCCTTGGGTCGCACCGGACATCTTCCTCCTCGTCGCCTGCAGCATCTTTTCTTTCAGGCTCCATAGACTTCAACGCAGAAACACGACACGACTTCGCACCTATGCACCCGCAGCCCGTGGGTGAGGTAACAAGAGCATTTTGGTGCTCAAGGGTAGATTGACTCTCCTAGTGTCCAGTTCCACAGTCATTTTACTCCTAACTAGTCAGGATTGTCCGTACTCACCTTTTTCTTGAACTGTACTGTCCATAGACGTTGTTACGCATCTTGCGTGTGAGTTCACACTCTGCACACGCGTTCCGTGGGCCTCCTATTACTTAGATAAAGTTAGGATAGTATAGTCCCAGCGATCCTACAGCCTCTGGACAGCTCCATTCCTTTAATCAACTTCATTATACCATTTGTTTAGTATATGGTTTGTTGCGCCCCTAGGGCAACATTGTAACTCGTGCAACTTAACGTATTTTTCTTAAGAGTCTTGTCATGTGCTTAGCCCTCTGATCTCATAAAGAGTTCAGAGGTGTTTGTTAGTTAATAAATATCTTGTTTATTTTCATAACTACTTGTGTGGTGTCGTTTCATTTGGTATTCAAGGGGTTATATGTGGTAAAACAACTGGAAATTCTGGATACCAAAAATGATAGAATAGGTTTCACTTGGACCTTGAGTAAGGATGTCATACAATTTCTGGACGTAGAGATCTCTAAAGCAGGAACAACCTTCACAACCAACATATACCGTAAACCTACAGACAGAAACAACTTATTGCAATATCAGAGTCACCATCCTCAATCATTGAAAACACATCTAGCATACTCCCAGTTTCTTAGAGTGAAAAGGTTGGTCTCTGAAGAAAACACTTGTCAACAACAGTTAGACATCATGGCTGAAAGATTTGAAGCCAGAGGTTATCCACAAAAAATAATCAGAGAATCAAGGGGAAGAACAGACAGAAAAACCAGGTCAGAGTTACTAACAACGACACTAAAAACCAAATAACAAAGAATGTGTGTCAGTAAATATTCCAACGTAAGCGCGAATTTTAAAAAAATAATCCGAAAAAATTGGCAAATGGTTCAATTAGAACCGGATTTCAAAGGAATATTCCAACAGGAACCACTGTTCGCATTTACCAGAGGCAAAAATATTGGTGAACTATTAAAAACTCCCAAAGAGAGGTTAAACAAACAGACATTCAGAGGAACAGTACCATGTTTGAACTGTGGAAACTGCCATAATATAATGAAGGGTGCGAGCATCACTCACCCGATGAAAGGTCATAAAATTGCTCTGAACCTCAATGCCACATGTGACACAACCAACATTATATACTTACTAAAATGCCCATGCGGACAAGGTTACGTGGGCCACACTGAACGGAAACTTAAGATCCGTTTGAATGAACACAAAAGTAACATAAGAACAGGACAATTGAAATCCACAGTAGCTGTACATTTTATGGGGCAAAAACATAACATAAGCCAATTGAGGGCTTGCGTGTTGGAAATTGTACCAAAAAAAGAAGGACCCTTGAACAAGAAGATCCTCTTACAGAGGGAAAATTATTGGATTTACCACTTGTGTAGTCTTAAGCCCAATGGGCTTAACGAAAGAATGGAATTTACATGTTATCTGTAAAGTGTAATTATCACTGTAAAGCTAACAGTAAATGCTGAGTATTATTCATGTTATAGCAGTTCTCTACATCATGCATACAACAGTATAACATTTGATAATGCTGATAGCGTAGGACCCGTGAGATTGAGAAGCGAACGTTTTGTATCTGAGGAGAAAGCCTCGGAGTAGATAAAGTTATTTTTGAGTAGCTCTTGAAAAAAACACCGGAACTTCCTTAAGGTGCGCATGCGCTAGAATCGTGTTTGAACGAACAGCGTAGCAGTTACACGGAGCGGAGTAGCTTCACGTAACTGGGACTGATCCTGTTACAATTAAGGTGAGAGGCGAACTTGGGGAACATCCCCTAAGGGCTGGTAGAACGTTCAAGATAATGTGTGAATGCCCAAGCGGGCAGCGGCAAGCGCGCAATGTTACACGGATTAACGGTTATAACGGGGAGTGAAAATCCTCGCCGAGTGTCATACACAAAGAAATGTTTTTTAACTAAAGGAGTTTAGATAGAGCTACTGAAGTTCACAATATGATACTTAAGTTGTATATGATGAATTAATATGATTTTGTGTGAGTTTATGAGATAGAGATGAAGAGTTTGATTACAGAAAATGTTTATGTGTTTAATTTTCAGGCGTTCCCTGATGAAGGTGCAGATTGCACCGAAATGCATTGGAATAATTTATGTCGACGCCTAATATGAATTAAATGGAAATCAATGTGAATGAATTGGTGAAAAGTCAAGTCAAGTCAAGTCAAATGATTTATATAGCGCACTACATACCCAGAGGGTCTCAAGGCGCTTGAAGAAGGGTGGGGGAATTACTTGTCTAATATCCAAGTTTTAAGTTGCTTTCTGAATGCTAGGTGGTTCTGAGTGAGGCGAATGTGAGTGGGAAGTGAGTTCCAGGTTTTAGCTGCAAGGTAGGAGAAGGATCTACCTCCCATGGTGGTTTTGTTGATGCGAGGTACAGTAGCAAGGGCTTGGTTGGAGAATCGTAGCTGGTGGGAGGGGGTGAAGAAGGAGAGTCGTGTGTTAAGGCAATCTGGTCCAAGTTCGTAGAGTGCTTTGTGAGCGTGGGTTAGGAGGCGGAAAGTAATCCTTTTATTGACGGGGAGCCAGTGGAGGTTTTTCAGGTGACCAGAGATGTGGTCTTTACGCGGGATGTCTAGTATGAGTCTGGCTGAAGCGTTCTGAATGCGTTGGAGTTTTTTCTGGAGTTTTGCGGTGGTACCGGCGTATAGGGTGTTTCCGTAGTCCAGGCGGCTCGTGACCAGAGCGTGGGTGACAGTTTTTCTAGTTTCGGTGGGGATCCAGCGAAATGTTTTTTTGAGCATGCGAAGAATATTGAAGCAGGATGATGAAACGGCGTTGACTTGTCTGTACATGGAGAGTGAAGAATCCAGGATGACGCCCAGGTTCCGTGCGTGGTCCGTCGGGATGGGTGCTTTTCCAAGGGCCTCTGGCCACCAAGAGTCATCCCAGGCGGAGGGGGAGGTACCTAGGATAAGGACTTCTGTTTTGTCTGAGTTCAGTTTTAGTCAGCTGTGCTTCATCCACTCGGCTACTTCTTGCATTCCTTCATGTAGGTTGGTTTTGGCCGTGTTCGGGTCTTTGGTGAGTGATAGGATCAGTTGAGTGTCATCAGCGTATGAGATGATGTTGGGGTTGTGTTGGCGTGCGATGACCGCGAGGGGGCTCATGTATACGTTGAAGAGGGTGGGGCTGAGTGAAGATCCTTGTGGCACGCCGCAGATGACTTCAGTGGCTTCAGACTTGAATGGTGGGAGGCGGACTCTTTGGGTTCTTCCGGTGAGGAACGAGGTGATCCAAACCAGTGCTTTTCCTTGGATTCCGATGTTTCTGAGGCGCTGTAATAGGGTGCTATGACAGACTGTGTCGAAGGCTGCGGAGAGGTCGAGGAGGATGAGGGCGACTGTGTCTCCATTGTCCAGTAGAGTTCGAATGTCGTCTGTGGCTGCGATGAGGGCGGTCTCAGTGCTGTGTTTGGCTCGGAAGCCGGACTGTGAGGAGTCGAGGGATTTGTTGGTTTCGAGGAATGCGGCGAGCTGGTTGTTGACAGCTTTCTCTATGACTTTGGCCGGGAATGGAAGGAGCGAGATGGGGCGGTAGTTTTTGAGTTCGGTGGGGTCAGCTGTGGGTTTTTTCAGAAGGGCGCTGAGTTCGGCATGTTTCCAGCTTTCCGGGAAGGTGGCGGAGTTGAAGGAGCAGTTGATGACGTCTCGGAGGTGTGGTGCTATGATGGAGTCTGCTTTGTTGAAGATGTGGTGAGGGCATGGGTCTGTGGGGGATCCTGAGTGGATGGAGTTCATCAGGCGGATGGTGTCCTCAGTGGAGATTGGGTTCCAGTCATTAAGGATGTTCAAGGGGGTGAAGGTCCTGCAGAGGGTTGGGTGGGTTGGTCTTCGGGTCGGTTGTCGAAGCTGTTGTGGATGTCTGCGATTTTGTTGTGGAAAAATGAAGCTAGGGAGTTGCAGAGGGCTTGAGAGGGGGTGATGTCGTTGGAGTTGGCTGAGGGGTTGGTAAACTCTTTGACGATGTTGAATAATTCCTTGCTGTTGTGGGCGTTGTTATCTAGTCGGTCTTTGAGTGCGGCTTTCTTGGCAGACCGGATTAGTTGGTGGTGTGTGCGGGTGGCGTTTTTGAAGGCGTCCCTGGTGCTGGTGTTTGGGTCTTTTTTCCAGGCCTTTTCGAGGGAGCGACAGAGTTTCTTAGATTTCTTAAGATCGTCGTTGAACCAGGCGGCGTTCTTGCTGCCTAGCTTGATTTGGCGTTTTTTCAACGGTGCTAGGATGTCGGCGCTGTTGGATAGCCATTGGGTGAGGTTAATGGCTGCTTGGTTGGGGTTTGAGGAGTGGACAGGGGGGTTTTGAAGAAGCGATGAGGAGATCTGGTCGATGGTGATTTTGTTCCAGTTTCTTCGCAGAGTAGGTTGAGGATGGTTGTGAGTTGTGGTCTTATTGTAGCTAAAGTGAACGCAGCTGTGGTCCGTCCAATGTAGAGTTGTGGTGTGACTGAAGGAGACATGTTTGCTGGAGGTGAAGATAGGGTCGAGTATGTGACCTGCGATGTGGGTGGGGGTAGTGACAAGTTGTTTGAGTCCGAGGTTGGTGAGATTATCCAGAAGGGTGGTGGCGTTGCTGTCATTGCTCTTTTCCAGGTGAAAGTTGAGGTCTCCCAGTAGAATGTATTCCTCGGAGGGGAGGGCGTGTGGGGTGATAAAATCAGTGATGTCTTCAGTGAATTGTGCACGGGATCCTGGTGGTCGGTAGAGGAGGGTGCCTGAGTGTGGTCTTGGGATCGGTGTGGATCTGGAAGTGAAGTTGTTCGGCGCTGGTAAGGTTGACGTCTGAGCTGGTTGAGATGCGGATGGAGTTCTTATGGACGATAGCGATGCCTCCTCCTGTTTGGTCGGTGCGGTCCTTACGGATGATCTTGTAGCTTTCCGGGATGGCAATGGTGATGTCTGGGGCAGAAGAGGCGTTCATCCATGTTTCTGTTAGGAAGGCGACGTCCGGAGAGATGGTGTCTAGTAGATTCCAAAGGTCGATGGCGTGTCTGTGGACCGAGCGGGTGTTGAGCAGGATGCATTTTAGGTGGTTGGTGTCAGATCTCTGTTTGGTGTTAGTGGGTGAGGAGTTGGTCTTGGTGCCGTCATACTTGCAGGAGTTGCAGGAGAAGGGTCCATGGGTGTGTCTAGGAGCGGCTTGGACGCAGTTGGGGAGACGGCCGGGGTTTAGGGCTAAGAGGGTGGTGGCGTCGTATGTAATCCGGGTGGGGTAGGTGGTACAAGGGCCAGGGGTCTGGCGCTGGGCGCGGTCCAGGCGTAGACGGGCTTACCTTTGGCGCACCTTCGGCGCGCATGGGGCGCGACCGCTGCGCGTGACGCTGCGCGTGACGCTGCGCGCAAGAGCATCTGTCATAAGTGGGAGGGGTGAGGGAGGAGCAGCTGGGAGGCGGGTGCGTGGTGGAGGGGGCGGGCTCTGGGCAACAACAACAACAACAGAAATGGCGGCTGGGGCGGAAGCGCCGACCGGGTCGGGTGAAACCGACCAAATAACTACGCGGGGCAGCCACACAAATGCCAATGCAGGGAGCAAAAATAAACAGACAATGAAGCAATTAACAACAAACACGGGCACACGATCTCAAGGCAGCTAATGCAGGGGTATAAACAAACAGATAAATAATGCAGCAATTAACAACAAACACGGGCACACGATCTCAAGGCAGCTAATGCAGGGGTATAAACAAACAGATAAATAATGCAGCAATTAACAACAAACACGGGCACACGATCTCAAGGCAGGACAATACAGGTGAAAAATACACAAATAATGCAGCGAATGACAATTTCTGTGGTTAGCAGCGGATCTGCGCAAACGATACCCAGCTTGAGGCAGGAGAGAGCAGGGGCAGGAGGGAGCGACCGTAACTGACGAAGAATTAAAGATTACTAATGATATAAACTACTGGATGAATGATATTGTTTATCAAGGCTGGAACCCCAGCATCCGATGCTTGTGCCTAGGGTGACACACCTGTGATGGAACAGGTGTGCGACCAGTAAAGAAAAGAAAAAAAAAGCTGGCTTCACATGCCAAAAGAGTTTAGCCTAAGACTGCTTTGTCCATGCTACCATTAGGATAGCTGGTCTATAGGTTTGACTTACAACCAATCACCATAAGGGTTGTTTGGACTGATACAAGGTGATCACTAGAACTAGTGAGCATCATATATCAGGCCAACTTCTCACAACACCGGCGATGGGGAACCCGGGCATCCCTACCAGCACCTTAGGAGTCGAACGACTCAAGAAAAAACAGATCAAATGTTCAAAAAAGTTTAGTCAAAAAGTGACTAAGGGGTAGAGCTTCTCCGGATCTGCGCTAGCTGGCGCAGAAAAAAGAAGAACTGACGTCGGCGCGTGAGGGTGGCGTCTAAGTATTCCGACGACGTCATTCCGGCGCTAACGACGCCGACGATGGCCGCGGACGACGCCTACCTATGCGCAGGGGTATTGCTACGCAAAAGTTTCCGGATCCAGTTTGACGCCTGGGGATATTCTAAGGTAAGAATCTATCACTAATGTGTCTCTTTCAGATGATGGTGGCAAAACCCTGACTGAGCTCCCTCTTCTTAACTGAAGGTTAGTACTGGAAGTTGTCAAGGACGTAGGGATCTTGGACATCAGAGAGGAGGAAGCCTCCAAAGCCATGAAGAAAAAAAAACTGCTGGTAAATATATCATGGTCATGATGAGAGCAGTACAAAGGCTTCGGGGCACCTGTCTGTAAACACGAAATAACAATAGGATACTCAAATGTATTTTAAAATCTCCTGCGTTGAAGATGTATGTATGTATATTATGAACCAGTCTGTCAACCTCTATATTCTATTATTCAGATAACAGAAATCTCAGAGCAACAAATTATGGGTTTTAGAAATCCACATCAAGCACTTCACTCCATAACTATCTCCAGAAGTACATTTTCTGAGCTTTTCGGTTGCTCAACATAATTTCATTAGATCTCATTTTTAACACTTCCTCAAAAGAGCTAGAGTTGCCCTTATAATCGGTCGTCTGAAAAGATACTAAATTAGTTTTGAATCTCAAGAGACTTCAATTCTATGTGAAACTTCAGGGATAATAGCCTTGACTATGTCAATGCTGCCCTGAAGAGTTTCCCCAAAACTTCCTTGACTTTCCTCTTGCCAGAAAACGGTTGAAGACATCGCCTTGTCAGTGTATCTTCCTTTTCTGATACTTACCAATATGCTCATTGATTGACTCCAGGGATCCACGGGACCGGTCTGTCTCACTCAGAGATTTCCAACTCTTCACTGCATCAGGTCTATGGAGGAAAGAAGCAAACACATCTAGTGATTGGCTACATCACATTCAATGTCAATCTTTAATTCTTGATCTGCTATATAATAAAGTGTGATAAGGGTAACGTTATTGAAAAAAAGACAGAAATTGAGGTGTCGACTGGGAATGCAGGAGATGAGAACATGAGTTGTTGTGTGCAGCAGCTTGAATGCTAAGGGGAAAGAAAAAGTGACATGCCACTAAGACAGGCTTTGCAATCTTGGGAATGTTTAGGTTTGCATAAATAGCTCCTCTATATAATCAGGCCCTTCTTTTCGCAATCTCGAGAATTGAACTCTGGCTGGGTGGAACTCACATCTAGAACTTAAATCAAGCAGCAAATCCAGTGCGAGGATTAACACTCCTTTGTAGAAAGAATGCTTTAGTTTCTCAAACCTTACATATATTATCAAATATTAGCAAACTAATATACAGAAATTGCAAATGCTTTGCCCAATCATTTTTATCTTGAGAATATATACTGTGCCATGCCAAATAACTGCTGTGCATAATAAGTAGATTGCAATGGACTTATTAAAATGATACCATATAGAATGGTCAACATAAACACAAGAAAAAATTAATACTCATGGTTCCCTAAAACCAATTCCATAGTTAAGTTGATTAAAAGGGACAGAGTGCATGTGGCACCTCTGTAACACACAAGATGGAGGCACCAGAGAGCTACAAAACTAAAAGTCCACCTGAGTGGTGAGTTCCAGACCATCATTTGTAAATATCTTGTAGGTTTATTACCCATCCACTCTTGTTCGGCATATCCCTGTTGCTCAGGAGACTTGTGGAAGTGAATCCTGCTATTGAGAGACTGAAGCAGTCACAGCCTCCCTGAGAAGACACACCCTTGCACTGGCGTGCACAGCAGGCCTAACTTTGGAATACAAATGTTGAATGATCAGGCACAGTAGGAGCCTTGCGCGCACTGGCACTGTGGGACCTTACATATTCGTGTACTGGGCCGGCCCACTCTACACACGTGTAATGGCAAGTAACTAACCAAATACACGGTATTCCCGATCAGACGCTCACAGATATTGACAAATGAGAAAACTGCGATGGGAATCACAATCCGTGGTCACAAAGCAGTATGCAGAGGGATGGTATCTTTTAGCACGTTGTGAACAAATTAACTCCTCATGGAATGTTGTTTCTAATTGCAGCTGGCTTACTAATGTATAGGGGTGAACACTATCCTGCGACCCCCCCCCACAGTCAATCATTAAGTAGAAGGGGTGAGGGGCTAGCCCACAATGATAACCTGAATCATAACTGTGCATATCTGATTTTTGGCTCTATGTCAGATACTATAATTCCAGTGGTCTTCATTTAGTATCATTTTAGTATACTACGGAGCATACACCTTAACCCAATTATACAGTAATACCTGCTAACAATTGGGAGTTAGTGTCTCGCGGGAGGCACGCAGCATATACATGTACACACTGTTACTTTGAAAAGGATCACATAGTCAGCCGCTGAGCTGGGCAAGGCGGAACCTAAACAGGGGAACTCCAACTTGACAGGAAGCAGGGCGCTTCATAACCAGATGATAACTGCAAGAAAATGGGATATTTACTTACATGAAACTGACTGCCTTGCTTAAAGGTTTGAAGAGTAGCCTGTCCGCTACAGATGGTAAAATAGATAGAAAGACCATCAGGTTACATCAATTAAAGGACCATATTGACAAGCATGCAACTTGTCTCAACGGAAGAAAAAGTTACTTACGTTTGGTACGACTTATCTCGTAGAGACAATATCTAGCATCAGAATCCCCAGGCCTCAGACTGGATCCGGAAGAATTTTCTTGCGCAGTAAAGCTGCGCGCCGGCAGGTGGCATTGGTCGGCTCAGAGTGGCAGCATCGTTCCGTTCAGAAAGTGACACCTGCGTCAGTTATATAGGTGCCACCTCGGCATGCTGATGTCAGTTACTTTTCACGCCAGAAGCGCAGGGCCATGAAGTGCACGGACACTGATTTGTCTAAACTAAGGCCCTGCCCTGGCCTTAGAAATCTGTCTGCAGAACGCAGAGGATGGGAGAGTCTGTGAAGAATATACAGCTAGATATTGTCTCTATCAGATAAGGCGTTACTTAAGGTAAGTAGCTTGTTCATCTGATAGACATATAGCTGCAGATCCCTTAACTTTAAATAGATACCCAAGCAATACCATCCCCAGAGGTGGGAATGCAGACTAATTGTAGCCTAAGATGACCTGCACGACCGAACAGGCAAAGTGCTCGTCCCTGTGGACCAGACTGTCTAGGCAGTAAAGCTTGGTAAAAAAGTGTGCATGGATGCCCAAGTTGCTACCTGACCAGGACTGGAACTCCACAGGTGAACTCTGTCACTGCAGCCTTCGCTCTGGTGGAATGAGGTCTCAATCCTTAAGGTTGCTTCTTTGCCAGTTCGTAGCAGATCTTGATGCAGAGAATGACCCATCGATAGATGGTCCATTTCTGCACCACCGACCTTTCTTCACACCAACATATTTGACAAGGAGTTGTTCGTCCACCCGGAACGCTTGTGTGGTCAAGGCAGAACAACAATGCTCTCTTTGGCTCCAGACGGTGGAGTCACTCTTCTTCTTTAGAGGGATGTGGAGCAGCATAGAAAGTGGGCAAGGTGACAGATTAGCCCACATGAAATGGTGTTAACACTTTTGGCAGGAAAGACCCTTGTGAGAAGCACCAGTATGTCAGAGAAAACTGATAGGAAGGCAGGTTTGTATGCCAAAGCCTGAAGTTCACTCACTCTCCTGGCTGCTATAATGGCCACCAGAAAGGCTGTTTTGATTGTGAGCAGCCATAGGGGACAATTGTGTAAAGGCTCGAAGGGAGCACACATCGGCATGTGAGAACCACATTACGTCCCACTGAGGAATAATGAAGGGCAGGTGGGAACATATGTAGAAGACCTTTGAGAAATATATTTACAATGGGAGATTTAAATATGTAGGGTTGGTCAAGCAGCAGCAAGAAGGTAGACAAGGAAGAAAGATACGCTTTCAGTGTGCCCAGAGCAGAGTCCAGCTGGGCAAGGGTCAAAATAAAAAGTAAAATATCAGAAAGGGAGGCCAAAAAAGGGCCAAAGAGGGCCAATAGACTTTTCTGTACAATATCATACAAACTTTTTCCATCTGCAGGTGTATACCGTCTTGGTGGAGGGATGTCTGACTGCCAGAATAACATTACAGACTTCCGGAGGAAGGTCAAAAACTATCAACTGCCGCCACTCAATCTTCATGCAAGAAGGTGAAGAGTTGACAGGTTCGGGTGGAGGAACCTCCCCTGCTGCTGTGACAGAAGATCCTCACGAAGGGGCAGCCTAGTTGGAGGATCGATGCTCATGTTCAGAGGCTCAGGACACAAGATTCTCCCAATGCCAAGTCCAGAGCCACAAAGATGACTTACGCCTGGTCCTTCCTGATCTTCTGGAGAACACTGGGCAGGAGTGGTATGGGCAGAAAGGCGTACAGGAGGCCTGTGCTCCCCCTAGCCTCTCAATCAAGAGACCGTGGAAGACTGTGTTGAAAGTCGCACTCAGATCAAGCAATATCAGGGTTGAGGTATGACCTTCATCAGCACTCTGTCTTAGTCTTTCCATTGCTAGTAGTAAACCTGACTCAGTGGAATGGTCTGCCCTGAATCACAATTGGGTAGGATGGAGCAAATCAGTGGCTTCGATGAAGCGCGTTAGCTGATTATTGACGTGTTTTTCAAGGATTTTCGCAAAGAAGGGCAAAAGGAAGATGCGCCTCAGATTTTCCAGGATCATAGGTTCTAATGAAAGTTTCTTACAAATAGGGAGCACCGTTGCGTGCTTCTATTGCTGGGGAACTTCTCCTAAGTTGAGTAACATAGAAATCAGCTGTCAAAGATAAGGAAGGATAGAAGTCATGCCTGGGGCGCAGGCTTCGGTAACGATGTATCTGGATTCCTTAACTTGGAATATCCCTAGGCGTCAGACTGGATCCGGAACATTTTTTGCAGCAGCACCTCTGCACACCGGGGGACGGCGCCACACAACCCTGCCGTGACGTCGTCCACGTACGTGACGTCAGCGAGGTCATACAAGTCCCTCCCGGGACGCTGACGTCAGTTTTATTCGGTGAAACTTTTCTGCGTCACAACGCGGAACCACCAACAAAAACTGTGAAAGTATGGGAACAGTGTGCAAAGGCTGAAAGATCTGTGAAATAAACAAGGAGGATCGTACAAGACACCATCGTAAAAGACAGAATCAGGCACTGTCTACATATAAGTGAAAAAGCTGTGAGGAAGAACCCCTCAAGCGAAGCGAAGACCCTTCCCTAAATGCAACGAGGGAAGAGTATCTTCAACAGCCATAAATAGACTTATTACCATGTATATCTGCGCCATCCAGCAATAACGGAGCATAGAAAGAACATCAGTCCCCTGCAGGAAGGTATGAAAAGACTGGCACTTCCCCCATAGTAGTGGAGGTCTGAAACAGAGCTCAACAGATCCCTAAAGAAGGTAAATCAAAAGGCACCATTTTACAGGAAAGAAGTCTTTGGAGGGAGTTAGCCGCATATGGCAAGTATCAAATGGGCGCAACAATGTGAGCACCCGTGAGAGAAAAATCAATGGCAATTGAAAGAGACAAGTCGAGAAACCCACTTGGCAAGGTCCTCGCAGAACGGGGAGGATGGGTGGGCGCTAAGGAATCTGCGGCTAGACAACATCTCTACCAGATACATTGTTACCGAAGGTAAGTAACTCGTACATCTGATACACATCTAGCCGCAGATTCCTTAACTTAGAATAGATACCAAAGCCATACACCAAGGGGGAGGTGGTTCTGCGACAGAACTACCAAAAATGCCCAAGCATGGAGCCGGCAACAGAGTGACGGACTATGGGGAAGGCTGTGGCCGAACAGTCAGACAGCAACCCAATTAGCTTGGAGAGAAAAAGATAACGGGAGGCCTCCCAAAAAATGCCAGAATGGTGCTATATCATACCCGTATAAGTATGAGATGTAGAAATGGCACCAGCTATATACCACAACAAAAGAGAGTCCCGAACGAGGGAGGAAGAATGACCACTCTCAGCTTAATGGCACACTATGTGGACACCAACCAAAGGTTGAGGAAAGCATGAAGAGATGCAACCAGAGCCTACCATGCTAGCCCACGGAAGGTGACAGCTTACATCAGAAGAGCCGTCCCGCAGGCACAGTCGATATAGTATAGGGTGATACCTAATGAAAGGGGCACATCCGAAGGAAGTGGCAGCAGAGGCACCAGAGTACCAATAGGCGTATAAATGTAGGAAAGAATCTCAGACTTCTAGACCACATCCTCCGACTGGGAGCAAAAATTAACCCTCGTCCAGAAAGAGAGATATCGTTCAGAATCTGGCACCAAGAAGGGAACATTGTTAAGCTGGGGAACAAGAAGGGTAAATGAACCCAGACCATGCAACATGGGTGTTATAGGAGCACACCTAGTATATTAGTGGCAGGTGTTAGCCGCAATTTAAGCGTGAAAAGCGCCATGAAAACCTTCCATGAAGGAGAAGAAGACATATAAGCAAGAAGACGCATGACGTATAGAAGATAGCGCCAAGTCACCACATTGAACACCGTACAACGGTAAGATTAGAGCACCAGTGAAAGCATAGAGCCCAAAAGGATCTCTAGGCCCACTTGACATGAAGCTGAGCTATATAATAGCATATAAGTACCTCACTTGGAGTATGGCACACCCCAAACAACAGGGGAACACCTCCTAGGACAAACCACAGTCAGAGGACCAGACACACCAATCTGTGGAATACTGCCACAGTAGGCTTACTGCCAGCTGAAAACGCATAATGCATCTAAAGGATGCTAAATGAAAGGGTAACCACCCCAGAACATGCGAAAAGAAGACCTGAGGCTTACTGCCAGCTTAAAAAGCATAATGCATCTAAAGGATGCTAAATGAAAGGGTAACCACCTCAGAACATGGGCCTGAGAAATAGAGGCTTAAGAGGGAGTGCGAAAGCCCACAAGGAGGCGCTGAACAGCCGATTCGGCATGGCATCAAACAAAAGAACCCCATCAAAGGGTAGATCAACAAGTCGCTCCCGAATATTCTCCGGGAAGACACTATCCCGAAACCATGCATGGCGCCGCAAGGCAACCGAACCAGCCATAGCTCAGCCTAAGGAATCAGCAGTATCCAAGGCCGAGTGGATCGTAAATTCAGGAAGGTCACAGCCATCCCGGAGAAGATGAAGGAGGTCAACACAAGTGCCTTCAGAGGTGGCCGAAAGAAGAGACTCTGCAGAGTCCCACAGTGCAGAGGTAGCCCGAGCCAAGACACACACTGTATTCAGTGAACGAAGGGCAGAGTTAGTTGAGGGGAAGATGTCACGACCCCACAACTCTAGCCATCCGGACTTCCAGGAGGGAGGAAGCATTAGCTGAGGCAAGGAAGGGAAGGCAGTGTGCAGAACAAACCCCTGCACGTCTGGGTGAACAAAAAAAGCAAACTGGGGCATGTGGAGCAGGAGGGTGACGTTGCAAGACAGAACGAGCCACCGGATCACTGGAAGCTGGGAGAACCCAGGTGACCAAGAGAAGCTTCAAAGGGCAGAAGCGGCTCCATATCCCCCGCCCCGTGATGGAGGACATCTAGCAGAGGGTCCACAGTCAAGGGGACCAAAGGAGGTTGCTTGTTTAGAACACGAGTGGCCAAGGAGACTACTCTGAGAAACGCCGCACCGGCCTCGGTAGCCCTCTGAGGAGGGGACAGCAACTCATCCGTAGGGGAGCAGAGGTGTGCTTAAACCAAGGATTTGAGCACCAGGGACGCCACAGGGAGCTCCACGAGGCCTGGTTATTCAGCAGAGATTAGGCATTATTTGGGGTTGCGGAGCAGGCTGCCGTATCCTTGGAAAGTAGTATCTCTTCATGCGCGCAGGTGCCTCTCCACGAGCTCGTCAGCCCACAGCGGCTCGAGTTAGCCTTCAAGTGAGGTCCTGACCTTTCAGCTGTCATTAGTGGCATTCAAGACTAACATCTTAACAGAGGTGCTTCAGACAAGAGTCGCTTCATCTGAACCTCTCCTCCCATCCCAATCAATGAAGCCCTTTCGGACGTCCTGTTTGGGACCTAGTCCAAGCTCTGCACAGGGGGCTCCTGGGCACAGGAGAATTGCTGGCCACCATCACCCACGCTTGTGAGGATACCAGTTTCCTCACCCAGCACTCCAACCCAGAAAGCTTGATGTTTCAAGCCTCTGCCTCGAAGGTCAACCCTGACATGTTCTATTCCACTTCACCAGGCATGGAACCCAACAGGCTGGAAGCCTTTGGCAAGACCATGTTCTCTTACGCCAGCCTAGCACTGCGGTCAGTAAACATCATGTGCCATTTGACCCAGTACACCCTCACGGTTTGGAATTCTGTTGCCCAAGTGCTGCACATGACCTCGCGGAAGGACTGAGCCATACTGTCACAGGCAATTGAAAAGCTCTGAGAGCTACAAACACTGATAGTAGTTCTAGGTGATTAATGTGGAGACTTTTGTACTTTAGACTCAACAACCCTTGGATTGTGTGATTGTGCAGGTGAGCACCTCAACCAGTGAGCGATGCGTCTTCTGTTGGCACAGTCTGTGGAACAGGGTCGATGAAAGGCTGCCCTTTGGTTAAATTTTGTGGGTTCCACCACTGCAGAAAGCGATGGGTGCGGCCATCTACCAACCAACACTAGATCGGTCAACTGACCCTGCGACTGGTTCCACTGACTTGCTAAGCATTCACAAGGAGCCGTCCTTTTTGGGAATTAGGAAATACAGGGAGTACACGCCTGACCCTTGATATTGTAATGGTACAGGCACTTCGGTTCCTTTTAGCAAGAGAGACTGGACTTCCTGTTTGAGTAGATGTAAGAGTTCTGGTAACATTTTGTGAGAACAAGGTGGAATGTTTGGAGTATTGGTGGTAAGCTCCAGGCAAAAATCATGTTGGATAATTCCTAGCGCCCATTTGTCTGTAGTTATAGATTGCCAAATGGGGAGGAAATGTAGAAGACGTCCGACAGGTGTTAAATGATCGGGGAAGGGTAGGCAAGTCACTGCTTGTTAGGTGAAGGGAAATTAAGTGGTGTGTGGAACCCTTGCCCTATTGTTACCTCTGTGTCTTCCTCTAAAGAAGCTTCTTGAGGAGTAAGATTGATTGTTGCCTTTGTACGAGGCAGCAGTACTGTCTGAGGATGTGTTCTTGGACCACATATGGTAGTACGAGTGTCGAAAGGAGCCACAATTAGGAGACTGTAGGGCTCCCATTGATTTTGCTACCTCAGTGTCTTTTTTCATTTTCTCCAACCCCTGATCTACTTTGGCCACAAAGAGATGCTTTTTATCGAATGGAGTGTTTAGAATGGATTGTTGGACTTCATGTTTAAAACCAGAAATCCTTACCAATGCTTGCCTCCTAGTAGCACACTAGTGTAAATCTCTCTAGCTGCGGTGTCAGCAGCTTCTAAAGCACATCTAATAGAGGAATTGGAGATGAACTTTCCTTCTTGTACGAACTCTTGAGCTTTAGCCTTGTGCTTATCTGAGAGCTATTGGAGCAATTGCTCCATTTTGTCCCAGTGTGCTCTATCATACCTGGCTAACAGGGCATGGGTGTTGGCAATGCACCAATGATTCGCTGCCTGGGCGGCTACTTGTTTACTAGAAGCGTCTAATAATTTTGAATCTTTGTCCAGAAGGGGGGCATCCCCGAGGTTTGTGAATTGGCCCGTTTACGGGCATTAGAGACAACCAGAGAGTCTAGTGGTAACTGCCCTTCAATAAACACTGGATCAGACTGAGCAGGCTTATATTTTTTGTCTATTCTGGGACTGAGAATACGTGCCCGAACAGGGTCTTTGAATATATCATTGGCATGTCTCATCATTCCTTTGAGCATAGGAAGATTCTGACTGGATCTGTGAGTACTACTCAAAGTTTCAAACAAGAAATCTTCCACTAGGGATTCTTTGGGTAATTGTACCCCATGATATTCTGCAGCTCTAGCAAGTAACTCTAAATACCCTACATTGTCGTCAGGAGGTGAAGGTTTTGTAGGGTAAAGGTCTTGGTCATTGTCTGTAGGTGAATCAGTGTAGTAGTCTTTCTAGGGATATAAAGGTAAAGGATTATCCTCATCATCCTCATCAGGTTGTGGTGGTGGAGAGTTAGTTGGTGTGATAAGAAAATGTTCTAATGGTGGAGAATGTGGTGTAGGGGAACGTGGTGAAGGAGGAGAGAGGTTAGTACCGACATTCTTTCATCTCAAAGGAATGGTATAATGTATGTCCTCTCACTCAGGTTTGCGCTTCTGAGGCGGTTTAGTAAGCAAATGTCCTGTATCAGGATTAATGTAAAGTTCCTTTTGTCTTGGTCCGATTTGGGAGGTGTAATCGTGGTGGTTCGTCGTCAGGAGGGCCACTAGCCAGCAGGCAAGTGACCGGACAACGCGGTGAGCAGCAAAGAGCAGAAGGGCCCCACGCAGATCTCGTGGATGCTGGGGGGGCCTGGACTTCGGTGCTGGAGCTGCTCAGGGTCAGGGCTTCTCAAACCCCAAAGCACTCACTCGAGGATCCCTCGGCGGTCGTGCTGGTTAAGCGTCGTGCAGTTTTGAAGATGGCCGGTCCCTTCAGGTCTCGTCACACCCACGAATCTCAGCTGGGCTGATGTTGCAGGTAGAGGTCAGAGATGCCAGGGAATCCGGGTCTCGTCGAGCTGGGCAGTCTTGATCCGGAGGATGGACTTACAGCAAACCGCGATGCTTAGATGGTGCCTGCGGGTGCAGGGTGGCTACTCCTTAGCCACAAGGGAGAGTCTTCAGAAATAGCCAAGAGTCCTTTCGTGGAAAGTAGTCAAGATTCAGAATTATCTAATTTGGGAAGGGGGCCTGCTCCTACCTTTATTCTAAAAAAAGGGGCTGGCACGCGACTAGGTCCTGCCCATGGGTGGGACCAGGAGGGGGGTGGTTACACCCCTCTCCCTTGTCCGGACTTTCCCCAGCTCAGGGGCTGGTGTGCCCCTGGAACTGGTTTAAGCCGGCATATGCACAGTGAGCACCGGGCTGCCACTTGCAGTCACCTTCCTCTCAGCCCTGCCTACCTGGGATACACAAAACCCTGTCTGGGATGGTGCTAGCACCGCCCCTGACAGGAAACCCTTTGTCCAATCTCTCCTCGCTGGAAGGACTCCCAGCAGCAGGAGGTCAGACTTGTGTCTGTGGTGGCAGCATCCATTTTGTGATGCTGAGGCTCGAGTTAGCTTTAACCGGGGTTCACAGTTACATACATGTCGTGTCCCTCTAGAAGGGTGGAATGCTAACCCCGTCGCCAGAATTGGCGAGGGGTTAGTATTCCAATTCGTATGACACCTTACTCGACATGTTTTGATAAAGCGATACCAAAGATAGCAAATAACCGCGAGGATTATAATGCACTTAAGAGTATATGGTACGTGTCATCATGGAACAGCTATTAGGACTTGGTTCCGCAAGCTGCAGACGGGCTCAGCTCATGCCAGAGCACCATCTCACATAATTCCAAGCACTCTGCCTTCAGGATTGTTAAGGCCTGCCATAGGAGTGACTGATAGGAATACATATGTCCATTTTAGGGTTAGATATAGGAATACTATATCTAAAGCAAAGGGTGATTACACCACCTTGCCCCAGCTGTCGTGCAGCCAGTTGTGTCAGATTTGGATGGCCAGCCAGGGGTGGCATAATACATGCTGCAGCCCCTGGTAGGCCCTGGGTACACCTATGCCCTGGATACCAGGGCATAGGTATACTGTACAGGGACTGATAAGGTGGCCCAGTACCAATTGTTAAATGCACCTAAGGTACATGTGAGTCAATTTAGTGAGAGAACAGCTAGGCTGTGGGTCTGATTAGCAGGCCCACAGGCAGGGAAAGTCGTAAACCAGTGAAGCAAAAAGCAAAATTCTGGGGTGATCACTACCTCTTGGTGCAGTATCCTTAGATTTACCCTTGCTGGAAGGGAAGTCATTGGGTGGGACATGGGAAACTTGTTGTTGGAAGGGTACAATTTGTAAGACCCACTGGTCAGAAGTTTGGCCTATCAGGCCTGCAGAAAAGTGGATCCATGTACTCCCACTGTTCGCTAATGCGCCTTCACTAATTAACTACTGTGAGTATCCAAGTGGCACTAGGAAGGAGGAGAAGCAGGAGGAAGGTTGGCCCTGTTGGCCACCTGCTATTCACCTGCCCTTGTATTAGCACAGAAGGGGAGATTACTGCTATTACTGTACAGCTGAGGTGGGAATGGAACTGCATGTACTGGTAGCATTTTGAAAATCCATTAGGCTTCCAAAAGGAACAAATGTCCTTTGTTCAGGATTTTCATCCTAGTAGCCTGCCTGCGGCCCTACCCTCATTAAAGCACTCTAATGCAGTGTCTGCTTTTTGTCCAAACATGTGCTTACCTTCAAAGGGCATGTCATGAGGGCTTGCTGGATATCACTGGAAAAAACTGTCCTACCTGGTCTACTAAAGCCAACTTAAGAGCCCATCGCTCTTGCATCACAGACAGAAGTTGCAGGAAGGTAGATCCTGACTATGGTTGCCCCCAACTTTTTGCCTTGTGTTTTAGCTGGTTTTTGCCATAGTTGGCCTGGGACCCTGCCAATCAGGACCCCAGGCCTACTGCTCTCTCTGTAAAATGGATTCCATGTACCTTAGGTACATATCTAATTGGTACTGGGCCACCTTATCAGACCCTGTAACTCAGGGCATAGGTGTACCCAGGGCCTACCAGGGGCTGCAGCATGTATTATGCCACCCCTGGCTGGCCATCTAAATCTGACACAACTGGCTGCACGACAGCTGGGGCAAAGTGGTTTAATCACCCTTTGCTGTAGGTATAGTATACCTATATCTAACCCTAAAATAGACACATGTATTCCTATCATTCACTCCTATGGCAGGCCTTAACAATCCTGAAGGCAGAGTGCTTGGAATTATGTGAGATGGTGCTCTGGCATGAGCTGAGCCTGTCTGCAGCTTGCCGAACCAAGTCCTAATAGCTGTTCTATGATAACGCGTACCATATACTCTTAAGTGCATTATGATCCTCGTGGTTATTTGCTATCTGTGGTATCGCTTTATCAAAACATGTTGAGTAAGGTGTCATACGAATTGGAATACTAACCCCTCGCCAATTCTGGCGACGGGGTTAGCATTCCACCCTTCTAGAGGGACACGACATGTATGTAACTGTGAACCCCGGTTAAAGTTAACTCGAGCCTCAGCATCACAAAATGGATGCTGCCACCACAGACACAAGTCTGACCCCCTGCAGCTGGGAGTCCTTCCAGCGAGGGGAGCTTGGACAAAGGGTTTCCTGTCGGGGGCGGTGCTAGCACCATCCCAGACAGGGTTTTGTGTATCCTAGGTAGGCATGGCTGAATAGGAAGGTGACTGCAAGAGGCACCCCGGTGCTCACTGTGCATCTGCCAGTTTGAACCAGTTCCAGGGGCACACCAGCCCCTGAGCTGTGGAAAGTCTGGCATGGGAGAGGGGTGTAACCACCCCCCTTACTGGTCCCACCCATTGGCAGGACCTAGTCCCGTACCAGCCCCTTTCTTTAGAATACAGGTGGGAGCGGGGACCCTTCCAAATTAGATAATTTTTGAATCCTGAAACTACTTTCTACGAAAGGAACTCAAGACTTCTTCCTAAGATTTCTCCCTTGTGACTAAGGAGTAGTCACCCTGCATCTGCAGGCACCAACTAAGTAACCTGCGGTTTGCTGCACATCCTTCCTCCAAAACCAGACCGACCAGCACGACGAGACCCGGCTTCCCTGGCACCTCTGACCTCTACCTACATCATCAGCCCAGCTGAGATTCGTGGGTGTGACGAGACCTCGAGGGACCGGCCATCTTCAGAACTGCACTACGCTTATCCAGCACGACCGCCGAGGGATCCTCGAGTGAGTGCTTTGGGGTTTGAGAAGCCCTAACCCTGAGCAGCTCCAGCACCGAAGTCCAGGCCCCCAGCATCCACGAGATCTGCGTGGGGCCCTTCTGCTCTTTGCTGCTCACCGCGTTGTCCGGCCACTTGCCTGCTGGCTTGTAGCCCTCTTGACGACGAACGACGACACTTACATCGCTGGTCTGGTTGCTCCAGACTGGCCCTTGCTCCCCTCCAACAGAGGAGCACCCTGGACCCTCCCGGTCCACTCCAGACGCCATTTTGAGTCCACCGCGTGGGCTTGCATTTGCCAAGAGTTGTTGCCCCAATCCTGGGTCCAGCATCGCCGACAGCAGATACCTTCGTGGGACAGCTCGCACCTCCATCCTGGTCACCGACAACGCCTCCTGGTCCGAGAGACTGCAGAGCCCAGCGTCGCCCACTTACCTGGTCGAGGTGACTTCATCCGGTGCCATCCTGGTTCCCATCTAATCACTGGCTAGTGATTCAGAACTTGGTCCCCTCTGCTTGCAGGTACCCTCTTCAGCTGATCTAGTCCTTGGATCGGCCCGGAACATCTTCACTGGTCGCCTGCCAGCAACTTCCACTTCAGGCTCCTGGTTCGTCGACGAAGAAACCCGACGACATTTGAACCCTATGCAGCCGCAGCCCCTGGGCTAGGTAAACCGAGTACCCCGGTGCTCCAGCGTAGACCAACTCTCTAAGTGTCTAGATCAACTTTCGTTTTTGACCTACGCCCGAGAACACTAACTTTTGCATTTACTAGTATCCATAGGCTTTGTCCCGCATTACGCGTGAGAGTTCCCACTCTGCACATGGCGTTCCTAGACCTCCTGCTTCTAATCTAAGGGTTCAGCATTGTAGGCCTAGCGATTCCAAAGTCTTTGAGAGTAGTACTTACCCGCTAGTAATTTTGCATTCCACTTTTGTAGTATATGGTTTTCCGTGCCCCTCGGGCATTTGCGTAAATTGTGCGACTTTCAGTATTTCTTTAAGAGCTTTGTATTGTGCTTAGCGCCCTGTCCTCATAAAGAGTACAGGGCTGTAGGGTTATAAATAAATATCCTTTTACTTTCATAACAACTTGTGTGGTGTCCTTTCACTTGGTGTTCAAGGGGTATATGTGATGGTATAACAGCTGGCTTAACACGCCCTCTAGAGTTTAGCCTAAAGACTGCTCTTGTCCATGCTACTAGGATAGCTGGTCTATAAGGTTGACTTACAACCAATCATCAATAAGGGTCGTTTGGAATGATACACAGTGATCACTAGAATAGTGAGCACTACATATCAGGCCAACTTCTCACAGAAGTGTCCAGTCCAGATTTAATTATGTGACTGGAAGTGTTGAGACTCCGTGGAATGCCTTAGTAAAATTGCCTCCAAGATGGTTCAGCAAGTTTAGAACGATCACTGCCGACATATTCCAAAGGACATGGGAATCGCGACCCACGAGCCATGTGATGTTAAGGGAACTTAGCACTAGGCTGCCCACAGAAAGAAAAATGCTACTTACCAGTATGCATCTGTTCTTGGCATATAGAGCTGTAGATTCGTAAACTTGTGCATAGATCGCCATCTGGTGTTGGGCTCGGATGTTTGCACTTTGTTGTTGTAGAAGTCTATGTAGTCACAAGACTCCTCCTTTGGTTAGTAGTACGCATGGGCTTTGACTCCCTCTCCAGATTTTTTTCGCCATAAAGGGTGATGATGGCGTTAGTAAGAAATAGAAAAAGATGTCCATGTGTACTGTATCTAAGCAAGATAGTACTGCAACATATATAGGTATCCAGGGAGGCGGGTGAGCGTATACATATCTACAACTTTACATGCCAAGAACAGATGCATACTGGTAAGAAGCATTTTCCGTTTGAGGCATACGAGCTGTAGAGAGTATACTAGTGCATAGACTATACAGCAGTTACCCCGTTAGCGGTGGCTACCTGTATGTGTTGCAGTGGTTTGAAAAAGTGTCCTTTGTACAGCCTAGACCACACTAGCTTGTTTTGCCTGCACATCTACACAATAGTGTTTTGTAAAAGTATGAGGTGTAGACCATGTTGCGGCTTTGCAAATGTCACCCATGGGGATTTTGTGAGAAAGTGCCATCTTTCTTGCATTGGTCTGTCCCCACTTTTTGCTGAATTGCTGATGTGCTTTGACTGAGTGTGCCCTGGGCTCCTGCCAACCAGGTGCCCAGGGCCTGTGTTCCTTCCCTAAAACTGTGTTGAAACTAAAACACAATTGCCTTGTCTGGCCACCTGTCAGCCCCTAGTAAATGGTACCCTAGGTACCCAGGGCATACATAGTGACCAGAGAAGACCCCTAAGGGCTGCAGCACTTTTTGTGTCACCCTTAGGGGCCCTGTGCCCTGACACCCGCATACTGCCTTGCAGGTTGAGTGTCTAGGTGCAGAACTAAACAAAGAGTCGACATGGCACACATCCCTGTGTGCCCTGCCCACAAGCTCACTGCCCTGGCATCCAACAGTCACCCCTCTATCTGGGTGCCCTATGCCAGTGGTGTGGACACAGGTGCATGAGCCCTGTGCCACTACAGTGCCCAGGGCCACTGTAAGTGCAGTGCTTCCATTAAGAGTATATTGTGCTGGGAGGTTGTCATTACGAACTCCATAGCACCATGATGGCTTAGCTGTAGACTGAGAAGTTTGATCTCAAACTTCTCAGCACATTAAACCTGCACTGAGGCCAGTGAGGGATTTAATGTAAAATGCACCGTAGGGTATCTTAGAGATGCCCCTGAAACCTAACCTACAATCCACGTCTGATCTGAGAGGCTGCCAAACAGCAGATATGTTGCTGGATCCCTGGGTTGAGAGCCTCCCGCTTTCCTGGGCCTGTAACAATGCACATCCTGGGCAAGGTGCTAGGTCTCCTCCCCGAGGATGGGCAGGGGGAAGCTTTAAAGGCATGCCGCCTTTGTGAGCTTCTCCAGACCACTTGCTGTACTCAGCAACTGGCCCCCACCAGTTCTGACCCCCACTCTGACGGGAAGACTGGCGGGAAACCCTACGTCAGGAAGTGGGGTGTGCCAGCCTGCGCCAACCCCACTCCTCATGTGGGAGAGGCGAGGTGAAGCACGACCCAGGGCTCCGGCCATCTTGAAGATGGGGAGCCCTGCCCAATCACAGCTAGGCTCCTGCCCCCCTCCCACAGGAGAGGAGCAGACTAGGGGGTGTACCTATCCCAGGACAGGGACCTATTGGTCCCTGCCCTTGCCTTACCTATAACACCCCTAAATTTAGTATTTAGGGGCACCCTGAACCTTCCTTCCTCATATCCCAATAAGAAAACAGAAAGTAGATCAAGAAGAAGAAGACCCGCCATGCAGCTGCTAACAACAGGACGACACCAACTGACTTGGCCACAGCCCTACCGCCCTGTTGATCCTGGAACCTGCTCCTGCTAAATCCCGGTGACTCCTGTGGACAGCAACCTTGGAAAACCTGGAGGACCTGCCTGCCTTGACCCTCTAAAAGACTGGGACTCCCATGAGCAGAGGCTCTGCTCCAACAGCAATACCTCTGGTGCAAGCAAGGAACCGCAAATCCAGCCCACTCTGCACCCGCCGAGCCCGGCCCGTGCCCAAGTGATCCAAGACTACGAGGACGTCGCCCTGGCGACTAGGACCCAAAGTCCAGTGCCCAAAGACCCTCCTCGACGACCCAGACGACGCCTGCAGCCTCAGAACCAGGGACCCCTCCAACCACGACCAGCTGAGGGTAAGATTTCCCAACACCAAAAGACACCCCTGCACCCGGCGCCCTGTGGCCCCCAGTGCCTCCCTCTGGGGTACCTACCTTTTCTCCAAGATCCCAACTTACCTCTCGAAGTGGTGGTTGCACCTGAAGAATCTCCGTCCCCGAGTCTGCAGCCTTTGTTCCCTTTCTAACTTTCCCATTGGATAACATTGAGCGCCCAACGTCTCAAAAGCACTCTGCACCCCGCCGCCCGAGTGCCGCTGGAAGTGCAACTACTACCCTGCTCTACTTCCCCACTTGCCCTGAGTAAGTGACTAGGAGCACGGCTCCCACAGCAGCGTGGCCTGCTTGCTTTCAGCCATCAACCGAAGGCCCACTACCCTCCATTGGATCGCATTGGGCCTACTCTCTCGGCACCCGGCTGCTCCTGTGCCGCTAAGAGTTTAACTACTGTACCTTTCTGACCCTGGGAGACCCCTGAGTCTATGCCCAGAACCTTAACTTCACCAGTCGAGTACTCACCTGAAAACCGATAACTCACTTTCCTTCCATAGGATAACATTGATTGGTTTGACTCGAAAAATCTTTTAAGTGTGAAGTTTTGAAACTTTAAAATATTCATCTAAAATCAGCTGAATAACGAATTTCAAATTACTCACCTGTGACCAGGGGAGAAGCCAGTACTGTACCTTTCAGCCCAATACTGAAGCGCAAAAGTAATTATAACTGTACTTACCAGTAACATTAATTTTTTTCCGTAGGAAACCATTGACTGCTTTTCTGTGAAATTTGTTCTGTCTATTTTTGCAAATATTCCTTAAAAATCGTACCAACTACTGAAAAGTAATTACTTACCTGTCTGAAGTAGAGATCCCAGTGCTGTACCTAGGAGCCCAGTACTGGACTACAAAAGTAACAAGAATGTACTTTACCTGTGACCTGAATTTCCTCCCGTAGGATAACATTGCTGGATTTTTCACTAAAAAGTTTCCAAGTGTGAACTTTTGAAATACAGTTATATTCTTTAAAAATCACTACAATAACCAAAACGCTTTTACTAAACTGTTTTCAGCTTAGGTCCCGGGACTGAATCTAGGATCCAGTCCTGGAGTTACAAAAGTAATCTATAAAGTAAGCAACTGCATTTATGTAGAAAAACCTATTGAGCTCAATGCTAAATTGTGTTTAGAATTGTGTTGCTTTTGCTTATTGCACCCCCTGTAACTATTGTGCTTACAAAGTTTATTGCCTTTCTGCAAAGTAACTACCTGAAGTCACTCATATTGAGATACCTGTTGGTTCCAAAATAAAACAACTATATCTTTTGATATAAAACAATTTGCCTAGAGTTTAGTTCTTGAGTGTGTGAAGAAAAAAAGTTACTTACCTGTACCTTTGGTTCCCCAGTATAGGTAACTTTCATATATTCCCATGCTTTGTATCATTCCCCGTCGTCGGAATGGGAGACTCAGTAAAAAAAAATAACCTAGTAGTAAGCACAAAAGTGAAAAAATAGGCCTAAGCCTCATCCCCTTTTGTAGCTTATCCACCTCTTTTTGTAAAAGAGACCAAACTTCTGCAATAACCAATCAGAGCAGCCTCACCCCATAGAACCTTCCTGAGAGAGCCTCAGAGCCTCAGATTTTCGTAGCCGTTGTGTAACAGTCACCACATCTGCTGAAGGCTGAGCTTTCCCAGGGGAGGCGGGTGGGCGCATGGGAATAAGGGTGGGCGTAAAATCCGTTTCGCGGGCAAATTTGCGAATTTTCCGCGATTTCGCGATCCGCGAATCTCGCAAAATAGAGGTAAAATCCGCGAATCAGCGGGGACGAATTTTCAGCCAAGCAAGGGTTACAGCAGTAGGTGCAAAAGTTGAACCTAATTTCTTTGTAACCTTTTACAAAAGGGTTACAAACAAATTAACTTCAACTTGGACACCTGCTGCTAATTGCTTCCTGGCGCCTCGTTGCCTACTTGGCTCTATTCTCTTACCCTGCTCTGACCCTTGAAGCAGGGTCAGAGAATAGTTACAAGTAGGCAACGAGGCACCTGTCCAAGGAATTAAACCTCATCAGGAAGCACTTACAGATATAAAAAACAGGAAGAAGGGAGAGGATGGCAAAATACACCCATTTTGAGTTGTCAGGAGGGGTTAAACTAAAAGAGACCTTTACAGCACAATTTTCATATGCATTTTGCTAAAAATAAAAAGCTGTATGTTCTGTAGGGGCAACTCAGGAATCTGGCCCTTCAGAGATCCGGCCTCTCTTTCTTTCTCTCGTTCTCTCTCTCCCTCTCTCTTTCCCTCTCTTTCTTTCTATCTATCTATCTATCTCGCTCTCCCTTCCTCTCCCATAAACGACTGCATGGGTAACTTGGCTATGCAAGCGGCTCGCGAAGACGCAAAAAGCCCCGCGAACACGCAAGAAACCCAGCGAACACGCAAAAAACCCCGCGAACACGCAAAAAAACAAAAATCTGAAAATTCGCACAAATTCGCGAATTTTGCGGATCGCGAATTCGCAAATTCGCAGATCGCGAATTCGCAAAATTCGCCCATGCTTACATGGGAATCTATGAAAGTTACCAATACTGGGGAACCAAAGTTACAGGTAAGTAACTTGTTTTCTTGCCCCAGTATTGGAACTTTCATAGATTCCCATGCTTTGTATCAGAGTAGCTAGCAGTACACATAATGCATATTTTGTTCTTTGCATATATATATACATGGTCATACCAAGCAGAAGAACAACTCATTAGTGATACAAAATATGCCAAATAGGAAGGCGGGATAGTAAGGAAAGCTCACCGTCTTATTGGAAAAGGTTCCTCAAGACTGCTTGACCCATTGCTGCATCCTCCTTCACCGAAGAATCCAAGCAGTAGTGCCGAGTGAAGGTATGGATACTGCTCCACGTTGCCGCTCTACAGATGTCCTTTATCGGGACCCCTGAGAAGAGGGCCACTGATGAAGCCATCGCTCTCGTAGAATGAGCACGAACTGTGTGCTCCAGAGGCTTGCCCGCTTCTCGATGGCAAAACTGGATTGCATTTGATATCCAGCGAGAAATACAGGTTTTTGAAATTGGACATCCCCTCCTTGGATCACTGAAGGAGACAAAGAGCTGAGAAGACTTTCTGAATGGCTTTTTCCGTTCCAAGTAAAATTTCAGGCATCTGTGAATGTCCAAAGAATGTAGCGCCCTCTCTGCTGGCGTAGAGGGCCGTGGAAAGAAACATTTTAAGATCACTGGCTCATTCAGATGGAATTCTGAAGGGACTTTTGGGATAAATTTAGGATTTGTCCCCAGGATTAGAACATCATTTTTGAATTGTAGAAATGATTCCACAATTGTGAATGCCTGAAGTTCACTAACTCTTCGAGCTGATGTCAAAGCCAAGAGAAGAGCAAGTTTCCATGACACAAATTTCATATCCGCCCTGTGAATAGGTTCGAATGGAGCTTTTATCAGGTGCGAAAGAACCAAATTAAGGTGCCAGGCCGGTGATGGAGGCCGGATTGGAGGAAAAACTCTGAATAAACCCTTCAGAAACTGCTTAACAACCCTCGCCAACCAAAGGGAAGGGCCTGATGACGTGCGTCTAAATCTTGAAATGGCTGCGAGATGAACTTTAACAGACGAATGCGCCAATCCAGATTTTGCTAGAGAAAGGATGTAACGCAAACGCTGGTGCAGGGCCGACGTATATGGATGTACCCCTTGTTTCTGGCACCAAAGACAAAACCTCTTCCACTTTGCCCGATAGGTCTTATTTGTACTAGACGCACGGGCCTGAGCCAGAATGTCCCTACATTCTCCTGGGATATTTAAATGCTGGAATTCTCTGTACTCAGGAGCCACGCTGTCAATAGGAGGGAGTTCAGATCTGGATGGAGCACCTGACCCTGAGTCATTGACAACAGCGATGGAACAGGCCGCAGAAGAATCGGATGGTCCTGAGAGAGTAGGAGAAGCTCTGCGTACCAGAATTGTCGGGCCATGCTGGTACTATTAATATCATTCTGCACGGCTCCGCCTTGAGCTTCCTGATCAGTCTTGGGATTAGAGGAATTGGTGGAAAGGCGTAGACAAATGCGCCGTACCAAGCAATCAAAAGCGCAGTCCCCAAGGATCCCTGATGGTGATCCCTGCTTGCGTAGCACTGGCATTTGGTGTTCTGAGGTGTCGCAAACAGATCGATCGTTGGGGTCCCCCAACGTGAAAAGATCTCCTCTGGAATGGTCTGATTCAATTCCCACTCGTGGCTGATTGACCTCTGGCGACTCAAAGCATCCGCTGTGGAATTGAGCGTCCCTGCTAGATGTTCCGCTGACAGAGTAATTTTGTGTTGAATTACCCAGTTCCAAATTCTCTGCGCTTCCTTGGAAAGGGAACAGGATCTCGTCCCGCCCTGCTTGTTTATGTAATGCATGGCCGTGGTGTTGTCCGTACGAACCAGCACTGAACGGGTTTGGATTCTTGGAAGGAAAGCCTGCAAGGCTAGACGGATAGCCATAAGTTCTAGCAGGTTGATGTGGAACCTGCATTGGGTTGCGCTCCAGTGACCACTGACTTTGAGCTCCTGGAGGACCGCTCCCCAACCCTCTATAGAGGCATCCATCGTTAACCCCATGGCAGATGGAGGAAGCTTGAATGTCAAACCCACTGAAATGTTCTCCTTCCTCGACCACCAGTCGCTTGCTTTTTTCATGACCGGCGTGATAATGATTTTGTCGTCGAAGGAACCTGTTGCCTGATGCCATTGTTTGTCCAGTTGTTCCTGCAGTGGACGCATCCTTAGCCTGCAGTGTGGAATCAATGGTATGCAGGATGATATCGATCCTAGAAGGGATTTGTAACGACGTACTGACAGAAATTTCCTTGATCGTAGAATGCGAGCTGAGAGTGAGATTCTTCTGGCGTTCTTTCGACGGGAAAGCTTTGCAGCAATCTGTGTACAGAATCACCCCTAAAAACTTTGTCGTCTTGGATGGTCGCAAGACCGACTTTTCCTTGTTGAGTCGAAGTCCTAACTGTTCGAAAAGTGTCCTGCAGGTTGTGACAGCCGTGGAAGCTTCCTGGAATGAAGGAGCTTTCACCAGCCAATCGTCCAAGTATGGGAAGACTTTCAAAGACTGCCTCCTGAGAAAAGCCGCCACCGGAGCTAGTACTTTCGTGAAAATTCTCGGTGTGGACCGCAGACCAAAGGGCAGCACCTTGAACCGAAAGTGGCTCTTGCCTACTGTGAACCGTAGATATTGCCTGTGAGCTGGGTGGATGGGTACATGGAAATATGCATCCTCCAAATCCAGAGTTGCCATGTAGTCCCCTGGATTGAGAAGACGTAAAATATCTTGAAGGGTGGCCATCCTGAACAACACCTTGATGAGATAAGTGTTGAGCTCCCGTAGATCTAGTATCGGACGCCATTTCTCCTTCGTCTTGTGAACCAGGAAGACCCTGGAATAAAATCCTTTCCCCTTTTGGGAGTGAGGTACAGGTTCTATTGCCCCCTTGATGAAGAGTTGGTGGGATTCGAGACGAAGTCCCAGATGTTTTGACGTAATGGCGTTTGGAGCTCTGTTTGGAGGAAGATTTTGAAACTCCAAAGTGTGTCCTGTTTTGATGATATTCAGAACCCACTGGTCTGATAAGACCTTCCAGCTGTATAGACAATGGGCAATCCTGCCCCCCACTGGTGTTGACGAGGGAACAGGAAGAGTAGAAAGAGCCACAGGGCCGCTATTGTTTCCTGGAATTCTCTCTCCCCTGTCGGCCTTGACGCCCTCTTGACGGCTGGAGAGAGAAAGACGACGACTGACTTTGCCGTTGAGAGTATTGGGGCTTGTATGATTTTTGTGAGTAGGAAGAACTGCGTTGCTGGTTTCCGCCTCTGTAGGATGAGAAACCTCTTCCTCTTACACCCCTAAAAGGGACTTTACGGTAGGTCAAAGTTCCTAGGGACTTGGCCGTGTCCATATCCTTCTTTATCCCTTGCAGGGCATCATCCACGTGCTTGCCAAACAACATTTCACCATCGTAGGGCAAGTTTAGAATCTTATTTTGCACCTCCTGGCGAAACCATGTAGCTCTCAACCAGCCCTGATGCCGCAACACTCCGAACCTGCCAGCGCTCGGAAGGCCGTTGTCGCTATGCCCATAGCGCTGTCTATTACCTTCGAAGAGGCACGCTCACCCTCCAGCAAGATCTTTTTTACTTCATCCTTTGAGCCATCAGGAAGTTCCTCCACAAATGGGGACAAGTCACAGCACATCTGGCGATCATATCTCCCCAGGATCGCCAGAGCATTCGCCGCTCGAACAAGAAAGCTGGCCATAGTCGAGAACCTCTTTCCGACATTATCTAGACGCCTCCCTTTCTTATCTGGTGGTGTAGTCAGTGGCGTTGATGGATTTTTAGATTTACTCTGTGCTGCCTGGGAGATTACATAGTCTGGTTTCGGCTGCCCAGTGAGACAAGCGGGGCTGCCCTCCAGCGCTTTATATTTCTTCTCCAGCCGGGGAAGAACTGGGAGGACCATCGCTGGATTCTGCATGGCCTTTATACCCTCAGACCAAACATACTCTATGATGGGAATAGAGCGAACCGATTTTTGGTAAGGTTCCTTGAAATCATATAAAAAACAGTCCGATTGGGCCGTCGTAATTGGAAGTCCAAACAACTTTGATGCCCTCTCCATGAGATTATGAAAACCTCCAATGTCTACTGGAGGGGAGGTAGCGTTATCCAGTAATAATGTGGGTGGTAAGGGCGTGACTCGCCGTGGAGAAGTCATTTCTGGTGTAATCTGACGTTTTTTGATGGAAATACAAAGTTTTCTACTCGTCGACCATGTCGTCCACTGAAGAATCCTTGTCGACGGTGTCGTCGACAGAGCCGTCGACTAAGAGATTGGACTGGTTGTCGAAAAGTGGATCGTCGACGATGGGATTGGTCGATGACGGTGTCGTCGACGAGCTCGTCGTCATGATCATAGCAGCTGTCGTCGTCGTCGAGGTAGTTCTCGTCGTCGTCATCGCCGTCAAAGTAAACTGAAGAAAATTGAGCAGAGCTCAATGGAGACTCCCTAGCACAACGTGCGGTAGAAAATCTGAGGCTCTCTCAGAAAGGTTCTATGGGGTGAGGCTGCTCTGATTAGTTATTGCAGAAGTTTGGTCTCTTTTACAAAAAGAGGTGGATAGGCTAAAAAAGGGGATGAGGCCTAGGCCTATTTTTTCACTTTTGTGCTTACTACTAGGTTATTTATTTTTACCGAGGCTCCCATTCCGACGACGGGGAATGATACAAAGCATGGGAATCTATGAAAGTTCCAATAATGGGGCAAACCTTTTGTTGACTGAGTATGTACAACAAATGCTTTACACTGTCCTCTGACACTGCCTTACTGCTCGACCAAGCTACCACTTTAGAGAGTAAGGTCATATCTGACTTTAATCTCTGTTATATCTCTGGAGACTGGGGACTCTGTACACACTGTACCTTACTTTGGTCCAGTATATATATAGAGCCACTTTCTTACAGATGTTTCCTAAGAATGCCATGGATACCCCTAGCTAGCGTGTGGAATGCGCTCTAGGGGAATGGATAATGCACGCTTTGCTTTTTGGTAGCATATTTGGATGCATTTAAAGATCCACCTGGCAATTCCAGGGTTTGATATAGGATTGCCCTTATGTGGTGGTGAGAAAGCTACAAATAGTTGTTTAGTTTTCCTGAAAGTTTTTGTCCTTTCAATGTAGTAAAGAATAGTTTTTTTTACGTCAAGCGTATCAAGAGTCTGTTCTACTACTGAGTCTGGTTGAGGAAAAAAGACTGGGAGCTCAACTGACTGGTTCAGGTGAAAAGCCGAAACTACTTTAGGAAAGAATTTAGGGTTTGTCCTAAGAATCACTTTGTTGTGATGTATTTGCAAAAATGGTTCGTGTATGGTTAATGCCTGGAGTTCACTTACTCTTCTATGAGATGTGATGGCCACGCCATGTGAGGAACTGTAATTCACATCTATGTAAAGGTTCAAATGGGGGACCCATGAGCCTAGTAAGGACAACATTTCAATTCCATACTGGAGAGGGTGGAACTCTGGGAGGAATTATCCTTTTAACCTCTTCGGTGCGTCGGACGCCCCCGGCCGTCTGACGTCACGGTGGACGTGTGCGGAAGTCGGCTGGGGGCCGTCCATTTTCCGCACGTATGGAATTCTCCTGCACAGCGGGAGAATTCGCGCCACAGTGAAGAAGTTAAGGCCTTCCATGAATGCTTTGATGGCAGGTACACAAAACAATGACAAGTGTTGTCTGTTTTGTAGGTTAAGCTGCTATAGCAGCACGATGTAATCGTATAGATGTGTATGGCAGATTATATCTTTGTAGAAGCAGGGGATAAAGAATGTTTTGAATTGAAGCATCTAGTGGATTGATTGTGTTATTGCAGTAAACTAAGAATCTTTTCAATTTAACTGCATAGCATGCTCTAGTGGTAGGATGTCTAGCCTCTTTAATGACGTTCATGAAGTCTGGTGGGAGATCGAGGTAACCAAACTCTAAGACTTCAGGAGCCAGATCGCTAGGTTCAGTTGAGCTGGATCTGGATGTCTTAACTCTCCATGGTTCTGTGTGAGAAGCTTTGGGGAAAGGTGCAACTTTTGGTGTGGAAATACTGAGAGTTCCAGCAGTGTTGCGAACCATAGTTGTCGGGCCCACGTTGTAGCAACGGGAATCATTGTGAGAGACTGTTTTTTTGAGCCTGCGCACCAGTAACGGAATGAGCGGGAGAGGCGGAAAAGCGTACGCAAATCTGCCTGACCAGTTCATCCATATCGCATTGTCTTTGGACAGTGGGTGTGGATACCTGGAGGCGAAGCTTGGGCATTTTGTGTTTAAATGTGTGGCAAACAGATCTATGTCTGGGTGGTCCCACATTTGAAAAAACGGATGAAAAACTTGCGGATGAAGTTCCCATTCGTGAATCTGCTGTTGTTGAAGACTGAGCAGATCCGCAAAGTGATTGTGTATCCCAGGTAGATGCTCTGATAAGAGTTATATTGTTTGAGGAGTGGTCCATTTCCATATGCTTTGTGCTAGGCATGAAAGCTGCAGAGAGTATGCCCCCCTATTTTTGTACATAGTACATTGCTGTCATGTTGTCCGTCCGGATGAGGATAGCTTTGCCTACGAGGTGTATCTGAAAGGATTTGAGAGCGAGAAATATGGCTAGTAATTTCAGGTAATTGATGTGGAGGAGTTTCTGTTGAGGGGTCCACATACCCTGAATAGTATGGTTTAAGAGATGGGCTCCCCAGCCGGTGAGCGAAGCGTCAGCTGTTAGCATGATTTGTGGAACCGGGTCCAAGAATGGCCGCACTTTGGAAATATTTTGTGTGTTCCACCATTGCAGAGAGTGATATGTGCATCTGTCCACCAACACCAGATCTGTAAGTTGACCTTGAGCTTGGTTCTACTGTTGTACTAGACATTCCTGTAATGAATGCATCTGGAGTCTTGCGTAAGGGACAATTAAGATGCAAGAGGCCATCATCTCTATTAGCTGCATGAACACTCGAGCTGGAAGTGAGTGTTGTGGTTGAAATTTTGTTATGAGAGCTTGCATACTGGCTATCCTGGCCGGACTGGGGTATGCAAGGGCTTTGGAATGTGGTACAGTTGGAGATGTGACTTGGTGATGGTTGTGAATCCTATGTTGTGCAGCAGCTGGATTGTGTTGTGTATTTGTTGTACACAATCGCTGCAGGGCTGGCTTTTATGAGCCAGTCGTCTAGGTAAGGAAACACATGAATGTGTTGTGTTCTTAAGTGGGCTGCTACCACTGCGAGACACTTTGTGAAGACTCTGGGAGCTGTTGTGACTCCGAATGGAAGGACTTTGAACTGGTAATGTTGACCGTCCAGTACAACAGAAGAGTGTCGAGAGAAACAGAAGTGTAAGCACAAAAAAAGAGAAAGAATCGACCTACGGAAATCACATTGGAAATCGTTAGGGATTTTTTTAGAAGCCCTCAGTCACCACACTGGTTGGTGACATGCTTCATCATCGGGCCCACCAGGAGAAGCTGACTGCCTCCCTGGTGTGCTACAACGCCAGAATGCTGCGGAGCTGGTTTTTCGTGACAGTAGCTTTGGATTCCATCGCTGGGGAATATACAACACCCAAGGAATTCATATTACAATGTGCCATCATGGCCTTAAAAGAGAATTACTTTGAATACCAAGGAAAGCTATACCTCCAGAGCACTGGAACGTCTATGGGCAGCACTTTTGCTCCTAGCGTAGCTGGACTCTATGTCCATGACTTTGAGTTCAAGTACATATTACCTACCAGCAATCCCTTCTCCTCCTCCATAGGATTATGGAGGAGGTTTATATATTTTTTTAATTGGCATTTCAGTTACAACAGCGGACGTCCGGCATCCAAACACGAGGCATTTGTGCCCCTTACAACTTTATTGCATTGCAACACTCCATGTCCAACAGATTGCATGTTTACATTACACATCACTTCTGTATACACTACATCTCAAATATGTTACCGCTGTTCATCCAACCCAGTTAAGTAATCTACTAAATAATGCCAGTAGTCTTTTGGTCATGCTCGTAGCGGCAGTCCTTCCTCATACAGTTTCAAAGTGTCCTTACAATACACCATGTCTCGTATCCATTGTTTGACCTGCGGTGCCTTTTTACCCCCCCCCCCCCCCCCAACACATCGCTATGTTTTGTTTGGCCATAAGGAGGGCTATTACACAAAACGTACGTCTGCTTGCCCTAATACTCAGCAGGAGACCCTGCAAGCACGATCTTAAAGCGCAGTCAATCCTGCTATCTACCATCTTGCCCAGCATATCTGTCACCTCCAACCAAAACTGCGCCACTTCCCTACAGTACCATGCTATATGTATAAAATCAGCGTTTTCTGTTCCACATCTTTGGCATCTGGAGTCTGTGCGCAGGCCATATTAATGCAGTCTTTGCGGTGTGTGATAAGTGTGATGCAGGTATTTAATGTGTATTAATCTTAGATTGACGTTTGGGGTTAATAATTCAGTGATCGTTCCAGTCATACTCCATTTGTCTTCAGTTAGTGGTGTATCTAAGCAAGCATTCCACTTCTGAATTGCTTTATGTGCCGTCACACCTATTTCGGCCTGCAGGGATACATATAGCCTGGACACTAAGTGTCTGGCGTCTGGTGACATAAGACGCATTTGTAGCGTCATTAGCACTTCAGGTTCTGCAGGGTAGGTCGGGTAATGTGTTTTGAGTGCTCTCAGTAGCCTATAGTATGTAAATTGAAATAGTGTTGATTGGTTTTGGATATAGTCAAGGTCCTCTAATGTCCTGACCATTCCTTCATGGTATAAGTCCCCTATTTGTCCATTCCCACCTGTTTAAGGAGCTCCATCCCCACCTTCTCCTGTGTTACCGACAATGCCGGATGATGATGGAGCGGCAGCTCTGGCGCATATATTGGTTGCTTCTTCACCTTTTTGGCTATCATCCGCCATGCTTCAGTTGTAGCGTCTATTGTATTTATATCTTGTTTGTGCAGAGAGGGTCTGTCATATGTCAGTATGGCATCTAGGGGTGTAGGAAGGGCGTCTCCCTCCTCAACCGCTACGTGTGTGAGAAATGGGACCTTATGGTACCAAAAGTGGGCATATTGGGCCTGTGCATACAGATAGTACAGCAGAAAGTCCGGGACCTTGAATCCCCCTCTCGCAAACGGCAAGGTCAGCGTGTGTGTATATCTATTCTAGCAGTCTTACCTGCCCAGATCAACTTTAGGGTTGCAGATATTATCGCCTGAAATACTGGTGCTGGTGGAATATTATTAAATAAGTAGAGTATCTTTGGCAGCATTACCATCTTTACTATCGCTATTCTATCCGCCATAGATAACGGCAGTTGAATCCATCTGTCAATTTTTTGTTCTAACCCTGCCAGCACTCTACCATAGTTTGTGCGGATCACTTCTTCGGGGTCTCTATGGAACCACACCCCCAAGTATCTCACCGGGTCTGTCTGCCAGTCCAAGGGGTATTCCATTTGGAAGGGGAGAGTGCTGTCAGTGAGCGGTATTATCGTTGATTTAGCCCAGTTAATACTAAGCCCAGAGTGGTACCCGAATTTAACAAACTCCTGCAGTAGCTGATTCAGGTTGTTCTTCGGGTCTCTCACGTACAGCAGCACATTGTCCGCATACAGCGATATGTGGAGCAGTCTTTGGGGAAACGGTAATGCAGAGTAGTGATGGGCCTGCCGAATTTTGCAAGCTAGAGGCTCGATCGCTATAGCGAACAGTAAAGGGGAGAGTGGGCAACCTTGTCTGGTGCCCCTCTCAATAGTAATGGGCTCCGAGACATATTTGTTAATACGAATGCGTGCAATGGGCACTGTATATAACAATTGCACTCACTGAAGAAACATTGGTGGGAGTCCCATTCTGCTCTAGATAGTGCGCAGTATGTCCATGCTATTGTGTCAAACGCTTTAGCGGCGTCCAATAAGATCGCCGCTGCCTTCGTATCAGGCGTCAAATAGTGGGATAATGCAAACAAAGTTCTAGTGTTGTGGGATGTTGATCTGGTTGGGATGAAGCCTGACTGGTTAGGCAGTATTAATCTGGTCATAAGGTGTTGAAGTCTAGTCGCCAGGATTTTAGAGAGTCTTTTGGTATCCACGTTTATCAGCGAGAGCGGTCTGTAAGAGTCGCACATAGTCGGATCCTTGTCTGGCTTTAACAGCGCTAAAATCATGGCCTCTCTTAGGGAAGAGGGCAGTGTCCCTTTCTCATGTGCATCACCCAGCATACACAATGTGTGGGGCCAGCATGTCCACAAAGGCCTTATAAAATTCCCCCGTGTACCCATCCGGGCCGGGCGCCTTCCTGTGTGGCAATGATTGTATGACCTCCGTGACCTCCTCCACTGTAACCGGCAGTGACAAGTACTGTCTTTGCGCATCCGACAGCCAGGCTAGGGCCACGTCATCACAATACTGCGCTATTTCGTCTGCTGGGGCAGTTGTGTACGCCATGTTCAATTTCCCGAACGCATTTCTAAAGGCCTCCAATATCCCCTTTGCTTCATGTCGTAGCTCCCCTCCTGTATCCCTTACCGCTGCCACAACTGGAGGCGGCCTCTGCGCACTTATTTTTGCAGCCAGTGTAGCTCCTGGTCTCCCAGCCTCTCCTTAATTTCTAGCTACCCGTCTATTGTGCACACAGTTCAGTTCTGCTTCTGCACTATTTTGGTATGCAGATATTTCAACTCAAATTTTACCCAGCAGACCTGGATCCTGCGTCCTCGCAAACTCTAACTCAAGTTCTCTGATTTTCGCTTCTTCTCTCGTCAATTGCTGTCTCAAGTCTCGCAATATACCTGCATTTGTGCTAATGCATATACCCCTGATTGTGGCTTTGAACGCCTCCCACAGTAGCCCCGGGTCATCAGTCGAGGGCAGATGTATGACATTACAACGCAAACTTTTTCAACACACACCATTACAATGCATTTTTTACAACGCAGGATCCTTTACAACGAAAGCCTTTACAACGCATGACATTACATAGCAGATGCTATTAGAACGCATGCCATTACAACGTAAGTCTAGGTAAGTATATTATTTTTTTAACAAATGTAATTAATAAATATTTACTTAATTTTATTTATTAAATTAATTTTTTATTAATTTAATTAATATATTTATATATTTTTTAAAAATTGTGTAGGTGTTTAAAAATAATATACAAAATCCAGTTAGTGTAAAACCCAAACCCAGCCCTGAACCCTAAAAATACCCCTGTACCCCATAACCCAAACCCAAACCCAAACCCAGCCCTGAACAAAAATACCCCTGTACCCCATAACCCAAACCAAGCCCTGAACCCTAAAAATACCCCTGTACCCCATAACCCAAACCCAGCCCTGAACCCTAAAAATACCCCTGTACCCCATAACCCAAACCTAGCCCTGAACCCTAAAAATACCCCTGTACCCCATAACCCAAACCCAGCCCTGAACCCTAAAAATACCCCTGTACCCCATAACTCAAACCTAGCCCTGAACCCTGAAAATACCCCTGTACCCCATAACCCAAAACAAGCCCTGAACCCTAAAAATATCCCTGTACCCCATAACCCAAACCTATCCCTGAACCCTAAAAATACCCCTGTACCCCATAACCCAAACCCAGCCCTGAACCCTAAAAATACCAGTGTACCCCATAACCCAAACCTAGTCCTGAACCCTAAAAATACCCCTGTACCCCATAACCCAAACCAAGCCCTGAACCCTAAAATTACCCCTGTACCCCATAACCCAAACCCAGCCCTGAACCCTAAAATTACCCCTGTACCCCATAACCCAAACCCAGCCCTGAACCCTAAAAATACCCCTGTACCCCATAACTCAAAACTATATATATAAAATAACTTTAATTAATTTATTTAATTTATTTTGTTTAAATAAAATGATATACTTACCTATACTTGCGTTGTAATGGCATGCGTTCTAATAGCATCTATGTAATGTCTTGCGTTGTAAAGGCATTCGTTGTAAAGGATCCTGCGTTGTAATGGTGTGTGTTGAAAACGTATGCGTTGTTAAAGTTGCGTTGAAACAGTTGCATACCGTCGAGGGCGCATTGAGGTCAAAATATTCCGCTATGGCCTTACCTATCGTGTCTTTATATAGAGGGTCAAGTATGGCATTCCCATTGAATCTCCAAGTAAACGGAGGCAGCACATAGTTAGGCAAATTTAGTATCAATAACACCGGGTTGTGATCTGACTGCGTTCGTGGAAGGTGAGTGACATCCACCATCCACCGTAACACTTCAGGGGATCCCACCGAGTAATCTATCCTTGACCAGCTACCATGGGCCGCTGTCGTGTGTGTTGCCTCCAATTTGTTTGGGTGTTTCGTTCTCCAAAGGTCTACTAATTGCCTATCCTCCAATATGTCTTGGAGTTTCTTCAACGCTTGTCTGTGTGTCTCTGCCGATGCTCCTGACCTGTCAACCTCATCATTGGAAGCCACATTAATGTCCCCTCCCCACACCACCGGGACATCTGGTAGTTCAATTAGTTTCCTCCAAATAGTGTTGTAAAATATGGGGTCGTCTACATTTGGTGCATATATGTTCATCAGGTTAATTCTGTGTCCCCTAAGGGTGCCTGTAACGGCCACATATCTCCCCTCACTGTCCGTGTGCACGCGTTCCATTATGAAGTTCAGCCCTCTTCTGAATAATATTAGTACCCCTCTCAAGTACGATGAGTAGGCTGCTCATACCAAGCTTCCGCCCATCTGTTACCAATATGTAATGGTGTGTGAGGATCAACGTGTGTCTTTTGAAGAAAGGCTATGTCAACGTGTAACCTCGTGCAGTATGCCAGTATTTCCCTTATCTTCTTGGGATTTTTTTAAACCCCGCATGTTCCAACTTCTGAGTCTCACCCATTCTCTTTCTCTAGTAGTCTATTGCTCTGGTTGTACTTTCTAGTCTTGGTTATGTAGTGTATTCTCTGTAGCAGATGCAATGCATAAACAATTACATTCCTCCCTTGGATTCCGGCAGTGTCTCTCAAATGCAGCGTTACAAACCGAACTTTTCCAACCCCTTCCCTCCTCCCCCCACCCACTTTAGCACCCCAAACATGCCAAAGACACTCCCTTGCATGAACAGTTAACTTAACAAAACCATTGTAGGGGGTCACCCTGTCAGGGGGCCCACTTGGGTCACACGACTCCATCCAACATAGTGGATGTGGCCAGGGTTTTGTGTGCAATATTAGTATATCTCCATTCGTGTCCATTACAACTTTTCATAGTGTGGGACACTGCTCTCCCCCACTATCATCTCTTGTCGCACTTATGTTTTCACAGTAGTCTGGAAGAGTCTAAACCATCCCCTCCCGCATCTCCATACGCGGCCAGCTGAGGCTGTCCAGTTATAGTCTTATCACCTCTCCACTACATCCACAACGTTTGTAGTCAGCATGCCTTTATCTGGGCTCAACACAATCATGTACAATACATTACCACACTTCTCTGAGTTCTCCTCGTGCCGCCGGGCAGGGCGCAACACCATCCCGTCCTATCTGCCCTCCACTCTCAGAGCAGCACTTCGGCCGCTATAGTCCCCAGTGCTTCAGTTTCTGCTTTTGAGCCCCCCATTTTGCTCACTCATTAGGTCCATGTCTGCATTGCTCCAGCGAGGGGGCACACGTCCAAAACAAAGGGCACCCTGCAGTTATCCCTTTACTCCCAGTTGTAGCATAGTGGTGTTATGTTAGCATTTTCCTCTCATCCTGACGTAGTTGTTCTCGTGGTAGGTCTGCCTCATTGCTTGCAACTGCACGTGCGTCACTCCGAGTCTTGGTGCTGTTCCTGCCTGCGTTCCTCCAGTCGCCTCTGACCCACCTTTTTCATGAAATCGCTTGCTTCTTTGGGAGTCTGGCAGATTACCGATTTTCCATCCGTGGTGATTTTCAATCTGGCCGGGTAGAGCATTGCGTATTCAATACCCATGTCTCTAAGTTTCTGCTTTACCGACGCAAATTCCTTACGCGCCATTTGCACGTTGACAGTGAAGTCTGGATAGAATTGCAGTTTGTTCCCTTGATGTTCAATTGACTGTTTCTCCCGAGCTATCCTCAACACCGCATCTCAGTCTCTATAACTTAGAAGGCACGCCACAATGGGGCGTGGGGGGCCCCCCGGTTTGGGTCTCGGCGCCAGAGTTCCCTGTGCTCGTTCCACAATAAGTACCGCTGATAGGTGTTCAGTTCCAAAGATCGATGTCAGCAGACCCTCCACATATGTCTCCATTTTCCCCGTGTTGGTCGATTCAGGGACACCCGCTATGCGGACGTTATTGCGGCGGGATCTCACCTCCAACTCCTCAGACTTGTTTTTTATGACCTCTAGCATCCTGTACATCTCCGAACATTTCTGTGTTGTTGTGCGAGACTCATCTTCTACAGCCGACAGGCGCGTTTCAGCCTCTTCCAACCTTTCACCGTGTTTATCCAGCTTTGCGGCCATGTTGTCAACTCTCTGCGTGATGGAATCCAGTTTCCCGTGCATGTCCTGTAGACTCTTGTGTATAGCTTTCAATGTTTGCGCCAAGCCATTCTGCGATTCAGTGTCTTTGTCCAGTTCAGTGTCCGAGGGCGCACTGGCTCCCTTCGCATTCTTTCTTGAATCAAATGCCAGCTTGGACTGCACTTTCTCCGGCTTTCCCATTACTGCCCGCCCTTGTGGTTCTCAGCGCGTGCTGAGAACGTCTCTCCAGTGTTAGTGCGCAGGCGGACGGTGTTTGCAGTGTGTCTCTTAACTGTAGATATAGGTTATGCAGCCCCTTCCCTGCGGTATGCTTCATGCAGCGTATCATTTCAACTCTGCCCGCTGGTAGATCGGAGTGTGTTACTCCCTACAGGGGGCCTGCTGCGTCAATAGTCGCCTCATTTCTGCCCAGTGTCGTCTCTGATTCAAGCTCTCGCAGACGTTTTCAAGGGAAGCTTAATTGCATCACCTATGCATTGCTCTCGGCTCCCCCCATTGTGCGCGTTCCCCCGATGCCGGTATCTGCGAAATGCTACTACGTTGCGTTTAATGTCTCCTCCACTTTGCGCTCCTCGCCGCCTGCTCTCACCTCTTTTCGCGCCCTTCCGATATTCCGACAACCACTGGGGCACAGCGTAGTTTCGGCTGGTCCTGTAGTAACATGTTTGTAGCCTGTTTCCCCCATTCATCCGCCGTTATTTAATTTGCGTCTCGTTCTGTTTCTCCGTTATTTGTTGCAAGCACACCGCAGCAATTAGAGTCGCGGTCTGCAGCCAGCGTCTCCCCCTATACTCGCATGGGCGCCGCCATTTTGTAGCCCCAGCTTCCACTTCACCTCATTTCAGTGGTATGTCAGTGTATTCGCCGTACCAGCCACTGTTGTGGTAATACTGTGGGGACTTTGCGTTCTCCTACTGGTGTGGTTCAGAGCTGTGTGGGCGCTGGGGTCCTGTCAGCGGTCCGATGGTAGTTTACGTTTGCACACTCTTTCGCCACCATTTCGCGCCCCGGGCCGTGTCAATCATCCGCGTTCAGCCTTCTCCACTGCTGTATCCACGCCGTGTCTAACTAGGACGCCCAGTCCACACTGCTGTTTTCTCAGCCTTCTTACCACTGTTCCGGGCTATCTGCGTGCTGTTACCTCCCGTGTGTGTCTCTCGTCCGGTCTCGAGGCTTAGTCAGTCCACGGGGCCGCCATTTTAGTTCGAGTCCGGCGCCCTCACCTTCAGACTTCGAGGCCATTTCCCGAACAGCGCCTGCTCGCCCCATTTGTTACAAACTAAATTAGGCCAACTGGAAAGTAATACATACCTAGACGTATTCATTGCATTGATGCTAAAATTACATACACAGTTAATGACATTAATGAAATCAGATTAACATGATCCATTTGTTATCATTCCACCCAGGTCGCTCAACCCAACAAGTTACGCTAAGGGTTGTATAATTTTGAGGTCTTGTAATATTATAAAAAGGGAATGTTAAATGGACGTACAGCAGGTACCGCTCTTGTAGTGATGAACAAGTTACTTACCTTTGGTAACAATATATCTGTAAGAAACATAGGTTAGCTATAGATTCCTAACCTTAGAATTACCCCCAGGTGACTGCATCCGGAAAGTTTTTCGTCAGAGTACCCCTGCGCGTCAGAAGGTGCCGTTGGTTGATTTCGCTCCGTCACCGTGGTCGCAGGATCACAGATCACATTGCAGTAGCTACATAGACGTCACCCTCACCCGCTGACTTCAGCTCTGTACACGACTTTCCTCGCCAGAAGCGCAGAGCCATGCAAAACCCTGACCACTGGAGCACAAGACTAGGGTCCTGAAAGGAAGTCCTTAACCCTAGAAGTCAGTTCGCAGAACGGGGAGGATGGGTGGAGCGGTAAGGAATCTATAACTAACTTATGTTTATTACAGATATATTGTTACCGAAGATAAGTAACTTGTTCATCTGAAAGAAACCGTTAGTTATAGATTCCTTACCTTAGAATAGATACCCCAGCAATACCAACCCCAGAGGTAGCTCTGCTAACTAAGTTCACACCAGAAAGTCCTGGAGAACAGAACGGCCAAAGAAACCGTCTCTACGGACTTGGCTGTCCAGGCAATAGTGTTTGGTGAACGTGTGCAGAGATGCCCATGTAGCTGTCAGACAGATGTCATTTAGGGGATCTCAGCGTCCCAAAGCAGTAGTAGCTGCCGTCGCCCTGGTGGAATGGACGCGCAGCCCCACTGGAGTCTCCTTCTTTGCCAAAGAATAGCAGGACTTGATGCACAGAACGACCCACCTGGAGATGGTCCGTTTGTACACGGTCCGACCTTTCTCAGCGCCCACGTAACCAACAAAGAGCTGGTCGTCCACCCGGAATTGTTTGGTGTGATCCAAGTAGCAGGAAAGCGCATGTTTTGGATTCAGACAGTGGAGCCTCTCTTCCTCTTTTGAAGGATGCGGAAAGAAGGTGGGCAAAGTAATGGTTTGGCCAATGTGAAAAGAAGTGACCACCTTTGGAAGAAAGGAAGGTCGAGTTCTAAGGACGACCTTGTTAAGATGAGCAGCCAGGAAGAGAGTCTTGGAAGAAAGAGCTTGTAGCTCACTCACCCTGCGTGCAGAGGTGATGGCCACCATAAAGGCAGTTTTCAAGATTAAAAGAGGACAGTTATGTAGCGGCTCAAAGGGAGCGCACATCAGATAGGTAAGAACAAAGTTCAAGTCCAACTGAGGCATTACGAAGGGAACAGGAGGAAAAAGATGAGTAATGCCCTTAAGGAATCTATTTACAACAGTGGACTTGAAAAGAGAAGGCTGATCAGGAAGCCTAAGGAAGGCTGAAATGGCAGAGAGGTAGCCTTTAAGAGTGCCCAGAGCAGAGCCCTGCTGGGCCAAAGAAAATAGGAACAAGAGAACCTCAGAAAGAGGGGCGGCAAGGGGATCCACAGCCTTTGCTGTGCACCATGCCACAAATTTGTCCGTCTGCAGGCGTATACCGTCTTAGTGGAGGGATGCCTGGTTGCCAAGATGATTCAGAAAAGGGGGGTGGTGATGGACAGCTAAATAACGGTGATGGATTAAGCCCTGATCTCTTGACTGGGTAAGAGTGGTCTTATTAATTCAGACACTCTGTTCATCACCACCCCCTTTTCTGAATCGTTTTTGGCCACTACAGGTGTGGCAGGGTATACTCAGACATGAGTCCCTTGCTCACTGCACCACCAGGATTCAAGCAAGCCGGGCCGACGACGGCTGAAGTGCCAGAAACCGGTCCCCGGAAGCTTGTCTCCTTTCCGGTGAAGAATTGGCTTGGTAGTTTGGTCTGCCCTGTTCCCATGAGGCACTGGGTCAGACTAATTTGCATATAGCCAGGTTCTGAACTGGGGTGATGCAGTGAGCTAAATAACGGTGATGGATTAAGCCATGATCTCTTGACTGGGTAAGAGGGGTCTGCTTAATTCAGACACTCTGTTCATCACCACCCCCTTTTCTGAATCGTGGTTGCCAAGATAACATCGTAGACTTCGGGAGGCAAGTCAAATGACGTCACCTACGCCGCTCAATCTCCACGCAAGAAGGTGGAGGCTGGATAGGTTCGGGTGGAGGACCGTCCGCTGCTGCTGCGACAGCAGATCCTCCCAAAGATACAGTTAGATCAGGGGATCGATGGCTTGTTGAGCAGCTCGGGATACCAGACTCTTCATTTCAATCTGGAGCAACAAGAATGACTTGGGCCCGGTCGCACTTGATCTTCTTCAACACTCTGGGCAGAAGTGGTATAGGCGGAAAGGCGTATACAAGACCACAACTCCAGTCGCGACGAAAAGCGTTGCCTAGCGAATGCCGCCTTGGAAATTCCAATGTACAGAATTGCTGACATTGTGCGTTCTCTTTGGTGGCGAATAGATCTAACCAATACTCTCCCCACTGTTGAAAGAGACCTTGCACCACCTCCGAGTGAAGACGCCATTCGTGATCCATCATGCACCTGCGGCTGAGTTCGTACGCCCTGGCATTCAGAGAACCTGCCAGGTTTTGAATCACCACAGAAATGCCCTGATGTTCCAGCCATGTCCAGAGACGGAGAGCCTCTTGACATAGGGTCCACGACCCCACCCCGCCCTGTTTCACATGGCGGTGGTGTTGTCCATGAACACCTGCACTACTCTTCCCCGGACACAAGAAAGGAATGACTTGAGTGCAAAGACGAATCGCACAAAGCTCCAAAAGGTTGATATGGAGCCTGGACTCCGCTGAAGACCAGAGGCGTCTCATCCCCGCCTCCCCATGTGGCCGCCCCATCCCAGAAGTGATGCATCAGTCACCACTGTGAACTCTGGTTGAGGAAGGGAGAGGGATTTGCAGTCGATCCCAATCCTGGTTCATGAGCCACCACTGCAGTTGTCGTGCAGTGCCCTCCGAGATCTGGACGCAATTGGTGAGGTTCCCCTGATGCTGTGCCCACTGGAACTTCAGGTCTCTCTGCAGAGCCCACATATGCCATCTGGCATGATCCACCAGCAGGATGCATAAGGCCATCAGGCACAGTAGCCGGAGGGTCATCCTGACTGAAGTCCGGGATAGAGGCTGAAAGATCGGAATCATAGCCTAAATATCCCGGACTCGCTGCTCGAGAGGATAGACCCGAAACTGTGTTGTGTCGTGAATCGCTCCCATGAAGAGGAGCTTCTGAGAGGGAGTCAGGTGTGACTGTTGATGGAGAACCCCAGCAAATGCAGGAGGTCGGCCGTAGTCTGGATGTGGGAGACGACTGCCTGGGGCGAGCCCGCCATCATCAGCCAGTTGTCGAGATAGGGGAAGACTGGAACCCTTGATCTGTGCAGATAAGCTGCGACCACCGCCATCACTTTCGTGAACACCCGAGGGGCGCTGGTAAGGCCAAAGGGGAGCACGGTAAACTGAAAGTGCTCGTGGCCTACCGGGAACCGCAGGTAACGCTGGTGGGCCGGCAGGACGGGGATGTGAAAATAGGCGTCCTGCAAGTGCAACGCTACCATCCACTCTCCAGGGTCGAAGGCATTCAGGACCTGAGCCATGGTCAACATTTTAAACGTCTCCTTCTGGAGGAAGCGGTAGAAGTTCCTGAGATCCAAGATAGGACGCAGGCCCTTGTCCTTCTTGGGCAGCAGAAAGTAGTGGGAATAGCAACCACGACCCACTTCTGGGGCAGGAACTCTTTCAATGGCTCCCTTGGCCAAGAGAGCCGTAACTTTCTTTTGGAAAAGGGCCAGAGGATCCCCCGACATTCGATGGTACGGAAGTGGCATGGTCGGGGCTAGTCTGCGAAGGAAAGGGAGTAGCCCCTTTGGACTATATGCAGAACCCACCTGTCCAACATGATGGTACGCCAGTGGGGGATATGATAGCAAATTCTGCCACTCATTTGGTGTATGATGGACCTGACAGCTCGGACTAGGAGTGTTTGGAGGCTGTTGCAGAGAGGGTGGTGGTGGACTGGTCCGTCCGCTGGTCCCCAGAACCACATCTATGGTTCCCACGTCCCCTGACGCGCTGGGGCTGAACCGCTTACGCCGGCCTGTGGCCCTGGAAGGGACGTGGTGGAGCACCCCTTCCGTAGCCACAAAAGGGGCAAACATCAGACAATGCAGGGCGTGTAGTGGAGAGGCCTGAGTCTCCTTGAAGTGCTCTAGCGCACTGTCTGCTTGGCCACGAACAGGCGATGGCCATCAAAAGGCATGTCCATCAGAGTGTTCTGGACATCCCCAGAAAAGCCAGTTGACCTCAGCCAGGCATAGCGCCGAAGTCCTACCCAGCGAGTCGGAGGTGTCCAGTCCACAGCTGATGGTAAACTTTGCTGGGTCTCTCCCCTCGGCAACTGCACGGGAGAGAACGGTCTGGGCCTCCTCTGGGGCAGCACTTGCGTCACCGTATCCCACACAGAGTGGGAATAACAGCCCAACAGACATGTGGTGTTTACCAACCGCAGTCCCAAGCTGGAGGAAGAAAACTTCTTCTTCCCAAGTTGGTCCAGCTTTTTGGATTCCCTATCAGGTGGAGTGTTAGGAAAGGCGCCTTTGGAGGTTGAAACTTGGACCACCAGTTCTTAGGGGTGGGGTGTTGGTAGAGGAAAGTGGGGTCACCCGGGGCCGGGCGGTGGGGTCAGGCAATCATCCTATCCACAGAAGTCCCTGAGTTGGGCCTGGGCCAGGGGCCCAAAAGGATGTCCGTTAGGGCTTCAATGATTGGCAGGAGGTGCTTCGAAGAGCTCGCTGCTGGTTGAAGAACCTCTGTAAGGAGGTTAGTCCTGACTGCCACCATAGGTAGCTCAAGGTGGAAAGCCTTGTCCGCCCTATGCAACACCACTTCATATGATGCTCCCTCCTCCATAGCCACGGTCGGAGACAAAAACATGCCTAGGTCTGGGGAGGTATCCAGACCACTGGCATCCCCCAGTAACTCTCTCCAGTCCGGTCATAATCTAACTGGTCTGTTAAAGGGTCACCAGACCCCTCCCAATCTTCCTCACCCTCATCTGGCTGCCAATCTAGCTGAAAATGGCCAGCTTGGAACACAGGGACAAAAGTACGCATCGGCACCGGATCCGTCATCGGTCGACGCTGGTCTGGCTCCGTGTCCACATCGGGCGGTAGACGCTGACTGGTGGTCCAGCCTACGTCGGCTGCGGATGTGGTGCCGGTGGAATAGGCGCCAGTGGAGGTGTAACGAGGTCGACCAGCGCCAATTCAGATCCAGGCCTGGATCCAAGGGGGCCAGGCGGTGCCGGGGCTGAAGCCGACGGCGTCGAAGGCCCAGGGCCCGTAGCCGGGTCCGCGGGCCCGAAGGAGCGCCGGCAGAGTCAGGCTGCCCAAAGATGGCGGGCATCGCTTCGTCAAATTGACAAAGCTGGGCAGTGGTCGCTCCCGTTACTGGGAAGGCCAGAGTCAACCCTGAAGGCTCCGCACACAGAGCTGCGGGCGGAGCACCATCAGCACCTTTCATTGCGTCGGCCTACGGACGAGGGGAAGTTGAAGAGTGACGATGCTTCCTCGACTTCTTTTTGCGCTTCAACTTACCTGACCCCTAGTGCGAAAACTTATAAGAGGAGTGATGATGTCTCTGCGATTGGTCCCTCGACCTCCCACGCCACCAGACATTGAGCAACGTGGAGCTGACTGCCTGGCCTCGAGGAGCTTTCGGGATCGCTCCCACAAAGAATTCGGGCCATGGTTCCGCAGTCAGAGCACGACTTGGGGTCCTGGTCACGCTCCAGGCAGTAGAGGCACATGGGGTGCGGATGCATGGCCGACATCAGTCGGTTACAGGAACCGCATACCTTGAAGCTGGGCATACATCGTGCACCAGGAGTCGATAGACTATAAAAATAGTCAGCAAAAAGAATTCGGCCAAAAAGTGACTGGAGGTACCAGTCTCTCCGGAGCTGCGCTTGCTAGCGCGGAAAAAGAAAGAAGTGATTTCAGCGCGCGAAGGCAGCGTCTATATAGCTACTGAGACGTCATCCTGGCGACCACGACGCCGATGCGGAGTCGACCGACGCCACCTTCCAACGCGCAGGGGTACTGCTGACAAAAACCGATGCAGATCCAGTCTGTCGCCTAGGGGTAATTCTAAGGTAAGGAATCTATAACTGTTTCTTTCACAGCAAAACTGGTTCATCATTAATCGATTGAACATTTATAGGAGGTTGTGGCCACACAATGTTTGACATGGCCTAAGATAGGTCGTTCCCTCCATTGCCAGAGGCACCTAGTGCCGGGGGCAGCTATCTTGGGGAATGAGTGAAAAAAGAAATGTTAAGGATACCTGGAGAGACACTTGACTCATGCAATAGAATACCCACATTTGGCACATTTACATACCCTCCACACTAGGCTAGCCATGTTTATAAATTCACACACATGGGCAGAATAGTTACCACAGAATATTTATGCAGAACTAACACCACTCTACCCTATTATACACAGTAGCTTGGGAGTAAAGCCCTGATCACCAAAGCAACATGGAGGTTTAACCCCAACACTTTTGCATGCCACATTTAGCAACACAAGCAGGGCAGTCATAAACGACTTTGTCCAAAATGAAGGACTAGTTGAAGACATTATAAGAGTGTGGGAAGTTTTTCAAGTTGTGGTAAGGAGAATGTGCATGACACAGTATGTGGGGCCAAATCAGTATTACATAGAGAAGTACAATCATGATCAATCCACGACACATCACGTAAAGACAATTTGCTAAATTGTAGAAAATAGTACTATTGAAATGATGAGGACAAGATGAGAAAATTACTAGGCTAACATCTTAGAACAGACACAGACAGAATTCTAGTACCAGCCCCGAAAGGACAGGATGACAATGATAAAATAGACCAGTCATAAATCAACAACATCTTTAAAGAATATTACAAAACAGCTAAATACAGCCAGACTCACCCAATTAGAACATGAAGTAGAAGATTTTCTGGAGAAAGCTCAGTTCCCCATCTAATACCTTAAGACAGGGATAGGATGGCTAAATACCTAACTGCAGATATTGAATTCATTAACTCATCGCTGAACACTGGTAACTCACCAGGCAAGGACTGATTTCCAGACAAATTGTTATCCCACATAGGACGACTTACCCCCAAATGATATGAACTATATGAAGCTTTTCCGACAGTAGGAGCCTATCTGAATCTATTAGGGTGGCCCTGCTAGTGGTCTTCCCTTAACCAGACTACAAAACACTAGACGTAAACTTATACCGTCTGCTTTCCATACCCACAATGGATAATAAATCTTGAGCAACATGTGTGTCCGACTGGATTTAGTGGGCATACCCAGGCGCTTGCCTCCAATATTGCCCCTTCAATCTGGGAAAGCCACTTTGGTGCTCTATACGGCACCTCTGAGTTTGATGTCTCGCCTGTTAGTATTCTTGAACCTCAGCAATTCCAAAGCGTCAACGGGGCTGAAGAGCGTGAATGGTTGACTGTAGTCCCTACATGCCTCGCCCCAGTTGAACCCTTCACCTTGATTGAGGTTGAGACAGCTATAGGTAAATTGCTCCCTAACAAGGCTCCAGGATTGGATAAATTGCCGGGGGATTTGCTTAGGGCACAACCTAAAATCTGGGCCCCCTACTTGGTCGTTCTATTTAATGGCATTTTGCAGGGAGACGACCTGCCGCTACTTGGCTAGGAGCAGAAATTGTCCCTATTTTAAAAAAGGGCTGCCCACTAACCCCCTCCAATTATAGACCCATCAGCTTAATTGATACATCACAAAAGCTGATGGGGAGGGTTATCCTTGACAGGATTCTCGGGTGGATCAATGAGAATGGGATCTTGTCTATACTCCAGGCAGGCTTTAGGTCCGGCACATCTACCTTAGATCAGATATTTTGCCTGCAGGTCCTCTATTGGAAAACAGCAAAGGTAGAGAGGGTGGCAGCCTCTACCTTGTGTTTGTGGACCTGGGGGCGGCATTTGATCTGGTTCCGTGTGAAAAATTGTGGAAGGTGCTAGCAGACCTGGGACTCCCGCCATATTTATTAGCCGTTCTATCTAGGCTCCACGTAAACAACTTTGCCCAGGTCAGGTGTGGTAGGCATGGCGAACTCACAGATCAATTTCCTGTCCAAAAAGGATTTCGCCAAGGGTGCGTGTTGGCACCCACTCTATTCAGCCTCTATATTAACGGCCTTGTGGAACATTTGAATGGTGTGGTAAACAATGATGCCCCTAAATTGGCTATGGGTAGAGTGCCCGCTCTGATGTTCGCAGACGACACTCTGTTGTTGTCTAGAACATCATCGGGCATTCAAAAAACACTTGATGGATTCGTGGAGTTTTGCGAGCTTCGGGGATTAGAAATCAATCTGGGAAAAACAAAGTTTACGATTTCTAACCCCCCTAAGCGGGTACACCCAAACCCGGTTTTACATGGTACCCCCCTTGAAAGGGTTAAAACATTCGTCTATCTGGGTGTTACTCTGACTGAGAATTTTGACTGGAACACGCAGATTGCTAAGTCCACACTTAAGTTATCTCAGCTTGCAGGGGGTATAAGCAAAGTTTTTAGGGAGTCAACTTTTAGGCCGGTGTCCCCAGCTCTGGAGATATATTGTCGCCAGGCTAGAACGGCAGCAATTTACGGGGCTGAACTTTGGGGGCACAAGCAGATAATGAACCTTAAAAAGGTAGAGCAGTCTTTTGTGAGAAACCTAGTTGGGTTACCGCCTAGTACGCCTTTGATCCCTCTTAGACTTAATCTTGGCATGGTCCCAATAGAGGAGATCATAAGTACAAGACCAATTATGTACTGGAAGAGGCTGTGGTCAGTCCCCGAACTGGCCGCTTACAGGGCGGAATTTTCTGAGATTTGGTCTCTTCTTATAGACAAAAAGATCCCTTGGCTTCAGCACATTCGTGCTGTTCGTACCCGGTTGGGTCTTTTGGAACTGTGGGAAACCCCTGAGACTTATTGCCTAGGGATATCAAAGAATGAACTCCTTTCTCATATACGTATGCAGAACGTTCAAACGCTATCGAGCTCTGCAACATTGGGTAGGTTGACATCTGAGTTCCTCCTAGTTAAATCAGAATCCAAAACTGAGGAATTCTTGGATTTAATTGAACCCCCACTTGCTCGAAAGCTATATCTCCAGCTAAGGCATGGCACTCTACCTATTAGGTCTTTTACATCTAAATGACTAAAACCTAATAATGAAGTATGCCCTGCATGTAGTTAAAAAAATGAGAATGTAAGTCATGAACTGTTTTTCTGCCCTGCCTATTCTGCAATAAGAAAATGTTGGCTGATTTCTATTTGTAAGAATTTGGGATTCTTGCATTTTACACAGGCCTGCAGAATACGGACCTATGATACCCATCCTCCCATTTTGTTTGCGGTTTCTCGTTATTTATTCAGTATGTGGCGTAGGAGGCAAACCTTTCTAACCTAATTGTTGTACTTATTGCTTTTATTTCTCCAATCCTGATAACTTTTTAGTTTAATTCTCTTTTAACATTTTATGACTATTTATTGTTTTATTGTTCGTGCTGATGTATTTTATGTGCACTTTTATGGTCATCTGACCGAAATAAAGTTATCAATGAATGAATGAATGAATGAATGAACATATCTTATACTATTTCACATACTAGTTCACTGGGGGAAACAAACAGATGGATATTATTGTTTCAACGGACATGGAGAACGCATTCAACACTATTGGTTGAAACGTTATTCTTGCCACCATGACTCGAATGCGATTCAGAAGTCAATTTTTAAAAAAGTCTCCACCTGTTATATAGCTCGCTAACAGCTAGGGAACAAACAGATAAGGCTATATCAGGGTCATATACCATGGAATGGGGCACTAGGCATCAATGCCCAAAGTCCCCACTTATCTTGACACTTGCAATGGAATTTTTAGCATAGCATGTACTAAGAAGACAGGAATCCAGGGAGTTAGACTCGAGACCTACAATTGAAATGAAAATCTCTCTGTCATACCCAGCTGTCAAATTGAAACCAAGACTCACTGCTTTGTGGGATCCTGAGGCCTTTCTGAGAGGGGGTGTTGGACTGCTTGGGCCAATTATTGGGTTGGCTCCTGCCTGGAGATCCCAAGTTAACCCTATTGCACATCACCTAGGATATATACTGTAACAGATATCAGGCAGCCCTCATACCGTTTGGGTTGGTGGTGGCTAAACGTGCCACTGCATGGAAAGACATACACCCCTGAGCTTGGAGACATGGAAGGCGAGTGCATAAGCCTGGAAACTTATGCTACGCAAAAATGCCCGTAGAAACACTACAAAATATGGACCCCGTGGGCCCAACGAACAAGTTACTTACCTTCGGTAACGATATATCTGTAAGAAACATTAGTTAGTGTTAGATTCCTTACCTTAGAATATCCCCAGGCGTCAGTCTGGATCCGGAAACTTTTGCGTAGCAGTACCCCTGCGCGTCGGTAGGCGTCGTCTGCAGGCGTCCCCTGCGGCTCCGCGTCCGTCGTCGGCGTCGTGCGCCGTGATGACGTCGCTGGAGTATATAGACGCCGCCTCCGCGCGCTGACGTCAGTTCTTTGCACACAGCTTTTCCGCGCCAGGAGACGCAGAGCCATGAGAGAACCAACACTGGTGCCATGTAAAACTAGGGCCCTGAAAGGGGATGACCTTAACCCTAGGTATCAGTTCGCAGAACGGGGAGGATGGGTGGGTTCGGTAAGGAATCTAACACTAACTAATGTTTCTTACAGATATATCGTTACCGAAGGTAAGTAACTTGTTCATCTGAAAGAAACACGTTAGTGTTAGATTCCTTACCTTAGAATACATACCCCAGCAATACCAACCCCGGTGGTGGGTCTGCGAACCAATACAAAACTACACCAGAAAGTCCTGGAGGACAGAACGGCCAAAGAAGCCATCCCTCCGGACTTGACTGTCCAGGCAGTAGTGCCTCGCAAAGGTGTGCAGCGAGGCCCACGTAGCCGCCTGGCAAATGTCCTGCAAGGGGACTCCCCGGCCCAGGGCAGTAGTAGCCGCCGTGGCCCGAGTGGAATGGGCCCTCAGCCCAACAGGAGGCTCCTTCCGAGCCAAAGAGTAGCACGCTTTGATGCAGAGGACGACCCATCGAGAGATGGTTCGTTTACAAACCGCCCGTCCCTTCTTCGCACCCACGTAGCCAACAAACAGTTGGTCATCCACCCGGAACTGGCGTGTGCGATCCATGTAAAATGAAAGCGCACGTTTTGGGTCCAGACGATGGAGCCGCTCTTCATCCTTTGAAGGATGCGGAGGCGGGAAGAAGGAAGGGAGGGTGATGGACTGCCCGATGTGAAAGGCCGAAACAACCTTGGGCAGGAAAGAAGGTCTAGTCCTCAGAACCACCTTGTCAGGATGAATGGACAGGAAAGGAGGTTGGACAGAAAGAGCCTGGAGCTCACTCACCCTCCTGGCAGAGGTGATGGCAACCAGGAAAGCCGTCTTTAAAGTCAGGAGACGGAGAGGGCAAGAGTGAAGGGGCTCAAAGGGAGCACACATCAGGAAAGTTAGAACCAGGTTCAAATCCCACTGAGGCATCACAAACGGAACAGGTGGAAACATGTGAGTGATGCCTTTCAAGAATCGAGTTACAATCGGGGATTTGAACAAAGAAGGCTGATCAGGAAGCCTCAAAAAGGCTGAAAGGGCAGAAAGGTAGCCCTTGATAGTGCCCAGAGCAGAGCCCTGCTGGGCAAGAGAAAGAAGAAACAGAAGAACCTCCGAAAGAGGGGCAGAAAGAGGGTCCACAGCCTTTGCTGTGCACCATGCCACAAATCTGTTCCACCGACAGGCGTATACCGACTTTGTGGAGGGACGCCTGGCTGCCAGAATTACATCACAGACTTCAGGAGGCAAGTCAAATGGCCTCAACTGCCGCCGCTCAATCTCCAAGCATGGAGGTGGAGACTGGACAGGTTCGGGTGGAGGACCGTCCCCTGCTGCTGCGACAGAAGGTCCTCCTGAAGGGGCAGGCGGATCGGGGGACCGACTGACATGCTGAGTAGCTCGGGATACCAGTACCTTCGAGCCCAGTCCGGAGCCACAAGGATAACTTGGGCCCGGTCGCGCCTGATCTTCTTCAGCACTCTGGGCAGAAGTGGTATAGGCGGAAAGGCGTATAACAGACCGCAACTCCACTCGCGCCGAAAGGCGTCGCCGTGCGAGTGCCGTCTTGGAAACTCCAACGCGCAGAACTGATGACATTGCGCGTTCTCTTCTGTGGCGAATAGATCTAACCAAGGCTCTCCCCATTGCAGAAAGATGCCTTGCGCCACGTCCGAGTTCAGACGCCATTCGTGATCCATCGAGCACCGACGGCTGAGTTCGTCCGCCCTGGCGTTCAGAGAACCTGCCAGGTGTTGAACCGTCAGAGTCACGCCCTGACGTTCCAGCCATTGCCAGAGGCGCAGAGCCTCCTGGCAAAGGGTCCACGACCCCACTCCGCCCTGTTTGTTGCAGTACCACATGGCGGTGGTGTTGTCGGTGAACACCTGCACTACACTCCCGTTGACAAAGGGGAGGAATGCCTTCAGTGCCAGACGAATCGCCCGCAGCTCCAACAGATTGATATGGAGCCGGGACTCCGCCGGAGACCAGATGCCTCTGATCTCTGCCTCTCCCAAGTGGCCACCCCAGCCCTGGAGGGACGCGTCCGTCACGACAACGTGCTCCGGTTGGGGAAGGGAGAGGGACTTGCCCCTGACCCAATCGCGGTCCGTAAGCCACCACTGCAGTTGTCTCGCAGTGCCCTCCGAGATCAAGACGTGGTCGGACAAGTTGCCCTGATGCTGGGCCCACTGAAACTTCAGGTCCCACTGCAGAGCCCGCATCCGCCACCTGGCGTGATGCACCAGAAGGATGCAGGAAGCCATCAGTCCCAGCAGCCGCAGCGTCAACCTGACCGAGACTCGGGATAGCGGCTGAAAGATGGGAATCAAAGCCTGAATATCCCGAACCCGCTGTTCCGGAGGATAAACCCGAAACTGCGCCGAGTCCAGAACCGCTCCGATGAAAAGGAGCTTTTGAGAGGGACACAGGTGATTTCGGCACGTTGATGGAGAACACCAGGTCGTGCAAGAGGTCTGCCGTCATCTGAAGGTGGTGGACGACTGTCTGGGGCGAGCCCGCCTTCAACAACCAGTCGTCTAGGTAGGGGAAGACTGAAACCCCTAACCTGCGCAGATGGGCTGCGACCACCGCCATCACCTTTGTGAACACCCGTGGGGCGCTGGTAAGGCCGAAGGGGAGCACGATAAACTGAAAGTGCTCCTGGCCTACCGTGAACCGCAGGTAACGCCGGTGGGCCGGCAGGACGGGGATGTGAAAATAGGCGTCCTGCAAGTCCAACGCTACCATCCAGTCTTGCGGGTCTAGAGCAGCCAAGACCTGAGCTAACGTCAACATCTTGAACTTCTCCTTCCGGAGGAAGCCGTTGACGTTCCTTAGATCCAAGATAGGACGTAGGCCCCCCCTTGTCCTTCTTGGGCACCAGAAAGTAGTGGGAATAACAACCACGCCCTACTTCTGGCCCAGGAACGCGCTCGATGGCCCCCTTGGCCAAGAGGGCCGTAACTTCCTCCTGCAGAAGTGTCAAGTGGTCCCCCGACACACGGTGGTTCTGCGGTGGCATGGCTGGAGGAGAGGTCTCGAAGGGGAGGGAGTAGCCCCTTCGGACAATTTGCAGCACCCACCTGTCCGAAGTGATCGTGCGCCAGTGAGCGTGGTGATGGCGAACCCTGCCACCCACTGGCGTCACATGGGGCCGAAAGCACGGACTAGGAGGATTTTGGGGTAGATGCTGCGGGGGAAGGTGTGGTCTGACCCCGCCGTTGTCCCCGACCGCCACCACGGCGGTTTCCACGGCCGCCACCGCGTTGGAAGGATTGTTGCGGCGCGTGGCTGGCAGCACGTGTGGGGGCGCCACTTCCTTGGCCACGAAAGGGACGAAACGAACCCGGTTGCTGACGCTGGGTCGAGAGACCCAAGGACTTGGCCGTGACCCTGGAGTCCTTGAAGCGTTCCAGCGCGTGGTCCGCTTTGTCACCGAACAGGTGACAGCCATCAAACGGCATGTCCATCAGGGTATTCTGGACATCAGCCGAAAAATTGGCGGATCTCAGCCAGGCGTGACGACGAATCGCCACCGTCGTAGACATAGCTCTGCCCAGCGAGTCGGTCGTATCAAGACCACACCGAATTGAATATTTCGCTGCATCTCGGCCCTCAGCCACAGCCTGACCGAGCTTTGCCCGCACCTCCATGGGGCATTCTGGCAGCAGCTCCGCGACCGTATCCCACACAGAGTGGGTGTAGCGGCCCAAGAGGCAGGCGGTGTTGCAAGACCGCAGGCCCAAACTAATGGACGAGAAGACCTTTTTGCCAAACTGGTCATACCTCTTGGATTCCCGGTCGGGCGGGGCCGACGGGAATGCGGACTGGGAGGTCGAGGCCTGGATCACCAGACTCTCAGGAGTGGGGTGGGTAGACAGGTACTTGGGGTCGTCCGGACAAGGACGGTGGCGCCTGGCCACGTTCCGATCAACAGGCGCACCTGAAGCGGGCCTGGACCACGTGCCCAACAGAACGTCAGACAAGGCTTCATTAAACGGCAGCAGAGGCTCCAGTGGGCATGACTGCGGTTTGAAGACCTCGGTGAGGATGTTAGGCCTCACGGCCGCGACGGGGAGCTCAAGGTTTAAGGCCTTGGCAGCCCTCATCAGCACCACAGAATAGGCAGCTCCCTCCACCGATGCCACGGAAGGAGGAGAGATCAGACCAGGGTTAGGGGAGTCGTCCAAACCACTGGCATCCCCCAAGTCACCTGTCCAGTCCGGGTCATACTGGCACTCGCGAGCCAGAGGGTCCTCGGACCCCTCCCAACCTTCACCGTACTCCTCATCCTCTCCGTATTCGGAGTCAATGATGAAGACCGGCTCCTCGGGGTTCATGGGCCCCATCGGCGCCGGGACCGGCGTCGAGCGACGCCCGTCCGGCGCCGCGTCCGGCGTCTGAGAAGGTAAGGGGACGGCGCCGCCCGGAGCCGGCGTCGGAACCCCACCGCCGGCCGGAACCGGCAGCGGAGAACCGGCGCCGCGCGGGGGCGGCGTCGGGGGTAACCCCGATGGCAACGGCGCCGGGGAGGCCGGAAGACCAGCCGGCGCCGGCGCCGATCCCGAAGGCCCCTGCGGCGCCGGGGTCGGAGCCGTCGGCGGCGCCGGGGCCGGAGCACCCGACGGCGCCGAGGCAGGGACACCCGCACCGCCAGGGCCCCCAGACGGTAGCACTGGGCCCGAAGGCGCCGTAGGCCCCGTCGGAGAAGCGAGCGCCCTCATGGCCATGAGGAACGCCTCGATCTCCTCAGGCGTCGCACCATGCCCAGGGACCGGAGGGTATGAGGCAGGCCGCGCCGGCGACTCTCGCGGAGCCGCGGGGTTGGGGTCACCCGAGCCCCCGGCCGCATCGCGCGAGCGTCGGGGGGAGTCGGGGGTACGATGACGACGCCCCGACTTCTTGTGCTTCTTACCTGACGAGGATGACGAGTGGTGTCGACTTCCGGAGCGCCCGGCGCGGCTCCGCGACCGCTCCCTCGAACGCTCTCTCGACCTCCGGCCGGACCGGGACCGCTCCCGGTCCCGACGTGGGGCCGACACCCGGAGCTCCAGTAGCTTGCGGGACCGCTCCCGCCTAGCCTTGTTGGTAAGGGCCCGGCAGTCGACGCAGGAGTCCACGTCGTGGTCGGGGCCCAGACACCGGAGGCAGAGACGGTGATGGTCTGTGACCGACATCGTGCGCTCACAGCCATCGCAATTCTTAAATCCTGGCATCCTATCAGGCACAATAGTGAAAAAAAGACAATCGAAAAACTTGGTCAAAGACCGGAGTACTGCTCTTCAGATCTGCGTCCACTGGCGCGGAAAAAAGAAGAACTGACGTCAGCGCGCGGAGGCGGCGTCTATATACTCCAGCGACGTCATCACGGCGCACGACGCCGACGACGGACGCGGAGCCGCAGGGGACGCCTGCAGACGACGCCTACCGACGCGCAGGGGTACTGCTACGCAAAAGTTTCCGGATCCAGACTGACGCCTGGGGATATTCTAAGGTAAGGAATCTAACACTAACGTGTTTCTTTCAGATACAGATGAATCCTCCTGGCATGGCAAGAGTCTAGACCCTTCTCTCCATTGATGAAGTTAAGTCATTTGGGGACAGGTAGACGCCATATGCTGTAGGAGGATGAGAACCAGGGTCATTGTTGCTCAATAGTCTACGTGTATTGTGATCGCTTGGGGATGGGAGGGGTGAAGGGGGATTTCAATGGTAAACTTGTATATAAAATGGTGAATTACACAGTTTATGTTGATGCCTGTGATGTATCTAAAAAAATGTGTTACAAAAAAACCCTCCAATTGCTTATAAGTTTCAACAAGGTCTGGGATAATGTATGAATAGATGCAAATCCCGTCGATTTCGACAGGTGGTCCCAACGAAAAGAAAAGTCACCAGAGGAAGAAGGAGGTATCAGCTAGGTTCAAGACATTTTAATCATTTAGGTGCCACAATACATAGAACCTTAAAATATGTCCTGGATAGTAACTATGAGTGACCATTAGTTGCACTACTTTCTAGTCCCAATTACCAATATCAGTAACTGACTGTGCAACACTAACCAAAATGATTTATTTATAAAATGTTATATAGCGCAGACTTGACCATAGTAGGGTATCAGAGCGCTTTACAATTGGTTAGGCAAGAACAAAACATGACAAACAAGCAACACAAATGCTGTAAATACCTGTTGCAAATCGGAATTGATGATGCTGCAAAGGCTATTGTATTATTTTGCTAATATCCCTGAGACTCCACCCCCAAAGATCATTAAGGAAAATAATTTCCTATTAACTAACATGATGGGCAAGGGAAGGAGGATGGTTTCACTGGAGCAACTGATGCTCCTGATGTCTTAAGGAGGAGTGGGCATACCCGATTGAGATTTTTATTAATCAGTAGCACAATTATAAAAGTTAGCCAACGGATGGCAGACCAAAAACTGCCAGAAGCTGCATTTCTATAAAGAGCACTGATGATCACCCCGCTTGCTAAGGCAATCTGGCAGGCACATGGTGCGAAAAAAGAAGCCACTAAAGTTAGATGGTGTTGCATGACATTGCTGGTCTAGGTGTAGTTGAAAAATGTACCAAATCCAACATGCACGCCTAAGTTCCCTATAAGAAATGTGGGAGGTTGCGAGATATTGAGAAGGCAAGATTGGTTAGAGGAAGGCACCACTCAACCTCGAGATCAACATGAAGCAGAAAAGATGTTGTTGTTCAGGGAACCTTGGGTGGGAGGGAGGAGATGGGGTGGCAGGGAAAAATAGACAGCCTAACCAAGAAGGGGGGGCAAAGAGTCAGAGAGGAGATAGTTCTCACTACCAGCAGTGGGGAGAAAAGAGGGTGAAGAGGCAGTATAACCAAGAAGGGTGAGGGCTATCAGTCAGAAAAGCGTGAAGTTCAGAGAGGAGACAGTTCCCCGCCAGTAGCGTCAGATAGGGAGGCTACAGGATTTAAGGAGAACAGCCTGGTCCCGAAAAGCTGTAAAGTACTCAAAATGACTCTTTTACCGAAATTTGCTAATAGAATATCAAACAGTTATACATCGCATATCTTATGGCCCTTCTTGTTCTCTGTCGCCAATATGGAGAGGATTGGGTGGCTGAGTATCAGAATCCACAAGGAGGTCTTGTGAATATGAAAAGTAGCTTGGGCAGATAGGAGTGCTAGTGGTTGCACCCTTTTGTACAGAAGACAACAGTTATTTTGCATCCTTAAGTTCCCAAGATTAGTAGCATTTAATGTTAGTCACCACTGCCAGCATGGACAAAACTAATCCAGTGCCTGGGCCCCACCCTGCACAAAGTCCCTCCTAATTGGGTTTAGTGTCCCATCTCCACTTCTGTACAGTGCAAGACGTGTATGGAAACAACTTTATGGGACTGCCCTAAAGAAGTATGTTACCATTCTTTCTCACTGCATGAATGAGACGATCCTTCAAGGTTTCCATTCACGCAAGAACAAGTTACTTACCTTTGGTGATGCCTTTTCAAGCAGAAACTCTATCTAACCACAGATTCCTCACCTTGTGAATTTCCCCAGGTGCCAGACTGGATCTGGAAACTTTCATAGCAAATCCCTTGCACATCAACAGGTGGCACTGCATGTCTCACAAACAGATGTCAGTGACTGACACCCACAACATCAGTTAATAGAGCTTCGGCTTCAAACACAACTCTGCATCATGTCTGTAGTGCTGAAAGATGAAAAAGAGGGCCTACTTTCAATGAGTCTCTGGTTGACTAAAGGAATTATGGCTTTCCTCCTTGCATCACTTACCTCTGCCTGCATTATATTGATGTTTGTGTGTCCTTTGCTGTTCCCTCTAATCAGGTCTCTTTGCTTGATCAACTTCACTGTTTCCTGTATAGTATTAAATTTTATGTTCAGCTACAAGGTGTTTGTGTTTTAATCTATTATTTGCAGCAGTACTCGCTTCTCCTAATATAGTGGTCAATAATCACCCATCTCATAGGAGGCAGCTGCTTGTGGCTCACATCTACCTCTGCTTTCCTATCCCTTAAGAGCAGGTGGTGACAGGCCCTCCCTTTTCAAGTCCTTCACTCTCTCTAGGGATCACCTTTGCAATCTGCTCCCACTGCAAGATGTTGCCTCTTCCTTAGTCCTCTCCAGTACCTATTGGTTGTTTACTGAGACCTCAGGAAAGCAACAGACCTACTGCTCTCATCAGACTCCAGGCCTCTTATGAAGTTTACTTTGAGCCGGGGCTACTCTGTAACATATCTCTTGTGCCATGCTATGTTCAGCTGTTCCTCCAGGTACCAACCACCTGCCACGCCTGAGTGGCGTCGCATTTCAGTTAAATGCACACCACAGTTGGGGCAGCAGCAGCTTCCCCAAGTACTTACTCTTCATATATCAGGCCACTGGCTGTCTAAATTTCCGGAGAGGCACTTTTTAGGGTCCCCACAACCACCTCAGAAGTTCATCAGGGTATGGGACTACCAGAGCCCTTGTGCTGCCCAAGCACTTTCTTGGCCACACCCTAGTCATATCTAGCATTTTTATAATTCCAAGTGCAAACTATAAATGTTTGGTCGATGCTTATATACATAGGAGTTAGGACCGGAACATGGCAATCGTTGAGAATGTAGAGTGCTTTGCACTTGAATATGCTTTCAGTTTGGAGACTCAGGAAGGCAAAAATGCTGGAATGAAGTTGCCTCTGGAAGCTATGGGGAAATACCATGAAATCAAGGTTGACACAGAAAATCATATGGTCCAAATAGCCCCTTGTGTAAAGGCTGCGTTGGAGAGAGTTAAAGCAAAAAGTACCTGTGTAGTGGAGGAGCTTTGAGCTTGGGTTTCTCTGTCGTAGAAGAAGGTGTTTTTATCTGAGGCTTTGCTGAAGGGATAGCCTCCAGGTCTTGGCTCAGCTCTGCTTCAGTCCTCTTGATGAACTCATCATATGTCTTAACGGAAGATATAAAATTCATTACCTTTTGGATAAACTTTCATCAATTGTAGTAATACATAATACCATAAATACCGATCATGTTTCCAAGAGAAATCAACAGAGGCCCCATTCATCACTGGTTAGCATCAAGGCAATAAATACATGTTTCCCGACTGATCAGTAATGAAACATTTCCAATATAATCTTCACCTGATCAACACAATGACATGTCATAATTTAGGGGTTAATAATACTGTGGGCTCTCTACCTATTCTGTATCTGGCTAATCAATGATGACAAGCTTTAGCACACTTTCAGACTAGTCTGCTACAAAGATGGACAATTTCTCAGACGCGAGGCTCCAAAGCATAATGTCGACAGATGTAGATTACTCTTGTCAATAAAAATACTATCTAATATAGGGGGAGTCCACAGACAGCCAAGGAGGGCTTGAAATTAAACAGATTTTAAGGATATCACCCTACATAAAAGTACATGTAATGTATCTAAATGCAACTTATTTAAATAGTTGGTAATTAATCCACAAAATCTGGGTTTCTAGACCTACGATTGTTGCCTTTTACCAGCTAGTCTTTTTTTATGAACATATCTTATGAGAAGTCTAAGCTTGGCCTAGATTGGTATCCCAATATCTTTTGGTTGGACATTCATGTTTTACAATGCCATTAAACTGTGATTTCTAAAGCTGTTCAGAGATACTATGAGGTTGCTTAATGCTGGACCATGTCAAAACATGCTTTTCAGATCAAACCAGAACTGTTCTGTCCATTCTGGGGCAAGAATATGGTGTGGCTCCCCCGAAAATGTTAAGAATCAAGTCAATATCATGTTCATGACGCATTATCAAAAGACAGCTGCAGGTCTGTACATAGCGCAAAAGGGACATGTACTGGCATGACTATTATGCAGAGTTTAGTACCCGTCTTTACCGCAACTTCGCACCACACTCTACTACTGCTATTCGCTTACCAGCCAAGACCACACAATTAAGACGGTGTTAGGAAAGGAGACACAAATCAATAACATCGATGTGTTAGTGGCATTTCAAAAGAGTTATTCAACTGTTGGATTAGAGACTCTATGAGGTAGTTATGGACCTTAACTGTCCGCTTTAGAGATTTCAAAACATGCCCTTTAACAGAGTAACTTCCTCAGAGTCCCATGTTTCCTCTCATCTCTAACTGTTTAAAAACAGGCTGGCCTGAAACCCCCTGCACCTTTTTAGGATGCTTCTCCACACACACCCTATTGTCTCACCTCCAACTGTTTAATGAGGCTGGCTTCTTGGGCTTTAAGTCTCTCCTTCTGACGTTTTTTCTGTTCTTTTCTAAGCTGGTCCACAACAGATTTACGCTTCCTCAGCTCATCTTTCAGGGCCCGGATCCGACTCTCAATGTCACTCTGATCAGAAGTGGTCTCTGGAGTGTCAAAAAAGAGATTGTATTAGAAGAAAAGGGCTTTATGTTGAGGAGCACTAGCAACATAAAATCCAGTTGGCGTGGAACAAAATGTTTGCTGATCAAATGGCCATACCACATGGTGTTATATAAGAGTGCCAATTCTATAGCAATGTACAAACCTCAAAGGCAATCCACTGAAAAGAAGCTCTGGAGCATGTAGCATTAAAGCGACAATACAGTGAGGGTAAGGGTGAAGTTAGTACATTTTACATAAAAGACACAGACTTTATGGAGCAGCTGTGGTAAGATATTCAGGCTGGACTCCCACTGTACTTTATGTGATAATGGGTTATGGTTAAAACTGACTAACATAAGGAATATTCAAAATTACTGTTTATACAGTGACTTGGACATAATGCTAACAATGACAAACTGGGGGGACAGTATATGACGGAGCAGAGAAGAACAGTATATAATGGAAGAGGGAGAGTACTAACCTGACGGCGTCATGGATAAAGAATCCTCAGACCAGCTGTGAGACAATTGCTGTGTTCGGGTTCCAAGCTGCCCCTTGTTACTTTCTCTGCTTGAAACAACCTTGAGGCTGGCACTGCTGCTGCGACTTTTAAGAGGAGACTGCAAAGTATGGGAAGAGATTAAATTGAGAACACTACTAAGCAAAAGGTCATGTTTAAGGTAACAAAGCCCTTCATACTCCTAATCCCAACTATTTAGATACCAACCATTTAAAAGTAGAGATCTCTGCTGCAACCCCTCAATTTCCAGTTTCAAACGGGAACTTAAATACCCACTGCTCAACAAATTCTTTAACATGCCCCTAAACTGAGCTACGTTCCCAAAGCTCACATCCTATCTAACTAGACCAGTAGACCAGTTGCGTTGGTCGATTGATTGTTTCAGATGTCATTCACCCCTTTAATTTATGCTATTCTAATGTTGGCATACTGTAACTACCTTGACTGTATAACCATTTTCTTAGTCTGTGTATATATATATATATATATATATATATATATATATATATATATATATATATATATATATATATATATATATATATATATGTACTTCAATCATATGATCTTGCATTATATGTAAAGCACTATGATACCTTCAGGTTTAGCTAGCTCTATTTGAAAACTATAAATAAATAAGTTAACAACCATAGCTGTTTGTGACTCCATAACCATTACCATAATAACGTTGCTCTAAATTTTTTTTATTTAATAGCTTGTCCAGAAACAGAGGTCATCCAAAAGAATACTGATACTCACAAACACTTGTAAAAGTCCAGTTTTGATGAATATGTACTATGGCAACAATTGTACATACAAAGTGCTCCAGATCTCGCTCCTCATATAAAGAATAAATATGTCCATATATGTACACTAGCATTGTCTGCATACCATAATGCCCATATCTTTTTGTCACACGGTCTTTGTACAAGATTAAACTGTAAATATCCCTATATATTTGGTGGGAAAGCAATGTAGCTTTGCTGAACCAAGTTACCCCTTACATTTTTAGACATTATAACTGAACTGAACAAGTTACTTACCTTAGATAACGACTTTTCTATTAGACACTCCATCTAGCTGTAGATTCCTTATCTTAGAATTATCCCCAGGCATTAAACTGGATCCGGAAATCTTTCTTAGAAGCACCCCTGCGCGCCAGTTGGCGGCGCCGTTCAGCTCAGTATGGTGCTGTCAGCGCTAGAACTGATGTGTGTGGTGCCTATAAAGGCACCATCTCAGCGTTCTGACGTCAGTTTCTTTTTGTGACTTTCCACGCCAGAATCATGGAGCCACGAAGTACAATGACCCCTGTTGGGGAAAACTAGGGCTTTGAAAGGGTAAAGCCCTGCCCCTAGAAATCCGTTTGCAGAGGAGGGTGGATGGGTGGGTCGGTAAGGAATGTGTGACTAGATAGAGTCTCTACCGGATAAGGCGTTAGTGAAGGCAGGTAACTTGTTCATCCAATAGAGATTTCTAGCTGCAGATACCTTACCTTATAATCGATACATAAGCAATACCTCCCCCGAGGTGTGATGCGGACTAATTTCACACAAGGAAGTCCTTCAGGACCGAATGGGGAAAATGCCCATCTTTAAAGACCACACAGTTTGGGCAGTAGTGTTTGGTGAATGTGTGGAAGGAAGCCCACATTGCTGCCTGGCGGATGTCCAGGACCAGAAATCCGCATGCTAACGCAGTGGTAATAGGTTTGGCTCTGATGGAATCAGCACGCAAACCCTCAAGGGGTTGCTTCTTAGCCAATGTGTAGCAGAATTTGATACGGAGCACGATCTATTGTGAGATGGTTCTCTTCTGTAAGGCCCACACTATCTTCGCTCCGACATACCCCACCAAGAGTTGGTCATCCACGAGGAACTCTCTTGTACAGTCAAGAGCGATAATGCTCTTTTTGGATCCAGAAGGTGAAGGCACTCCTCTTCCTTTGAGGGATGAGGCGGAGCGTAAAAAGTAAGCAGAGTGATGGATTTGCCTACGTGAAAGAGTGACCACTTTTAGGAGAAAGGAAGCTTTCGTACAAAGCGCCAGCTTGTCTGGGTAGATGCTCAGATAAGGAGGCTTAGATGGCCAGACTTGAAGCTCACTGACCCACCGGGCGGATGTTATAGCCAAGAGAAGGGCTGTCTTGATGATAAGGAGCCTGAGTGGACAATCAATCGTGCATGAGCTTAAAGGGAGAACACATGAGGAAAATGAGGACGAGATTGAGGTCGCACTGGGGAATAATAAAGGGAAAAGGTGGAAACAAATGTAAACCTTTCAGAAACCTATTTACGATGGGGAATATGAAGAGGGTTGGTGGGACAGGCAACCGCAGAAAAGCTGAGCTAGCAGAAAAATAGCCTTTGAGAGTGCCTGAGAAAGAGGGGCAGAAAAGGGATTGATGTTTCTTTCTCTACACCAGGCCACACATTTTCCCCAAATGGCAGGCATATACCATCTTGTTGGAAGGATGCCTGGCTGCCAAGATAAGGTGACAGACTTTGGGAGAAATGTCGAACATTGTCAACTGTCGCCGCTCATGCAAGAAGGCGAAGATTTGACAGGTTCGGGTGGAATACCCTTCCCTGCTGCTGCAACAGAAGATCGTCTCTCGAAGAGGCAGCCTGATTGGAGGATTGTTGGCCATGTCCAACAGCTCAGGATACCAAATTATCTGTGCCTAGTCAGGGGCCACAAGGATGACTTGGGCAGGGTTGCTCTTGATCTTCTGGATAACGCTGGGCAGGAGTGGAATGGGTGGGAAGGCGTATAGGAGGCCTGAGCTCCACTTGAGATGAAAAGCATCTCAAATCTAGAGCCACCTTGGAAATTCTAGCGCACAGAACTGCTGACATTGCCTATTCTCGGCAGCGAACAGATATAACCAAGGTTCTCCTCACTGCTGAAAGAGACCTTGCATCACTGCTATTCATGATTCACTATGAAACCTTTGGTTGAGTTTGTCCATCCTGGAGATCATAGAAACCACCAGGTGTTGAACCACCAAGGATATGCCCTTCTGCCCCAGCCATGTACAGAGACGCAGGGCTTCTAGACAAAGGGTCCACGACCCCACCCCGCCCTGTTTGCTGCAGTACCACATGGCACTGGTGCTGTACATGAGCACTTGCACTAGCCTTACCTTGATGGAGAGTAAAAAAGCTTTTAATGCCAATTGGATCGCTGGGAGCTTCAACAGGAAACAGAGTCCTCTAATCTCCACCTCTCCCAGATGGCTGCCCCATCCTGGGAGTGATGCATCTGTCACTACTGTCAGATATGGTTGGGGAAGGGAGAGGGGTCTGCTGATAACACAAACGCAATTCGTAAGCCACCACTGTAGGTCTTTTGGAGTTCCCTCTAAGATCTGGAACATATCAGGGAGGCTCCCCTGATGCTGCACCTACTGGAACGTCAGGTCTAACTGCAGAGCCTACATATGCCAACAGATTCAGTTACTTACATTTGGTAGTGCCTTATCTGGTAGAAACTAGATCTAGCCACAGATTCCCCAGGAGCCAGACTGGAACTGGAAATTTTTCTACAGCAGTACCTCTGCACATCCGTATAGGGCGTCGAGCGACTCCATGGCGACGTGGTCGATGTCCAACGGAAGTGTCATGAAAACAGCTCTAATCAAAAAAGTGAAAGCAACGGCAGCATCACGCAAGGCAGAAGCAGACAAAAAACAGGCCATGCAGAGGCATATAAGAGGTAGGGTGGCCGAGTTGGCCACTCATGCCAAGATACGGACAAGGGATGGCCACAAGGAACCTAAGAGCGTAAAAGTGCACAAGAAGCGCAAACGCCTAGAGAGATAGAAGGAACACCACTCAGGGCAGACCCGGACAAAGAACCGTAAGTCAAGGACCATACCTCTTCCCATGCATCCACTAGGAAATAAGGGCACAAACAGAGTGGAAGGGAAAAAACCTGGCCAGAGTGGAAAACACTTATTAAATGGGTGGGGGCAGAACAACCCCAGTACACCATCTGCTGACTTGCATAAGTGTACCAGGCCCGGCAAGTGGAGTCCCCTTTAAGGGGGTAAGACGGCGTCAAACATATTGAGGAATTTCTGTAAGGCATACTGACTAAGTACCCTGTCGGACAGGGAACAAGGCAACAATGCATCTGCACAATACTATGAAAACACCCCAATCAGAACCGGGGTAAAAAGCTAGGATGACTGTGCAGCCACTGGCGTAGACACTAACTGGGTCAGAAAGTAAGACGCAGTCCAGAGAAAAACCAGGGACAACAACCTGTCATCGACAGCGTAAAATGCAGAAAGAAAATACCTGCTTGGGCAGGACACCACACTGACAGTACACGAAGGGGCAAGAAAAAGAAGAAGCCAACTGGCTCAGCCCGATAACAGTCCACACAGAAGAGAATACAAAAGGCCATTCCGAGCCAAACCAAGTATGGGGGAAATAAGAAGAGGGTATGGCAATCAGATATTAGGGTTTCGCTCCACTCCGACCGACTATAGTGGTGAATGCACTTGCTTTACACCTCTCCTGAATAAGCCGTAGCTGCTCTACACAGAGACCCCTTGAGAGTTTGGGTTTTCAGGGACCAAAACACTACCACTAAGGGTTGCCTGGACTCAGTGCACAGTGCCTCACGATTGGTGGACATTATATACGGAGCCAGCCTCCTACAATCGGTAGCAGCTGAATTTCCTGATAGATCGACGTAAGAGTAAACTACAAAGAGTTGGGTCTATGCGACATAAGAGTTGCTTAGTTAATTAGTAAATATTGTAGGAAAGTAGGATGTTTCTGGCATAGATACCCCCACTTTTTGCCTAGTATCAGTGTGTTTTGACTGTAGGTAGGTCACTGTGATCCTGCTAACCAGGACCCCAGTGGCATTGCTCTCTCCTCTAAATTTCATGGTAAGCACTTTGTACACCACACAATTGGCATACTGGGGTACCTCTGTAATTCCCAAGCATATGGTCCAAGAATACTCAGGCATTGGTACACCAGGGGTCCCCTGAGCTGCAGCACGTATTGTGCCACCAATGGAATTCCATGCAAACTGGGTCTTCAGAGCTGCTTTCGCAGTCTGCATCAAATGATGCATGCACCTTTCACTTTAGATATAACAATTTCCTTATATCCCAGTCACTGCACTTCTAACCTATAAGTCACCCCTAAGGTAGTCCCTTCAGTTCAAGGGCAGGGTGGTGGTTCTAAGTGTGTGGGCACCCCTGCATGAGCAGAGGTACCCTACAAACCCTGGTCTCTATTCCTTGGGCTTTGTAAGTGTGGAACAGCCATTTTAAGGTATGTAGTGGACACTGGTAAATCTCGCTCTGGCGCAAAACTACACAAAGGACAGGGGAGTGTCCACCCACCTGCCCAGATCCTCCCTAGGGAGGTGCCCAGAGCTCCTCCAGGTGGCCGCTTGATTCTGCCATGTTAAATCTTGGTCCCTGCGTGCCTCTGACTGGTTGGGCCTGCTGTGTAGCGTCCCTGACACCACCCCCCAGACAGGTGGGTCACCAAAGAAGAGGTCCTTCCCCTTTTTAGGGTTACTTAAGGGCTCCGCAGAGGGTGGGTCCTTCGATTCATCCGGACAACATCTTCAAGGACAGACAGACTGTCTTCCTAAGATCATCTAAAGACTCTTTTGCTGGTGGACACTGGAACTCTGCTGCTTGTTCGAGCCAGGACTAAAAATAAGACTGCTTTTGGCGGGAAGACTCCTGCTGCAACTTTGTCTCCATGCTCTTCAAACTTTTGCAAACTCTGTGGCCATGCATCCTCCAAGTCAGCATGGACTCTGCATGCATCCAAGAAAGAAGGAATATCCCTTGGAGTGAAGGAGTCACTTCCTGCATCAACAGGCACGTCGATGTCGACTGGTTTGCTGATCCTGTTGTCTCACGGACATCTGGCTCTGCAACACAGGTGGTGGTTTGTTGGATCTCCAGAGTCCTGACCAGGCCTCCCTGCATCTTGGCAGACTATAATCCCTCTCCAGCCGACTTGAAGTGCCTCCCTGTGCACCGCATCTGTCTGCTGTCACCAAAGTTTGTTGGTTCTCTTCACCAAAGCTCTTCAAACTCTAAATAGCCATAGCCTCCAGCATTGCCCAATTGCAAGAACGATGTAAATGTAAATGTATTGGCATTTATATAGCGCACTACTTACCCGTAGGGTCCCAAGGCGCTTCGACCGCTGCGAAACCCTTCCTGGCTTCCCTGAGAGATGGTCCCTTAATGGGTATCTCCAGGGTGAGACCAGGCATCCCCGGCGGTCTGGTGGGGCCGTTAGTGAAGATGAGGCAAGCTAATGCCCAGAGTTGCCGAGTGTGATCGCTGATCAGAGTGGGCACCGAGGCGAGAGAATTATCGAGTCCGCTGACCCTGGTCCAGAAACCTGCCGCGCCGGGAATCGAACCCTGGTCCCGGGCCGTCCTCTGCTCTCGGGTCTGCCGCCTCTAACCAGTGAGCCACATTACTTCACTTGTACCTGCCTGCCTGCATCCTATGCATCGTGGGCCTCCATCTTTCGTGGGCTCCTGAGGCTTCCCAGCGACTCTGTGCCTGCTGCCAGCTGGGGCTTCAATGATTCCTTCTAGCTCGTCTGCGTGCTGAGGGTCGTTTTTGATGTACCTGTGCCGGGGGTTAGTCCCACAGACCTAGCTGGACTTCATTCAAGCATCTTTTCTGCTCCCCAACTGTTGCGGTTGCCAAGGCTTGTTGGTAGTCCTGCCGTCCACTGACCTTCCTGCACTCTTCACCCTTCGAGGGACAGCTCATGGGCGGCTCCTGAATGGTCGCCTGGGCTCCACTGCTTCTTAATCAAGACCATTGTGCTTAGGCAAGTACCTCTGACAAAGCATGGCATTGTGCACCTGCTCCTCCTGGTCACCTCTGGGTGGTTTGGACCATGCTTCCAGGTATTTCTCGTCCAGAGTCCACGTTTGGGTTCCACCGTCCTGGTTCATGAGTTGCTGTGGCCGCGGATCTTTCTTTGGTTCCTACGGGCAGTTCCGACACCACTTCTCACCTGTGCACATGTGCTCCCTGGTGCAGGTATCCTGGTTCCTTGGATATCCACGGGTAGGGTGCCTCTCCAACCTCCCTTGATCCAATTTGTGTCTTTGGGAAGGGTCCTGAAAGGATTAGTTACTTACCTGTAATCCTAGTTCTCATCCAGGGGTATACTCATCAAAGATATAATCTATGAATAATCCCTGCCCAAGTGCGGGATTCCGGAGCGATATAGATATATAGATATATATATATATATATATATATATATATATATATAGATATAGATATATAGATATATATATATATGTGGCACTTGATCAGCATTGATGACAACCTCTGCGTGCTTGCCCTTGCGGAGTCCAGAGAAGCGCCCAGATATTGTGTCTGTTGGGTGGGGTTGAGGACTGACTTCATGTAGTTGACTTGCAACCCCAGGGAGTGCAGCAGATTGAGACAGTACGAGAGATGGAGTAGTGCAGGTGTGGAACTTTTTAGGAACCAGTCGTCTAGGTAGGGATAGATAAAGATCTTCCGCCTGCGGAGGAAGGCAGCCACCACCGCCATGCACTTGGAGAATGTCCGGGGGCGGATTTGAGCCCGAACGGAAGTACTCAGTACTGGTACTGCTGGCGAGATACCTGGAATCTGAGGAATTTGCGATGTTTCACCGAAACAGGAATATGAAAGTAGGTGTCCTACAGGTCGATGTAAATGTGTGAATATCTGGTGCAGGGCTAGCATTCAAAATTTCTCTTTCCTTATAAACCTGTTCAGCAGGCGCAGGTGGAGGATAGGTCTGTACTCTTTGACTACTCCTCGTTTTTGGACCAGGAAGTACCGAGTATACCCCTGGTTTTGCTGGTGAGGTGGGACCTCCTCTATGGCCTTCTTGGAGAGGAGGGTAGCCACTTCTTTTTGTAACAGAAGATTGTGTTGTTGAGGAAGGCACTTCAATTGTGGGGGAACTTGCGGAGGGGAGACTTGAACCTCAGCAAGTAACCATGCTGCACAATATTCAGCATCCATCTGTCTCTTGTTATGGTTTCCCACTCTTCCAGGTGAAAAACGATACTCCCTCCTACCGGAGTGTCAAACGGGTGTGGAGGAAGCAATGCCTCACTGTTTGGGAGGCTGCTTGGAGGAGGACTGCTGTTGCTTGTTGTTCTCCCTTTCTCTGCTAGGGCGCTTCTGCTGGAATTGGGACCTCTGCTGGTTCTGGGAGGACCATAGAGGGGTTTGAACCCTCTGTTGGAAGGGATGTTCTGATGAAAGCGTTTGTGAAACTCCTTCCGTTTTTCCAGCCCAACTGCTTTGACCGTATCCAGCTTGGTCTTCAGCTTAGTCATCTCCTCATCGGCATGAGACCCGAATAAGGAGGAACCATTAAAAGGAAGATTAAGGATCTTCTTCTGTGCGTCCCTCTTAAGTGACTGCCAATACCTTCTAGTACCCACCTGATAAAGCCTGCCAATACCTTCACTCACCACACACTGCTATTACTGTTGATACTGCTGATACTTCTGATGCTGCCTGGTATTGCTGATACTGATATTGCTGACGCTACTGAGACTCCCTGCCTGTCTGCCTGGTATTGTTGATACTGATATTGCTGATACTGCTGATACTGCTGATACTTCCAGCCTGCCTGCCTGATACTGCTGAAACTGTCTGGCCTGCCATACCTGGGCATCTATTTGTCTGCTGATACTGCGGTTACTGTGGATATTGCCTGGCTGTCTGTCATCTCAGTTGTTTCTATTCACCAACTAATTTTCACTAATAATGTTCTCTGTCCGACCATCTTTGGTTTGTGTGCGTGTAGATGTTTCTGTATGCGTTCTTGTGTGCGCCCTCTGTTCGCGAATGAGAGTGTGTGCGCACATTTATGTGTGCTTGTGCATGTCTGTGCGAGTGATGGTATGTGTATGTGCATGTACCTGTGTGTAGGTCTGAGTATTTTTGTTCTGGAGCATGTGATTGTATGTGTGCTTGTGTTTTTGGTAGTTTCTGTATGTGTGCTTGTGTGTCTGTGCGTATAAGAGTGTGAGCGCATTTGTGTGTGCTTATGTTTGTCTGTGCATGTGGTGGTGTTAGCGTCTGCATGTACTTTGGAGTTTTTGTACTAGAGCATGGGATTTTATATGTGCTTGTGTTTTTGGATGTTTCTGTATATGTGCTTGTGTGTGCGCGTATGTGCGCATATGAGGGTGTGTGCTCACATTTGTATGTGTCTGTGCGTGTGATTGTGTGTGCACGCTGGATTTGTTATTTTCTGGCAGCCTCTGTCCTGGATATTGACTGTCAGATGCCTGACCCTCAGATGGCCATCAGTGTACAGTATAGTCCCCTGCCTGACCCCAAGATGGCTTCCATAGTGGTCCCCGTCCACGTTGTTTTACTTCCCCGGGACAACAATTGGACATTGACCAGACCTTGAACCTAACCTGCTTACACATCAGGACTTGGAACCTGTGGAACTTACCCCAGACTGTAGAGACCAAGCGATGTGGCTGATACCCGGTGGAGCTACCATAAGGCTAAAGAGTAGATGGGTTATGGACTGACCCCCCCCCCCCCTTACCCCCCCCCCCCCCGCCATCACCTACCCAGCCGGACCTTGGGCAGATTTTCCCCTTGTCTCTACGTCCTATCTTCCTCCTACCCCTTTGCCCTATCCCCTTACCCTTCCTTGCGCCATTCACCTTGTCCCCTATGTTCTTTAAATACTTTTCTTGATACTTATGTAACTTTTAACTGATATAAATTGCAACATTATTGTTCCTCATGTAAAGCGCTCTGTTTCCTTCAGGTCAAGCCAGCGCTATACAATAACTCATTATTTCAATATTTACCCATTTAGTACTCTTTCTCTCTTTATCTACTGCTAGTCTGCCTGTCCCATGTCCTTTGTGCCCTTTTGACTAAGCACTCCTTCTCTCCTTGTTGGGGAAAGATCCAATATTTATACTCTGGAGTGTCAGCAAACCCCCTGAGAGAGTCCACAGCGCCAAGGGAGCCACTCACAGCTGAGGTATGGTATGGCACCCCTTGCCAAAGGACTCCCTCTCCCCATTTTGGGGAAGGATCCAGTATGTAGGGCTTGGAGTCTCAGAGACCCCTCTGAGAGAGTCCACTGCGTAAAGGGAGCCTCCCGCAAAAGAGATAGAGAAGTGATACCACTTCCCTGGGATCACAGTTTACTGGACTTTGGACGTTGCTTTGACTTGTCTACCGGTTTCTGTCCCCGTCGCCCTTCCCCTCCTCGTTCCATGCTGTGTCCTTCACCCTCCCCTTCTCTTTCCCGCCTTCATTACCTGTCTACTTCCCCAGCTCCTACCCCCTCCCCTGAATCTTTCCCCTTGCCTGCTTTTCCCCTTACGTATTTGCGCTTATTGCTTTATCTCGACCTTACAAGTAACTATGTTGCCATGCTCTAATAACTGTGTCATCTTTGTAACGATGTAACCTGTAACTATGATCTGATGCTCATGTAAAGCGCTCTGATACCTACGGGTCTAGCCAGTGCTATATAAAACCTTTAAAATAAATAAAACAAATAAATAAAATAAGACCTGTGAGGCGCAGCCACACTGAGCGCCGCAAACAGATGTCATGTGAGTAACCATGCGCGGCGAGATCGGAGGTGTCCGCTGCCGCGCTGATGACATGGTTGGCTACTAGACCATCCTCCTCGAGGATCTCGTGGAAGTCCTGCCGATCTTCTTTGGGGAGTTTGTCGGTGAACCTTGCCAGGGAGTCCCAAAGAGATCTGTCATACCGCCCGAGAAGGGCTGAGGCACTTGCAATCTTTATAGATGCAGAAATATTGCACATTTTCCTGCCATTAGAGTCAATTTGCTTACTGTCCTTTTCTGGAGGAACTGAAGCTGACGAAGATGCAGAGTGTGCTTTTATGGCAGCAGCCACAATGACGGAGTCCGCTGGGGGATCAGACCTAAGAAACAAGAGATCTTCGGTTGAAGCCTTGTTCTTCTTAGTGATCGACGGAACTAACCCCACTGTGGCAGGGGCGAGGAACGTGGCCATAGCTGGTTCTATAAAACCTGGCTCCAGAGGCAGCAGTAGTCTTGGGGCTGTACAACGGTGCAGGGTCTAAAAAAAATTGACGTGGGGATCACAGGAGTATGCAAGGTGATATTCAGCTTCTTTGCTCCTCTACCCAGTATGTCAGAGAAAGTTGCGATGTAATTGATGGTGGAGTCGATGAAAGGATGGGTGAATAGTCCAGAACAGAGGACCTTGTGGAAGAAGACCAGGTGGATGATCTTCTGCGTCTCATCTTGTGTGGACGTTCATGGTGCGAGCTATGACGACCCCTTGACCGTGATCGGCGTGCGGAAGGCGACCTTAGTCTTCTGGGGGGAGTGGGGGGGGGAAACTTGGTAGACTTTGCAGGAGCACTTCTATCAGGAGAGGTTCTAGATGGTGAGTATGTCAGAGAGTAGTCCGAGCCCGGCCTCTGCAATTTTTTCCTTCGCCGCCGAACGCCTCGACGTCGATGAGGTCTGCGTCACCTTCTGCAGCGATCTGCTGTGGGAACGCCGTCTTATCATTGACGTTGGTCTCAACGTCGATCTCCTACGGCGATGTGGGGACCTTGACGTCGCCTGTCGGCGGTGATGGGGGGACCTCGACGTCGACCTTCCATGACGTCTTGCTGGCGTCGATCTCATCGACGTCGAATAATGAGACCTCGACGACACTCTCGAAGTTGATATGTCCCCTCGCGGTATGGTCTTTGCCGTCGTGCCTCTTGACGCCGACCCCCTAGTGATGTGTTTTATCTAGGACCCCGATCAATATTGTGACCTCATGCCCCTATACAGCTATAATCAATACATATCCCTATAATGGCATAATAATCAGAGCCATATTTCAGTAACTCGCCTCTGCAGTCCATGACACAGCAGAAGCCACTTCCTTAGATTCCTAGATAGCACACCGAGTTCTTTCGACATACCAAACCCCCAGCAACCTGGGAAAGCCCCGCTTGCTTTGTTTTGATTAGTAATAGAACTCCTGCGAGCACTGTAAGAACGACCAGTTCTTAGTGACATCTTTATTGACGTCTTATGTCCAAAAACGAACGTCAAACTCGGCACCTTTCAGGTATAAATATACCAACGTTGCCTTAAGCAAACACGCGGTGGTGGTGAATACTGGAGCAGAACAGCTGTTCCCTTGCAGAGAGCCCAGCAGATGCGAGAAGCCCACGGACGCTGCCCCTCCTCCTTGACGCGCTGAGAAAGATGCTGTCTTTTCTCCTGTCGAGAAAATCCAGCTCCGGCATTTCCAGCCTACCCTTGCGGGTGACTGGGATATCGGGTCCTAAGTAGGAGATACCAGACCTCCTACATTCTATTCCAGAGGTACGGTGCTGACTAAACCCTTAGAGAGAATTCTTGAATCAAACTCTTGGCAAAACCAACTTAACTTAAACTGCTACTTACTTACTCCCTCCCATGTATTAGGCTTAGGTCAGGTACACCGGGGTAGGCGTGGTTAGAAGCACCAGTTGAGGTCGTTAGCCAATGTATATATGAATGTATATATTTTATTCATTTTAACCATCTTATGGCTAAGAAACCATATCAATGCTTTTACAGTATTATTTCGTAATACTCCTTTTACTGTACGCACTTTTTATAATAACAAGTCTTGCAATTGTGGCAATTCATTTCTCTTGCATGAGAAGGAAGACTGCTCAATAAATAATATCTTTTATTGAAAACGCCCGTCTCTCCATTCTCTGCACCCTGGTGAAAGTAAATCTGCACAACTGACTGAGTGAAATAGCTGTCTATTGTTTCACACGACTCTAGAGATTGACTCTTATTCTGAGGAGCAAAGTTGTCATGTTTATGCGGTTGTCGGAAGCTGAATCCCTTCTTGTCTGAGCCAGGGAAGCTGATCACTTCCTATTCAGTCAAGAAAGTTTCCAGTGACCTCTGAGCTAGCTGGCGCAAACCTAAATTAAGTCTAACATAGTCAGTAGAGACCTAGAAGACCGCAGTCCTACGTCTACACTGCTGTTTATGTTATTCCAATGTGCAGAGCCTATAGGGAAAATAGGAACTACACTACATGGCGCCCAATGCTTGGTAAGGCGATAAAACTAACGCAAGACGTTAGAGTAACTCAGTTGTGCTTTTTCACACAGATCCTTTCTCCCGTAAATACTCCAATAGACGTCTGGAGTGGGTGAAAGGTTAAAATCCACCGGAACTTAGTAGGAAAAGATTCCTATGTAGAGTTTCTGATTTAGTCAACGTTGAAGGATACAGTGTTCCAAAATATTGTGAGGCACCAGCATTATATAAAAATCATGTAGGATGGGATGAGGACTCTCCTCCTCACAAAATCCAGTTAAAATGTCAACCAACTGCACAAAGGCAGTACCCAATTAAGCAAGAAGCTAAAAAACAGGTCAGGGAGATTTTAGATCAACTTGAATACCAAGGGGTAATTGAAACATGCACCTCTCAAATGAACAATCCTTTGTTTCCTGTCTCCAAACCGGACGATTCGTATCGTCTAGTCTTGGACTACAGACACCTTAACTCATGTTGCAAAACATTTGCAGTACAAAATTCGCATAGTGCTGCACTAATGAATAACATAGTTTGCAAACAATACAAAACAACATTAGACATATCTAATGGGTTCTTTTGTCAAAATATTGCACCAGAAAGCAGGTACTTGACCGCTTTCTCAATAATGGGGTCACAGAAAAATTTCTGTAGGCTCCCACAGGGATTCAAGAACAGCCCAGGACTATTCTCAGCCAGAGTAACAGAGTTACTACAAATGTATGATGATGAGGCATTATCTTATGTCGATGACATCTATCTCACAGACGACGACTTGGATACTCACTTGAAAAGAGTGAACACCATAATACTATGGTTCGCAGCAGAGGGTTACAAATTCAACTTTAAAAAATCAAGAATTGCCCATCTAACAGTCTTATTTTTAGGATACGAGTTATCAAGTGAAGGAAAATGCCTAGCGGACAACTTCTTAGAGAAGTGCGCTGTACTCCAAGCACCAAAAACGCTGAAGAATTTACAATCGATTCTAGGCTTCCTGAATTTCGGAAGAGCTTACATTCTAAACTATGCAGAGAGGATTAAACCTCTCTATGAATTAATAAAACCTGATTTTAAACCACTCAACTGGACTCAAAAACACACAGAAATTTTGAGATCACTGCAAACAGACATGTTAGCTAAAACAAAATTAGAAACACGTGACAATACACGCAACCTTGTAATCCGGATCATCCCAGGAAGACACGGATTCACGTACCTGACCTCTAATGAGAGAGAAACGGTACCAAGAGCTTACAAATCACATTTGTACACACAAGCACAAAAAACATTCAGTCTCACAGAAAATACTGTAAAGGCAATTCAAACTGCTATAACGAGAGAACGAGCCCTAGCGAAAGGCAAAAGAATAACTGTTTTCACAGCAGAATCAGGCTTCGAGGCACTATTCAGCCCAGTAAATCTAAAAACAGTGGCACTAGATCCGAAATGGATACAGTGGGAAAATTCTCTTGCAGCAGAAGACGTGAAATACTATTTTGTCCCGAACATGAAAAAACTGAATGATTTAAAATATGAAAAAGAATATCCTCTGCCAATCGAGATTCTGCCCCTTGAACAGTACTCTGTATAATCTATACAGATAGATTTGTACAGCATTACAATGTAGATGATAAATCCTACGATGCAGCCTGCGCGATTGTTAAAGGTCGCTGGCTCTGCGGTAAATTCAGACCGAAAATAACAAAAACTGAATCACTGCGAAAATGTTCGGCTCAGCGAGCTGAAATCAGATCTTTAAAGATGGCGCTTGAAAATACCGAACGTGAATTCCCGACACTAATCGTGTGCGATTCGCATTTTTGCGTCAATTCTTACAATAATGATTTGCAGAGCTGGGTTCAAAATGATTACAAAGACGACACAGGTGCCACAATCAAGCATAAAATGCTTTGGAAACAAGTAGTTCTTTTACAGAAAGAACTACAAAAGACTCACGTGATGCACACTCTGAGCCATCAACGTGCTGGCGCTCACGTTGCAGGGAATTCATTGGCTAATTCAGCCACAGCGGAAGCAACTAAACCGGCATCCGTAGCCACAAAAAAGCGTTCAGAAAAATACATAGATGGGGAAACCATGCTGGCAGTAAAAACGTCTTCAAAAGGCAACTGTGCAGCATTATCTGTGAACTATCCACTCAATTATACATACGTAATTGATGCAAACTCTGTTCCTTTTGCTCGAATCCCTGGAGTGGGGGATAGGGTAATTCCAAACAGGAATCGGAGAATCTTATTAATAGCAGACGCACACATGGGTGAAGATCCAAGGCACAAACAGATGAAGGAATCTCTGACGGAATTACAATCAGAATATTGGTGGCCGGGGATGAGCCTGCACCATTATAAATTTGTAAAGAGCTGCCCAGACTGCGACAGAGATCGCAGTAACGAGTCAAGCGGAGTAATGCCATGGACATTTCTGAAGGTAGCATAGGGCTATCTACACATGAAATCCAGCGTCCTATTAATTATTTAAGACTACATTCACGTAAAAAATGTGGCCCCAGCGCTCGGCTGACGCCAGAACGGTTATAAAAGATTTGCAAGTCTTTATCGGCACATACGCAATTGCCATGCTTCATTCTGATCAGGGTCCTGCTTTTAGCTCTCAAGCTTATAAGGAGGCCATGACCAGTATGGGCATTGGATTGCGATTCTCTTGTCCCTTCCATCCTGAGGGAAACGGGGTAGTGGAAAGAAAAAAGCGAGACATAAAGCAATCTATAACGGCAAAGGTATTAGGTTCAGGTGATGGGTGGGTCCAACATTTAACAAGTGTCCAACGTAGTCTTAACAACTTGCCAAGAAATTCTCTAAAAGGTTTCAGCCTGTACGAACTATTGTTCGGAACTAGAATGTATGTTCAGGACTTAGATAGTCTTGCTTCAGTGGTAGAAGATAAGAAAAAAAGACTGACATCAAAGATCGTTTGGCTGTTTTACAGGACTTAAATGAAAAAAGAAAAGCCCTGAGCAACATAAAGTTAAAGCAACAGCCAACCGCTACTGAAGACACCACCTGTCCCAGCAAGACCTGTCTGGATTCCAAAGATTGGGGATCTGGTCAGAGAGAAAATAGCGGTGAAGAAGGAATTTGGGCCTTCTTACAGGAAAGCAGTACCTGTCTTAGCAATCAACGGAACAAGATCAGTTGTACTACCGCCCCTTGCTGGTAAAAAGGAGAGTTGTATCCATCGACCTGGTAAAACCACAATCATGTGGCCTATAATAAATAGCAGGCCCAGTGGACTCCCAAGAAGTAACAGAATACCCAAATTTGCTAGTATCCAAGAGGTTCAAACTGAAAGACTAATCACATTTGATAAATCTGCAGTGAATAAAAAAGGACTATGCAGAAATGCCATGGAACTTGTGCCTCTTGAAACCCAAATTGAAACAGTTCGTCATGAAACACCAGTCTACAATGATGTGGCATCAGAATGTGCTAATGAAAGCCAAATGGGAAAAACAATTCCAACGATCGACAGAACTGCATCTGGCTACTTCATCAATTCCGATAACTTTTCTGAAGATCAAAGCGACCCTGAAGTGACGCCAGAAACAAAGACTTTTAAAGAAAAAGCAACAGAACTCTTTCATCAACTCAAGGAAACTTATCTTATTTCTCCATGGTTAGAATTTTGGATTGGGCTAGGTGTATTTTTCCTCCTGCTTTGACTCATCATGGTACTTTGTTTGGGAAAATTCATTGAGAGAAAATACAGTTCAATGGACACAGCAAGTCAGAACATCAACTTAGTTCTGAAGCCTCACAAATCATCTCACATCGAGAAAAGAGAACTATCATCAGTGAATGTCACAGCCATTCCAATACCCGGCGGGGTAGTTTGGGACAAGACAGACTACGAAATATATGGCCCGGTCGAGGTCTTGAAATATCCTCATCAGTTTAGGGTTTCATTAAGTGACTTTATAAAACCAAGTACATTCTCTGATGATTGGGACTTTAAAAGTATAAATGATATGTCGGATTTAGTTTTATCAGCAAAATTTACAGAACATGATTATTTGCAAGGTTCATCTAATTATGAACAGATGTACTGTTTTACTCATTATGCAGACCACTATTTACATAAATCTGCTCAACCTAGAAATGTTTTTAAATATAACCAATGGGAACATGGTGTTACATTTTGAAAAGCAGTTCAAAAACATTTTATGAGAAATTCCAATACTTCTCAGGGTTTAACACAAGTAATGCAGAAATATTTTATTAAAAACTGCTGGATAAAACAGGGACAAAAACCATGCTGACAAATACTAAATTGATATATTCAGAAGCATTTTATGAAAAAATTATTACATTTGGTTTTGATTTCTGGAAAAATAACATTGAAACAAAAACCATTTGGGGTACAAAAGATTGGCAGGTACAAGGCCTAGAAGCATTATTTCGAGCCTGCATGATCCCAGAACAAATAATGTTCTTGAATGACACAATTCAACAAACAACCTGTCTTGGCCTAGCCAAGATTAAAGACCTTAACAAACCGTCTATTCCAAAGCCAATACCTGATAATACAACCACAGATATAGAAGCAGACGTATCCCAAATTTTAAATGAAAACAGAACACATCCTGATTGGAAAAAGTGGTTAATCTGGCCTACAGACACGAATAACTGTCAAGATAGATTCCTGAACAAATTACAGGGGTTAAAAATGACCAGACCAGACCCTAGATACTACCAGAGACAACATCCAGGGATAGTAACAACTTACAGTGTAGGGAAACTATGCCTTGAATGGCTACAAACATCCACACTGGCACAAATTAAGCAACACTTGTCTTTACTTAAAGATGGTGCTGATTAGCGCGATTTCATAATGGGACCACGCAAACAGCGGGCAGCATATATGCTGCTTACAACGAGGCATGTAAAGAAACTCAAATTGAAACAGCAGAGAAAATACGAGAAATTGATCGTATTAATTTGGAAAAATCATTTTCTGTTGTGGACAATGGGTTAATGACTCTGTCCTCCAGAATATATTCACTGGACAGTATTGTATCATCTGCTATTGATATAATAGACCAGGACTTGATAATGTTACAACATGGCCAGTCCCAATTACGTTCTATTGTACAGCTAGACTGGACGTTGCAAAATCTCCGTTCAGGCTATGTGGCATGGCGTTTAATCAACACAACGTCATTGTTTTCTACCTTTAACCTCACTGATAAACAAATCAGTTTGGCACAGAAAGGAGCAGGCTATACAATCATGAGCATCGAAAAACTTGAGAGATTACCATTGACAATGTCAGAAAGACCTGTAATTGAATGGATAATACACGGGATTATCACAATTCCGATAACAACTTTCCAGTTTAAAAATTACCTTGAGTATATACCGGCAGGCCAGTATGAAAAGTTGGGTAAAGGATACATTAAGTCATCATGGAAAATACTTTATACACACACATGTTATAGTGTCAACAACAAAATTGTATTTCTTAGTGCTGATAAGTGTAAACATTCACTAAGCGGTATACTTTTGTGCGAAGGTATTAACTTGCATGGGGCCTTTGAGGGTACTTCGAATAACCTTTCATGCCACCAGCATGGCACACCTGCAACACAAATAGAGCCATTCTTTAGGCAACTTTCTAACGGATCACAGCTGTTGTGGCTTGGTGCCAGGTAAAGCATATCTCTTAAGCCCGAGTTCCATGGTCACTTGCTGTATGCAAGCATTGTATCCAAATGGCCCTGGAGAATCAGTGGCTCCGATTTGGCCTCCTTTGAATATCTCTTCTATACGAATTGATACTTTAAGCAGAATGAAGTCTGTGCTTTTGCAGACAACAGTGCCCATCACGTCATCAAAAGAGACGTATGATCTCCAAGTTGCAAGGACAACTGCAGAGATACATACATTTTTATCAACAAATTGCCCCGTGCATTTCACAGAAATGCTCAGCCAAATCCTAAATATGTCGAATGCCAGTTGTATCTCGAATGTATTTAAGACAATTTTTTTGGGACTGTTAACACCATTTGAAGCAGTCCTGGGCATCTTTCCCAATTTTGTCCATTCGATCTTTGGCGGCCTACCACTAATTTTGTGACTCGTAGCAGGTATTTTATTTTTGACCCTCCTGCTCCGATATGGCAAACCAAAACGCAGACATGACTCCGGCAAGGATGGAAGAAACGATCCTAGCAATACGCTACCGGGACCGCATAACTAAAGTCCTTGGACTAGCCTGGCTAAGAGATCTGAATATGACCTGGTTTCTTTCATTTAGACCTATATGGCAGACCTGCATCTTACCTGTGCTTCGATGTATGCTATGCGGAGAGGAATGCGTGTTAGACACCTGTCTTGCACTACAATCAGCAGTACCAATGAATGTCGATACTTTGCTAAGTCCAGTAACGGCTCAAGCATCGTGTTGTCCCCAGCGGTTACCAATTCTGATGACGGCATTCGTTGAGACTCCTGCGCTACGACTAGGTGGTGGCAGTGAAGCAAGAAATGAAAGCAACATCACCCAGGTACGACCTTCTGTGAGCATTGCTGATCCTGAAATCGATGATAGCAATCATTCTCACAACTGCCAAGTTACAGCATTATCGAACTTGGTCGAACTGTCAACCTCAGTACAGAAACAGCACTACTGGAGGTAACAGACTATAAGGGAAGTGACTGATCGCGGAGGGAAGGCAATGCTGGTATTACTCGACCTCTCAGCGGCCTTTGACACCGTCCCTCACAACCGGCTCCTCTTTAGACTTCATGAGATCGGAATTAGAGGGACGGTGTTCAATTGGCTTAAGTCCTTCCTCTCCGAACGCCAACAAATGATCTGGTCACCACCTTTTTCAGCAACAGTTCCATCTCTTGATGTGGGAGTGCTACAGGGATCAGTTCTTAGTCCCACTTTATTTAACGTCTATCTCTCCCCCTTGGCTGAACTAGTGGAGACCTTTGGCGGGCGTATCGTGTCCTATGCGGACGATATGCAGCTGCTTTTTACCTGCGATAAGAACTCTGATTTCGCAGGTGACTCTATTAAAAGCTGTTTAGAGGCGGTCTTCTCCTGGTTTCAGTTGAATCAGCTCAAATGTAATTCAGACAAGTCTGAAATTATATTTTTTGGCTGCTCTCCTGACACCCAATGGAAATCCTGGTGGCCGGCAGATATGCATCCTCCTCCCTCCCCCACTGTGATCGCTAAGAATCTGGGTGTCAAACTTGACAATGGTCTTACCTTTAAACCCCAGATCCTTGCCCTAGTCGGCCAATGTTTTGGCTTGCTACGTACACTCAGGAAATTCCTACCTCTATTGTCTCAGGCTCATAGGAGAATCACTGTACAAGCAATGATTGGATCCAGGCTCGACCTACGCCAATGTGCTCTATTTGGGTCTCCCAGAGTACCTCCTATCTCGCTTACAGACTGTCCAAAATTCCGCCGCAAGGGCCATTTTCGGCCTAAGCCGCAGATCTCACACCTCGTCCTTCCTTGAGGCACTTCACTGGCTCCCGGTAAGGAAACGTATCATCTTCAAGACTCTGACCTTGACCTTTAAGTCCTTGCACGGTACTGGTGCAGTCTACCTCAAGAAACACGTTCAGTTTTACCATCCTACCAGATCGTTACGTTCAGCCACTCAAGCTCTTGCTGTCGTTCCATCTGTAAAGCACTCGCGCATTGGAGGTCGCTCCTACAGAGCCTGTGCCCCACAGCTTTGGAATAAGCTCCCCCTCTCTCTGAGGAAAGCTGATAATCTCCTGTCCTTCAGGAAAAGCCTTAAGTCCTAGCTTTTCAGCCTCTAGTGCGCTCGTTCTCCACTTTGCTGCTCTCTACAGATCTGTACAGCGCCGGGACACTCTTCCCGAGTAGCCGTGCGCTATATAAATCACCAATTAACATAACATAACCTGAATATGTAGACCAATTCTTTGCGAGCCTGTCTGAAATGATGTTCTCCCCTGAACAGAAACAATAACTTTTGGAAAACAATCCGGCACATAGCGTTCCCATGAACTCTGAATTCGGCCTTCAGCTTTGATAAACAAAAGCTACTGAAAAGTGTTTGGAACTCTTTTTTCCCTGCTCACCATGAAATTATTTTTTTCCAAAATATTTACCTTTTTTCTGGCACACGTACTTTGCTTAAAGTAGAACTATTCATAAAGAACAGAGCTTCTATTTTTAGTAGATCTAGAGACAAAATATTACCTCAGCTTCTAGCACATTTTACAGCAATTGTATTTATATGTGATGAAATAGTCTCGCCCTTCTTTTCTGTATTAAGAGACATTTCATGTGTAATTCTTCGCAAAATCGTTCAACTGAATATATATGCAAATTTGTTTTGAATGATTACTCCGCTTAACGTACAGTACCTATTATCATTTTCATGTATTTCATATACACCATTTCAAATGCAAAATGTATTTTGGGGTGGGTAGGAATACACGTGGTTCTTATTGCTTTAGTTTTTAGTGATTTGATGGACATAAATTTGTGGAGTGGGTGATGTGTTTTATCTAGGACCCTGATCAATATTGTGACCTCATGCCCCTATACGGCTATAATCAACACATATCCCTATAATGGCATAATAATCAGAGCCATATTTCAGTAACTCGCCTCTGCAGTCCATGACACAGCAGAGGCCACTTCCTTAGATTCCTAGATAGCACACCGAGTTCTTTCGACATACCAAACCCCCAGCAACCTGGGAAAGCCCCGCTTGCTTTGTTTTGATTAGTAATAGAACTCCTGCGAGCACTGTAAGAACGACCAGTTCTTAGCGACATCTTTATTGACGTCTTATGCCCAAAAACTTACGTCAAACTCGGCACCTTTCAGGTATAAATATACCAACGTTGCCTTAAGCAAACACGCGGTGGTGGTGAATACTGGAGCAGAACAGCTGTCCCCTTGCAGAGAGCCCAGCAGATGCGAGAAGCCCACAGACGCTGCCCCTCCTCCTTGACGCGCTGAGAAAGACGCTGTCTTTTCTCCTGCCGAGAAAATCCAGCTCCGGCGTTTCCAGCCTACCCTTGCGGGTGACAGGGTTATCGGGTCCTAAGAAGGAGATACCAGACCTCCTACATTCTATTCCAGAGGTACGGTGCTGACTAAACCCTTAGAGAGAATTCTTGAATCAAACTCTTGGCAAAACCAACTTAACTTAAACTGCTACTTACTTACTCCCTCCCATGTATTAGGCTTAGGTCAGGTACACCGGGGTAGGCGTAGTTAGAAGCACCAGTTGAGGTCGTTAGCCAATGTATATATGAATGTATATATTTTTTTCATTTCAACCATCTTATGGCTAAGAAACCATATCAATGCTTTTACAGTATTATTTCGTAATACTCCTTTTACTGTACGTACTTTTTATAATAACAAGTCTTGCAATTGTGGCAATTCATTTCTCTTGCATGAGAAGGAAGACTGCTCAATAAATAATATCTTTTATTGAAAACGCCTGTCTCCATTTAAACTTAGTTGAAGTATTTTCAGAATTTCCTATTCAAAGGAATATGAATCCAGTACTTAGTAGTCAAGATGCACAGTTTATCTGTGAATTTTTCTTAAGAATGAAATCAATAGATTTAGTCACGGCACACAAGAATAATTTAACATGTATATTATGTGAAGAAGAGAAAGTGTTTTTAAATTTAGTTGAGGAGAGGAGACAGGATTTCCAAAAGAAAGCTGCTGGACAGAAAAAGCATGTACCTCCATTGGCTGGGAAAGAGGGAATTTATGCAACTAGCAAGGCTCATGCTGCGATGTCCCTGGACATTGAGAAGAAAGGGAGAACCTGCCTCCATAGGTTAAAGACAGATTATAATAACATATTTATGGGGGCGTGGCTACGAGCCGAACATGGCGGACGTGTAGCGATCGAGCTCCGTCGATAGCCCACAACACCAGCTGAATATCCTGCTACCCTAAGACCCCACCCACCCGATTCGGCCCCCTAAAGCCGCCGTAGGTGTGAGAGACTAACCACGGCAACGATCCACCCTGTGACGCCAGCTGGGGCCGTGTGGGATCGCCAAGACTGCCGAGGCCTACTCCCCTGGGTGAAGCCGCAGCCTCCATTAGAGCGAAGTCCGGACCGACAGACAACGAGCAACGGAGCACTGAAGAGGCACCGGAGGTGAGCGGCGTCACTGCGATCTGCCGCAGGGCCCAGAGACCGGCACCCGCTCCTCCTGCACTCAAGCGCCGCACCTCAGACACCCCGAGGCACACGCTTCCCCTGGCCCGACCCCGAACGGCGGTTGACGGTGAACGGGCTGAGCTTCCAGAATGCTACCGCCGAGGGGCATACACCCGCGCATGGTCCCTAAGAGCCTCTATACGGTGCGGGGGACAGGACTGACGCGGAGGCGGTTATCAGGAATACTACACGACACCTGGGGGTACACCCCGGCCGCCTTGTACGGGCCGCCTGGACTTGCGCACAGACAGCGGTGCGTGGCGCCATATTGAGACCGACGTACCAACCGGACCGTGAGGTGGCAATGAAGTGGCCCTGAGGTACACACACACAGACACAGCCCACAGTGCGCAACGTAGCCTATACACGGTTGCTAAATCAACACTGGCAGAGGCGACTGCTCGCAGCAAGGCACACCATGCAAGGGGATACAAGCTGAGAACGGAGTTGCCACACTGAAGGTTACCAGCAGCGAGGCCCAAAGCACGGCGATCCCTGCCTGACCCTAACGAACCCCCCCCCGAAAGTGCGGTAAGCAACAACTGCCAGTACCGCCGAGAACTCTGCCGCGGTGGAGCAAGGGGGAAATAATTGCTGCGCCACTGCACATGAGCGTAGGCACTACAGCGCTGGTGAGATCCTCCTGCCCCACTTGTATTCGCACTACAAGCAGCCTCTACTCTATCGGACCGGCTGATAAAGGAACTGCCTGCACGGAGGAAGCAGTGGACAGAGGATAAGGGGAGCCTGCTGAAGACCTGAAAGGACAACTCACCGCCACCCTGCAAACATGATCCATGGGAAAGCACAAGTTCAAGACCCAGGACCAGGGCATGAACACGGACATGCAGTCTACTGGTTCGGAAGATCCGCTCGCCTCCTCAAACGTGGATATTATACCGCGGACGGGGAAGGGCACACAAGATGCCAAACTGGACCTTATACTGAATGAAATAAGAGCCATGAGAGAAGCGCTAGAACTACGAATGGACAATATGGCCACTGGCCTGTCACTGCTCAGGGCAGACCATAACAAACTGGCTGAGAAGGTCTCGGAGCAGAAGCTTGCACTGAACGATCTAATACCACAGTAAACGGACCACTCCACGAAGATAGAAGGCATGGAAAAACAAATTAAATTGCTGTGGGGCAAGATGGATGATGCGGAAGGGCGGGCCCACCGCAACAACGTCCGAATTTTGGGAATTCCGGAGCGCAGCGAGGGGAGGAATCCCACACAGTTTGTGGAAGACTGGCTCAATAAGGTTGTAGGCCCACAAGATCTAACCCCGCTGTACAGCGTAGAACGTGCGCACAGAATGCCTGCGAGACCGCCGAAGCCAGGGGCGCCACCACGTCCATTAATAGCGCGCCTCCATCACTATAAGGACCGCGACTCAGTCCTACGTGTGGCCAGAGAGAAGGCGCCGCTGAGGTACGAGGACAAAACTATATCTGTGTATCCTGACTTTACCCCGGCGGTGCAACGAGCCAGGTCTACCTTCTTAGGAGTGAAACGTAAACTACGAGACAGGGATATGAAATATGCCCTCCTGTTCCCTGCTCGCCTCAAAATACTATACGAAAATAAATCGCACTTCTTTGACACTGCTGAGGAAGCGGAGGACTGGATGGAGGGGACACTAACGCCGCCGACCACACAAGATCTGTTTGCAGATAACCGGAGTGACGAACCCTCGAAACGGACGGACCGGCAACATCCTCAATCCAACACTGGACAAGAACACTCGGCGCGGTCAGCAGAGAGTGGACAACCAACTAAGAGCCGCTCTGGGAAACAGACGACTGTGGTCCAACTAACGGAAGAGGCGCTGGCCGCGCATGATGCAGGCGCGGCAGTTGGCTCGGCCAGCAACTCGGGCACACATACAGAGGTGTCCGGATCTGCGGACAGCTTGCAGCTTTTCCCCAAGATCACAGCGCAAATGGCAGAAGAATTTTAACGGCGCCCTTGGCAGACTCTGGGTGGTAACGTTTGAACCTCACACATGGACACATAAGAGGGTGACTGGAAGCGGGGACACATTTGCTAAGGGCTCGCTGTAACACCACCGACAAGTACAAGTCAGGTATACGTGGACTACACCCCCCACCGTATAGACATGTTTTGGTTTGACATTTGCCCACGTTGGGCGACTTGGTTTGGACCTCAGGTCTTTTTGCTTGGGGACCTTCACGTTAGGGCGTTACATGTTCATATGGCACTCGTCTCCTTACATAAGGTATATTTGGCCTATCTGCCCAGAAGCTTGACATTCTCACGTATCACGAACAGTCATGGGGCCCCTTAATACCTACAAACTGTGCACCTGGAATGTGCAGGGAATGGGATCTATTCACAAGAGACACAGAATACTGGCACAACTTAATCGGAGGGGCGTCATGCTGGCCTGCCTCCAAGAGACCCATTTGAATAATGTCGAAAGCTCGAAGCTGCTAAAGAAATGGAAGGGACAACTTTTCGCTACCTCTTACTCTGTATTCTCAAGGGGGGCAGCTATTTGGCTCCGGAACTCAGTACCCTTCAAGGCAGTGGAGCAGAAAGTGGATAAGGAGGGTAGATATGTATTTGTGAGTGGTCTGCTGGATGGTACCTCTGTTGTGCTTGGAAGTGTGTATGCACCAAACTCAGGCCAGTCAGACTTTTTAGCCAGCGTCAGTGGGATATTGGCTGACTGGGCAGAATACCAATGGATTATTGGCGGGGACTTTAATGCTGTGTTGGATACCTTACTCGACAGGTCGCACCCACTCTTACACGCCACCGAGAGCAGAAGACAGGCAGCTGCACTGGCGCAGTGGGCGGAGGGTTGGGATCTGGCGGACACATGGCGCAGTAAACACTTACTCAACAAGGAATACACTTTTTACTCTCCACCTCACAAATTACACACTAGGATAGCAGGGGCGGTGGGTGACATTTGCCGGTGGTGGGGCGCAAAGTGATTTGTATACAGCATCGTAGTGAGCGAGCGCAGCGAGCGAGCCCGAACCCCAAATGTGGGGTTTGGGGGGGTAATCCTCCCCCCCCCCCCCCCCAAGAAAATTTTGAAAAAAAAATCGTGTATTTTCAAGCAAATTTGAGAAAGCAGGAAGGTTAATAAAGCAATTGTGAAAGTGCAGTTATTACATTAATAGATGGCATAACATACGTAGCTGCTTATTCAGTATAACCACAGAGCTTCATACATTCTGTCCTATTACGCTCAGGTGCGGAATTCAGACTATAGGACTTTCATGAAAATCTCAGCTCTAAGGCCATATACAGGCCAACAACTGATTTTTCTATTTTTTGTTTTAAATAGCGAACTAGACCAGAGACGTCGGATGTCAGAGCGCTTTACATGAGCACCAGTTTCGTTACATATAGAATGTCCTAAATAAAACATAAAACATATAAAGCAATCAACACCAAAAAAAATTATTATTAAAAAAGTCACAATTTATTATCTAAGGAGTCATGATATTGTTAGAACAAGGTTGAACGGCCTGTGAAAACACTGAAATATTTTGCTGCACAAATGAAATGGTCCATGTTAATTTCTTCTCCAGCTTTGGCAACCGCCTCTGACTAAGTTTCTTCATCCTATCTAAATGCCACACTTCAGACGTTCACTCTTAAGGACCATTTCATGAGAATGATTATGTGCTTTAGGCATGATGGTTCACAAGAAATAGAACTGATGAGATGTCTTCCACCTTGATTAAGGCAACTGCAAAACCTGTCCTCTTTCACAGCTATTATTTCTTTTAGCTATCGATCAACGTCTACAATACATCAATAACCACCCAGATATTACTGCCTTTAACTATAAATCACACACTCTCAAAGTGGCAGCATATGTGGATGATATTTTATTTTGTTGTGCCTATGAAGAAAAATCTATTCTAGTCCTTCTAGACATTATCCAAGAACAGTTACTCTCTGACCAGAGATAAAACAGACATTTTTCCACTTAACAGGTTATGCCTCCAAGGCTTCATAAATAAGGTGTGCATCCACTAGCAACCTAAATTCATTAAGTGCTTGCGCATTTGGTTCTCCAGAGGCCTACTTAAGTCGGTAAGGCAGAAAGAGAAGATCCTATCCAATATTGAAGACCACTTGAAGTACTGGTCTCCAAAGTATATATCTTGGTGGGGGAAAATGGAAACTGAAAATTATAATCACACCAACTGTACTTTTCCTCTCCAAAATGATGCTGAACAGACATCTAATTTCTTTCCCAATCTGGATAAAAAGTGCTGTTCCTTTCTTTGGCATGGGAATAGAACAAGAATCTCAATAAAAAGCTCTGCTCAGGGTAGAAGTCTAGAGGATATAGACTAGCCAACTAGGACAACTGTAAGCCACCTTTCCTGATAAGGTGGGTCTCTCTACGGTTTTCTGAACCCTCAACTACCCACACTATTTGGGTAGATATCAAGATGGACTTGATACTCCCGACTCCCATCATCCTCACTCTTAAAATGAGACCGCTCAGATCAGTTCAGACAATTCACATCCTACTTGATACAGCTACTGCTCTACTCCAAACAGACAAAAAAATACCATTAACAAATCAAGCTTACAAGCATTCTTGCACAATAAGAGAATTAAAAATAATAAAACATTTTTATGGCCCTTCTGGATATAGAATGGCATTATGTTCATGAAAGATATAGAAGTTTCAAAACACATCTCACCTTTGCAGAACTCCAAGCCAAAACATGCTCTCTCCAACATAGAATTCAACAACTTTCTGCCACTCAAAGAAATAATTCACCAGACAATTTGCTATGCAATAGGTCTCACATTTACACAAGCTTAAGCTATTGGCATTGTAAATGGCAATGCTTTTTATTTATATTTTAAAAACCAAAAAATAAATAAAAGGCATTGCCATTTACAATGCCAATAGCTCAAACTCGCATAAATTCAAGACCTAGTGCATTGCAAATGCTTGTTTTAAGTGCACTCACCCTTTGTGCATACTGCTCCTCCCGCTGTTTTACTAGGCCCATTTTGTTTACCCAGGATTCTTACGTCGGGGTGGGGGAGTAGATTTCTATCCTTTCAGCGTTAATAACTTAGCAACCAACAATCCAATAAATAAGTAGTGTTGTTGTCTTCATGTTAAAATGATGGTTGTTGGTTGAAATTCTGAAAAATGCCACTTGTAGGTCAGGCTCAATTTGTACTTTTAGTTTTGCGCTGATTGAGGTGAAGATCTTGTCCCAGAAAGTACGAAGTATGTGGCACAAGTGCGTGACAGGCCAGTCCCCTCGTTGATGCCCACATCAAAATCATAGAGCTGATGTTGCTGGAAACATTTGATGCAAGCCGTGCAGGGTATAACAAGGTCCATTTGGAACAAAATGCCATTCTTTTAAAGTTCGCTCCTCGGATAGCTTTACGGGCCATAAGATTAGAACAACCCACAACAGCCTACGGTGAAATTAGAGCCAGTGCTGCAGCGTTATTCAAATAAAGATAAAGTACCTGGTACCAGCTGCCCAAACATAAGCTAAAGTCGAAATAATGTGATAATTTTGCCTTCTCGATGCATAAGCATTACCTTCACCTTATTCAACGTGATCCCAGGAGAGGCGCGCAGCCTCTACCCAAACAAGAAGAGGTCATACGACACGGGGTTGAAAATCAAGGAATATTGCTTCCCTTCACATGTACCTTGCATATCCTACCCGCCCCAGGAAACAGCGCAGCCTTTGAAGCCACATAGCGGTTTGCAAGACAATTAAACTCAACCACAACAAGAAACGTTTCCGTCATAACAAGGAACAGTTGTTCTGGGGAGAGAACGGTTTTCGACCCACCTTTACTTCATTTAAGTTTTGCTGTTTAACTTCCGGCCTCAACGCGTAAATAAATGGTTTACTCTGCCTCACGCTGGGAGCACAGACAATGTAAACCAGCGTGAGTGGCACTAACCGTGAGCAGCCTGAAGATTCCTGGGAGCAGCACCCGCCCTGCAGGGATAGCTTAGACCAGTGCTTAATTTGTGCCGGTTCATTCCGGTGCTCAGCACCGGCACTTAATTTTCAGGGCCGGGTCTACATGTGATATTGGCTGCACACCGGTGAAGAGCTGATATTGCATCACAGCAGCCCGCCTTATGAAGGCACACGCTTAGAAACCGCCAGGGTCCCTGCCTTATCATAAATCACACGCTACCAATGATGACCCCTTAGTTGCAAACTATACATTTAGCCCGCCCCGTCCCTACTTGACAAATCATCAAGTGTGTCCTGAGTTGGACCAATGGGATCACTGTGCTCGCTGCAGCCCGCCCAGGCATACTGCGCAGCTGCAGCGATTTTCAATTTATGTCATGAAGCAAGCAGCGTGTTGCGCAGCAGGCCTCTGATGAAGTAAAACTGAAAGGCTGTCCCAGTAAGTAGTGATTTAACATGATGCTGCTGGTAGTAGTGTGTGACCAGGACCTCCGGGTGTGAGCTATTGATGAGCCAGGATACTGCCCTAATCTACACGGGCAGCCACTCCTGCCCCCCTCTCCCTCGTGGCATAAACATTTCGCTTTAAGTTTAACACGTCCATGACACATCTTTGGGCCCCGTTACGAGATCAGGAGCAGTTCACAAGGACACTTCAGCAGCTGAAAGCAGCAAAATGTTCAGATGAAAGTAATGGAAGAAAGTAGTAAATCAGGTGCTGAAATCTCGCCCCCCCCTTGTAATTCCTCATTTCAGCGAGGTACGTACACCCCTGCTATCAGCAACTTTGGTAGGAGTGGGGCACGGGGAGGGAATAGCATTCTGGTAACTGGGCATCATATATGCATAAGTGGCGTATTCTGTAGGAGCTCCGTTTTAAACCTCACTCCAGTTTTAGTTTATGTATTCTATAAAGTGGGTGAACATTAATGTTACGTATTTATCTGATAGCATGAGACAGGCGCAAGAGTGACTCTAATTTCACTTACACTTTGAGGCCTCACACATTTCATGCCTGCCAAACTTCGATCAATTCCAGAAACACACTGAAGTGTTTACTGTGGCTGGAAGTCAACAAGATCCCCACAAGGCGTGTGAATTCCTAGTTTCATCTCTTGCTAACCTGCAGTCTAGTGACATTTGAGTGAAATCAGTACCATCGCCACAAAATAAAACTCAAATCGTGAAACAAGCAAAACTTGTATTGTATTCGGAACATCAAGCTGAGCTAAAACAAAAAAAAAAAAACTGAAAAAAAAGAGGAAGCACATGTGGATGATGCTTAGTATGTAGAATAACGTAGCACAAACATATCTAATCTTCCTCTTAGCCTCAAATGAATGCGCAAATCAATTAGGAATAATGTTTAGTCTGTTTCCTTCTGCTATGTTCGACCTCCTGGTTGTGCTTAATATAAGCTGGCTGAACAACAGCACCTAATCATTCATTTTTGGTGAGCACAGGTTGATTAAGTGATTCGCCCAGAATCACAGGATGTTGAGTCCAGGCCGAGGCTCGAACCTGATTCCCCAGCCCCAAATTCGGCAGCTTTGGCCATTAAATCACTTCCCTCATCCCACTTGTAGGGTTTGTTGGCAATGTGTTAGGCAGTGCTGATAGGAGAAATTTGCCGGTCGAAACTGCCTTCTGATGAGAGCCCCGGAACTTTTTTTTACAAATTAACCACTGGCTTAGACTAGAGTCCGAGTCCCCGCTGCAGCCTTTGCGACCTCCGTGTGTTTGCACAACCACGTTCAATGCTTTGCACTGCTACCTCACGCTCCTACTGCTACATGGTTAAGGTGCAGGTCAGCGAGCTGTACATTTTTAAAAGTAGTCGACTCACCACTACACCACATGTTGACCCCTCACTCTACAGCTGCACGCTTACCTCAATTTACGTCAGGGCATTTTCCTCTCCCTCAGGTGCGAGTGTTACCGTCGTGACTCTGTTGCCTGTGGACAGTGGACCATCGGACGTCTGCTGACTGCTGCTGCGATGACGACTCGAGACGGCCGCTGCCCTACACTACAAAGAACCAGAAACTACTAGTAGTGAATGACTCAAACTAAAGAACGTCACGGCGCGCGTACCTAATGGCCAATCACTGCATGGTTTCATGCTGAAGTCACACAGTGATTGGCCATGATATGCAGCTAGCCAATCATGGCGCTGCATGCAGCACCAGGATTGGCTAGGGGGGCATACGGAGTACTCGCCCTGGTGCCCTATGTAAACCCCGGGCCCGGCTGAAGCAGCACCCCTGGTCCTCCCTCAGTTGCGGACCTTCACTGGTGTTTGGCGCGCATGCTCGGGCAAGTCACAGCCCTAACTTCCTCATGCGCACAGTGCTGCTGGTCTGCTGCAGACTGTCACTCAAGCTGCAGCAGACCAGCAGCCCCGCCCCCTGCACTCCGCATTCCATCATCGCCGTGTCAGGATTGAAGCGCTGCGGCGCTTTATTATTGTTTGGGAATTTCTTCTGTCTCAGTGTGCTTGCCACGGTGCGTCCAGGCTTAGTGGGGCTACGCCCCTACGCCCCAATGGACGCACCGCGGCTGTAGGATAGACCGCGTTTTCTGCTCCAAACCCTTATTAGGGACAGTACTCACAGCACAACATATGGGTAAGACACTTTCTGACCACAACACAGTGGAAATAACACTTCAATTGGGCAGGCTCCCAACTCCGATACCGATATGGCGATTGAACACTGAACTGCTTGAAGATACTGTCTTTAAGACATCACTGGCAGACACCATTGTCAATTACTTCACCATAAATACAGGCACTGCTAGTTCTAGGCAACTGGAATGGGACGCATTCAAAGTGTTAATTAGAGGGGAAGCAATGGCCGCTCGAGTGGGCAGGAAACGGTAGGTGATCGACAACCTTAAAGAAGTTGAGGGTAGGCTAGCAATGCTGGAAAGTGAGGCTGCAGGTACGAACTTAAAATTTACACCACTACAAGAAGCGCACATACGCCACGCTGAGCTACTAGAGGAACTAAGATTACTGGACTAAAGGGAATACACTTGCAAGCAACACACACAGGCTGACAGATCAGGACCCCTACTAGCCTGCATTATACGTGATGCCCCAGCACACCTTCCCATCTTGGAAATTATAGACCAAGGGGGCTCGACGGCCTCGACTCAGGTAGATGTTAACACTGCCTTTAGAGACTATTACGCCACATTGTACGGCCCACCCCGACACCTCTCACACACGGCATTTGAGGAATTTATGGGGGACTTAGAACTGCCCCAGCTAGCGGACAGACAACGTGACGACCTGAAACGCCATATCACGGTTGCAGAAATCCGGCAGGCCATCCACACTCTCCCGAGGAACAAAACCCCTGGGACGGACGGCCTTCCGGCCGAGTTTTACGAGACATATATCGACCTGCTGGCCCCGCACCTGCAGGTTATTTATCAGGAGGCACTGTGAACTCACTCATTACCACAGTTGTCCCTTCAGGCTCTGATAGTTTCCCTCCTGAAACCGGGCAGAAACGGAATGCAACTGGCTAACTACAGGCCTTTATCTCTACTAAACACTGATTATAAAATATTGAGTAAGATACTAGCGACAAGACTAGCCCAGTACATCCCACAACTGATACACCCTGACCAGTGCGGGTTTGTGCCCGGCAGGAGCACAGCTATGAACCTCCCGAGGTTGGCCCAACTCATGCTGTGTGATCAAGCAGACATAGGCACAGAGGGCTGTGTTTCCTTAGACCTAAAACAGGCCTTCGACTCCCTCAGATGGGATTTTATGTTTGCAACATTTGCATTTGCTTGGGTCAGACTACTCTACACCTGCCCCACGGCGCGAGTGTGAACGACCAGGTGCATATCGGAGACCTTGACCGTCGCAAGAGGTACCAGGCAAGGCTGCCCGCTATTACCGCTATTATTCATCTTAGCACTTGAGCCGTTGCTTTGTAAACTCCGGACATGGGCCCTCCACAGGGGCATAGCGAGAGGCAGGACAGTACATGTGGTGTCCGCTTATGCCGATGATATCATACTGTACCTGCGGGACCTGAGAGGGGACTTAGACCCCATACCCAAGATATTTGAAGATTTCCGCACACTATCGGGCCTCACTATCAGTGAACCCAAGTCTTACGGATACTGTTTTGGCGCCGCTGGTGCGTCCACCCTATTACCGTTTGCGCCACATACCTTTCAAATGGCGGAAACGACTTTCCGTTACCTTGGGATACAGATATATAGGGGAGCCGAGGACATGTTAGACGGCAACCTGGGCAGAGCACTGCTGGCACTGAAATCGCAGGTACAATTCTGGACAACATTACCACTATCTGTGGCAGGGAGAGTGGCTATCTCCAAGATGGTTGTACTCCCCCCGCCTAATTTACTACTTCACCAGCTTGCCATTTCTGATCCCAGCTACATTGTTTCGGGCGTTGGATACGACCCTAACGGAACTCATCTGGGGCTCGGACGGAGGCGCATAGGGCTTGCCAAGTTACAACTCACCTCGGAGGCTGGTGGTATGGGAGTACCGGACTTCCGAGCATACAACTTCGCCTGTCAACTACAATGGCTTGCCTACTGGCTGGCGGGTCGAAATCTGCATGAAATTGGAAGAGGACAGGTCAAGAGGAAAAATACATGCACTACTCTTGCCCCGTTCGGAGCTGCCAAGGGAGTCACCCCCACTTCTCCGACTAGCAATACACTATTGGAGGAAAGCGGTGAAATACACAACACCGACGACCTCATATGCTCCTACAATCCCACTGCTAGGTATCCCACTGGGGACGGGACTGTTATCAAACCAAACACTCACGGCGTGGCACGACGCAGGAGTAACACAAGCCGGGGACCTGTTTGCAGATGGTCACATGATGTCCTTTGAGGACTTCCGGGCCACACATCATATCCCGGGGGGATCGTTTCTCCTGCACGCCGGTATACGACGTTACATGACGAGGACATGGACGCAGAATGGGGACGAACCACCTACAAATCCGCTGCTAACAATGCAGTACCTTATGGGAACAGGCAGCCATCTAACTAAATGGATTACGACTGGTATTAGAACAGGGAAAGCGACAACGCTACAACCACTAAGAACAAAATGGGAGGGTGACATAGGAAGACCACTTGGGGACAAGGAGTGGGAGCGAATACTTAGATTTCCGAAAAAAGTGGCCAGGAACTCGAAGTTCAAGTTCATACAACTGATGGTTCTACACAGGGCATATCTTTCACCTCACCGCGTACACGATATGTTTCCTGACACGGTCGGCACCTGCCCCCGTTGCAGAGCAGATGACGCGAGGCTCTTGCATATGCTATGGGACTGCCCAAAATTAGGCTATTACTGGAACACTATACATGAGCCGCTCACCGGGGCAGCTACCTCCAGGTCAACAGATACCATAGAATATGCCATATTAGGGCTAGGGCCGGTGGAGCACAAGAGAAGCGTGGTGGCCCGTTTCACTGATATGGCTATGTTACTCGCAAAGCGTGCAATAACAATGAGGTGGAAATCGGCCAAACCGCCTGACCCAGAACTATGGAGGGCGGAGGTACTACGATGGGGTAAGGCAGAAGGTGAGGCACTATAGCGCAAAGAACGCAGGGGTCTTGGGAAAACGCTGATTTCTCTAGATTGGTATGCTATCCAAGGGTCTTTTGAAACGGGAGGGGCCAACAAGTCTGTCCACTCATCAACTACCGATTGAGGTGTAGATTGTTTGACCGACACAACCCCATACTACCATGGCAAATTATGATTCTGGGTGCAGTGATTGGAAAACCTGTACAATTATTGTTTGTGTCCCTATATGACTGTGTGGGAGCCTGACAAAGATACGAGCTGTATTGGGCAAAGCCAGATACCGAGAGTTTTGGAACGAAATAGGGCATGAGGGCCAGGGGCGGGAAGGTTGGGAGGGGGGAGGTTTACTAGGAGGTTGTTTACTTAAGATGGAAATAAATTTGAAAACATTCAATACTTATCATGACACTGTAAATGTACGAGCATATCACTGTACGAACTTCTTGAATGTAAAATGTCAAATGCCAATGCTCTATTTATACTGCTAATAAACAGATTTTCAGAAAAAATAATAACATATTTATTGGTTCCAGTGAATGTGAACAAAACTTCCTAATTTTGGGAGGTTGGGGACTAAAAGGAGGGACTGATCCAGTATTTCCTGGAGTTAACTACATGTGTGGGAGTAATGCTTATTATAAGTTGCCTGCGCGGTGGTATGGAAGCTGTTATTTTGGGATCGTTTTTCCGAAGATCTATCATGCAAAAAGAATCACTGGAAGCAATGAAAACACTAATGAACTAACACGAAGAAAGAGAACTAGTTTTTTCAGACATATTAGGTGACATATTTGGTGCATAGATACCTTCAGTGGGAGTCATTTTAAATTCACAGAGAATCTGTAAATTGTCAACAGTAGTGGATTGTCTCTCGGCTGATACTGCTGGGGGTTTCTTGATGATAAACACAAAAATGGTTGCAATTAGGTCTACGGTTTTATAAAATCGATTTGCTCTTGATATTTTACTGGCAAAAGAGGGCGGAGTCTGTAGAATCTTGAAAGTTCAACATTGTTGCACATACATTCCTCACAAAAGTAAAGAAATTAGAGGGTATATAAAGAATATTACAAAACTTCAAGAAGACTTGAAACCACTGGAGGTTGACAGTGTATGGGAAAGACTAACAAAGAGTATTTCTTCAATAGGGACTTGGGTTTTCTGACTTAGGGAAAAGTATTTTAGGTCAAATAATTTTTCCAATAGTTGGTATAACAATAATAGTTTTCACAATAATGATTTGGTGAAAATGTTGCAGAAACAAAGGAAAAGGAAGGTCTGAAGTGAATGGAAAAGGAAAGAAAAAGTATGAGGAGATTCAGTTGGAGGAAATGAAAGGAAAATTATATAAAAAGATGAAAGATTTACAAAGCAAAGATGGGGTTAAGAACAGAAAAGAAGGAAAAGAAACTCAGATGTGCTAAAGTTGGCATCCGATTGGGATGGGTAATTTTATGATGGCTCAAAATGCCATCAGAGAGGGGACTGACAGAGCAAGGACTCGTAGAAAAGAGACTTGAATTAAACAATCCGCTCCTTTAACTCACTAACAAGTATTAACAAGCATTTGCAATGCAATAGGTCTCGCATTACTAAAGGTTTGAACTTTTGATGATGCAAATATTAATACATGGCCAATTGCTCAAACTTTCAGGAATGAACGACCTATTGCATTGCAAATGCTTCTTATTCTCCAGTCCTGCTACTCCAATATAAAAAAAATACAAGTCAGGCAAAATTGGGGGCTGTTTATGGAAACAAAAGTGTGCAACATTCCAAATGTTGCACCTTAACTTTTCAGAAAAATTGCAGACTTAGCAGCCGTCAAAAGGGAGCATTGAGCAGTTCCTAACCTGGATAGCAAGCTGGGGCGCAGAAGATGAGTGCCATTAGAAAACAAATGGGCAAACACAGGAAAAGGATAACGCGTGGGCCCACGCGGCCGCCCTTTCCACAGTGCCATGCGATCTGTGTAATTATGATGCGAGGAGCAGGCTAGGCAGTATTTTGAGGCACTGTTTGTGGTGATTAAAATGCTTTGTTCCACTTGGATGGCAAGCTGGCAGATGCGAATCGTACCGCACCAGGCGAAGTGAAGAGGAAGAAACCAGGGAGGGCAGAAGTCAGCAGCTGACACTCTGCGATGAGGGAGGTGGAGGAAATCTGCTCAACCAGTTATATGCGATCCGGAGGGGTAAAGTGGAATGCTCCTGGTACCTAGCGAGAAGGGGGGGGGGGGGGGGGGTGGAGTATTTAAGGTGCTGTACAGATGATCGCTTGGTGCAACATACCGCAAAGCGTTTTGTCGAGTTAGTTACCATTACAAATCTGTCAACTTGGAAAAAACGACTTTGCCATGCGAGAATAAGGGGCAGGGTCTTGAATGGAAAGGGCGGTGCTTGGTGCCGAGCATAGCTCGAGGCACTGCTACACACTCTGAACCAAAAAAAACACAACAATCAAACAAACAAAAAAGCTTCTGAGGCTGCTGCCAATGTCCCGGGGAGCTGTAAACCCTTTAATGGGCTTGCAACAGTCTTCATCTAGACTCTTTCACGTGCTATGTGTATTTTGGTATGAGCTGCACATGGTAAACAGGACTTTCCAGCTTGATGAGTTGGGATAACGTTTTTTAATTCTAACGCATTCTCAGGGTTCCTTACTTCCCCATTATACCCTTAGGAAGTAATGATTGTGACGAGGAGCAATAACATTTTGTGCATTAGCATCTGTAATTGTACTCTTTCATTAAAGCATGATGGCATACAAACGCTTTACAGCCCTTGGGGTCCGCTGGTATAGGGCTGCCACCCCGCACAAGGCACAAGCAAGAGATGTGGGTGGGAGCATTGTCATTTGGAACACCCACATTTTAGCTAAAGAATGATCCAAAATAATCCAGCGATTCATTTCATAATCGTTAAAATGCTGAGCGCGACTGTTAGCAATAGGTTGACGTCCCTGAAAGATGTACAATAACCATGGACATAGTTGGCCCTGTTTGAGGCCTGTCGGCATAATGCAGCTGGCTTAGTTTCGAAGTTATGAAGCCCATGGTATGGCAGATTTTTCGACCTCAAATTACAACCCTCTTTATGGAAGCCTGAGATGTTAGACCATCTGATTGAGGTTCATTATGAAGGCGACGATGAGTTTAATTTGTATGTGAGGCGTGGAGTGTTGTCGCCACGTGAGGGCTTCTGTCGAACGCCACAATATGCCACTGACGTTGCTGTCAGCTTTTCCTGTGTCAAGACGCAAAGAAGGGAGGGTATGGGGGGGACAGGGTCTGCAGGCGGAGCTGAGAACTTGTTTGTCCCAAGTTCAGAGGCTGAATGTATACAGTACTTATGGTGTCGCCACGTGAGAGCTTCTGTCGACGCCACAATGTGCCAATGACATTGCTGTCAGCTTTTCCTGTGTCAGACGTGAAGGGGGCGGGGGGGGGACGTTCAGGGTCTGCAGGCGGACCTGAGAACATGTAGAATGTTGATGAAAAACTACAAATAAATAAACCGGACCCTTGGCATCACAACCAATAAAACACAACCGCCCACTGGGCGGGCAGCCAAGAAAAAGCAAGTGTGGGGACAGCCAAGAAATGGTTCTCTCCGTGTGCCGCAGATTTTCAATTCAATAGGAGCCCATTACAGTCTAATGTGGAATTAATACAATATAAACAGACAGATTAACATTTGTATTTGAATCACAGAGGCTGGATGTATACAGTACTTATTGATAACCTTGAGCCTAACCATGCTGTTAGGCTCAATGATGGGAGGTTGGGATGCATTATCCTCCCGTTCATCTTGCTCAACAGGTCCGGCCTGCAAGGGAGCCGTTTGTGTGGACACACAGACAGATGTAGAAGGTCCGGATACCACCACTGCCGAGGCCAATCCGGAGCAATCAGGATCATTTCCATGTTCGACCTGAGGAGCTTGGAAACTACTCTCGGCATCAGCGCTAGGGGAGGAAACGCGTATGCGAACATCCCTGTCCAATCCAACAGTAGAGCGTTCCCCTGCGTTCCTGGCCTGTGGAACCTGGACGCGAAGGCGTGACATTTGGTGTTTTCGTCGTCTGCAAACAAGTCTATGGATGGACGACCCCAGCAACGAAAAAGCTCTTCTACTACTTCGTCGCTTAGCACCCAGTCTGGCTGATCATCGAAGTGCCTGCTGAGTGCATCTGCCTTGACGTTCAACTCGCCTGGAAGGTGCACTGCCACTACTGTGAGACCTCGAGAGAGAAGCCAATGCCAGATTGCCTGAGCCTCTCGAGATAGTGGGCGAGATCTTGTGCCTCCTTGTTTGTTCAGATAGAACATGGTGGTCGTATTGTCCGTCTGAACCAGGACTGAGTTGGATTTGATCGCTGGTAGGAAAGCTTTGAGAGCCAGGAATACCGCTCTGAGTTCCAGCATGTTGATGTGGTATGTCTGCTCCTGCGCAGACCACTGGCCTTGAATCTGAAGCTGACCCATGTGTGCTCCCCAGCCTTGCAGGGAGGCATCCGTCACTATAGACTGGGAAGGAATGGGTTGGTGAAACGGCACCCCCACCATCACATTCTTTCTCCGAGTCCACCATCTGATGGCCTCTTTTGTCTTTGGAAGAGCACGGAAACGTATCCTGTATCCATTGCGCAGTATATTCAGCACCCACTGATCTTTTGTGATGCTGACACACTCTGCCAGGTGTTGTGAAGCACTTCCTCCCACTGGAGTGGGCAACGGCGTCAGAGGAAGAGTCTGTTCAGGCCTTTCCTCCTCTTGTGGTGTTGGAGGACTGTTGGTGACCTCCTCTACCTCTGCTGGGCTTGCCACGGAACTGGGGTTTCCCTTGAGTTTTGTTTTGGGACCACTGAGGGTTTGAACCCTCTGTTGAGCCCCTCTCCCCCTGTTAGTCTTGAAGCGGTGCTTGAATTCCTTTTTCTGCTCCAAGCCCACCGCCTTCACCGTATCCAGCTCAGTCTTCATTCGGGTCATCTCTTCGTCCGCATGTTCTCCGAAGAGAGCGGAACCCGAAAAGGGAAGATTCAGAATCCGATGCTGAGCATCCGGTTTCAGACCTGTAAGGCGCAACCAGGCCGATCTTCTGGCACAAACTCCATGGGAATAGGAATGAGCCGAAAGCACTGCCCCATCCGCGGCCGTGCTTATCATCTGATTCGCCACCAGACACCCCTCTGTAACAGTTTCTTCAAAGTCCTGCTGGTCCTCTTTTGGTAGCTTGGCTTTGAATCTTTCCATCGAGTCCCATAAGGCTCTGTCATATCGACCCAGAAGCGCAGCTGCACTAGCGACCTTAAGAGTGGAAGCAGCAGAGTTGCAAACCTTTCGACCCCAGGAGTCTTGAGTTTTGCTGTCCTTATCTGGCGAGACTGAAGAGGAACCAGCAACCGCATGTGTCTTCCTCGCCGCTGCGACAATCACAGAGTCTGCTGGAGGGTCAGACTTTACAAACACCGGGTCAGAAGCCGCCGGTTTGTACTTATTCTGAATGCGGGCCGGTACTGCTCTGATTGCTGCTGGGGTTAGGAAAACCTCCTTGACAGGGTCCATAATCCCCGGGACTAAAGGCAGCAGAGGTCTGGAGATGGCCTTCTTGTGTAAAGTTTCAAAAATGACTGTCGTTGTTACTTGAGGGACAGACATCTCGATGTTCAGTTTAAGCGCTCCTCTTTGCAGCACATCCAGATACGTGCCAATGTCATCCACTGGGGAGGACCTGGACGCAGGACTGTCCGTCAACGTCGGGGAGTAGTCCTTCTTGGACGATCTGGTAGAAGAGGTTGAAGAAGTAGACGGAGTACGTCGACGTCTACGGTGAGCATTGAGTCTCCGCTCCCGTGACCATCTTGAACGCTCCTCCAGTCTAGGGGAGCGAGATCTGATCCGATCTTTTGTCCAAGGTTCCTTTCTAGGAGATCGGGATGTTCTGGGAGATCTGTCTGGTGATCTCACGGGCGATTTGCCCCTAGGAGAGCGAGACCTTATCCGACCTTCTATTCGAGGTTCCCCTCTAGGAGATCGGGATCTTATGGGCGCTTTGGTGGGTAGTCTCACAGGGGATTTGCGCCTGGGAGGGCTACGCCTGTCCATCTCCTCCACCAGATCTTGGAGAGGAGACCTTTGGTGTGGGCTGGCATATTTCTGCATACGCTTGGTAGCCCCTTCATCTCGCCAATGGTCCAAAGATCTGTACCATCTAGGTGACAGCCTGATTCGCTCGGCCGACGGATCTGGTCGACGCTCAGGAGTTCTGTGTATAGGGCTTCTGGACCTTGAATGTTCAGTTGAGGAGCCAGAGGACCGATAAGATGAATGATGAGAAGCAGATTCCGTCACCATGATTGCATCTGAATGCCTCGACGTCGAGCGTTCTTTTCTCGCCGTCGAACGCCTTCGAGGAGTAGGAGGATCAAACAATCTCGACCTCGAATGTCCATGAGAGGATCTGTAGTCTCTCGACGTCGAGCGGCGATGAGTAGCCGTCGACGGAGTCCTTTGTCTCGACGTCGAACGGCGATGACCGGCCGTTGACGGAGCTCTCTGCCTCGATGTCGAACGACGATGTCCTGTCGTCGACGGGAGCTTCTCTCTCGATGTCGAACGACGATGTCCAGTCGTCGACGGAGCTCTCTGCTTCGACGTCGAACGGCGATGGTGCCACAAGAAGGACATTTATCAAAGAGTGAAGGCATTCTCAGAAGAAAATGTTCACTAAACTGCTGAAAACAAGCAGTATCTTACTTGACTAGATGTTAGATGTCGAAGTAAGAGTAAAAGTTGTCAAAAATGAGGTATTTTTCTGTCAAAAACCAGAAAAATAGTGGAGCTGTGTAACCAGGGTCCTTCACTGAAGGAGCCGGAAAGAACAACTGACCTAACTGTCACCCCTGGGGCATGATGGGATACAGGGGGTCATGAGTGCCTTAAAGGCACAGTGTCAGTTTATTGCTATTCAGCTACAGGTTAGCTTTTCAGTCTTTTTAGACTGTGTGTTTGCAATGCAGCCTGGGAGCTTCCTATGCTTCCAGTGAGTTATGAGAATTTCTACTGCTTTCTGAGCATTAAAACAATTTCTAAACAATCTTTGGTGTTGTTTCTCATGTTTCTAATGCTTATTATACATGTATGGTGGAAATTCTTCACAGCATATTTCAGCTCTAATGTGATTTGGCTGCTATTGCTTGTTTTTATATATATATTATTTATATATATATATGTATATATATATATGTGGGGCACATATAATATAGTGTTTACGGGGTCCCGCGCATGGGCGGGAATATTCTAATGCTTATGACTATTGATGAGGATCCCCTGGAAGAGAACACGCCTGTGTCTGGGCACGATCATTGCTTCTCCCACGGCCTGTTGGTGTCTATTATGCGCTTGGTGCGGGTAAAAGACATCAATAGGCCATGGGAGGAGCTATACGCGCGCCTCGCGCCAATTGCGTGCAGTCTTTTACAATAAGCGGCATGCAAAGGCCAATGGGGGCACTCAAAGGGAAATGCACAAGCGTGTGCGATTCATAAGTCAGCTAATATTCTCCGTTTTTTCACACACAAAATGTCTCGTGCTGCGCGAGCACTGCTGCGCAGTGTACCACTAGGCGCGAGACCTAAAAACTGTTTTGTGTCAAACTAATGCGCACCACATCAACACACGGGTTAGTGAAGTTTGCTTATGTGTTTACTAATAGTAGTACTATGAACGAAGGACTAAGATGGCTTTAAACAGGAAATCTTTATTGCGCATGCATCAACTGCATCTACGCAGTATGACGAGTCGTCGCTTGGAGGGAAATTCTTGCGTATGAGCAGAAGGCACGTTTTGCATCTTCTTGCTTGAAACTGAATCGAGTGATTTTACTAATGCTAACGCGGGAAAAGAATGAATAAATACAGGGGAATAGAGTATAGATGGGTGGTATGCAGTGAAACCATTTAGTTTTTTTAAGTAACATCTGTCTTTCTGACTTTATCACTAGTGCACATTTGGACCTCTCCTGCATAACTGAAGTAAGCTGAGCCATATGACTGTACTGTACAACTGCGCATGTCTATTGAAAGTGAGCCCAGGTTGATGACACTAATCTGAAACAAAGCCAAGATCGCAAGATGACTTTGCCTGAGAACAAGCGGTGAAAAGTTCAAGCTGAATGGATCTACATGTTGAATTATTACAAATGTTGCAGATTAAATCTGAATGCGGGTTGGAAATAAAGATCATGAATAAAACTTAAGGGGATGGGTTTATGAACAATGGTCTGGCAGAAAAAAAGAACATAAGCATGGTGTGATCATCTTCCCCCTTGCCTGACCAATCAGATTTAGTACTTTTACGATATTGAAACATTAATGGGCGGTACGTGAAGAACGAAAGGTATAATTGAGATAGCTTTAGTTAGTTAGTTAGCACAATTTGAGATGCTGTTGCTGCGGGAGGTGCTGTTGCTGGGAGAAATGCTGTAAGATGCTGATGAATAATTGAATGCAGAGCCTAATATCCTAAATAAATTAGGATTAGAAAGAAGATCGCAGAAGAATCTCGAGGAGGAAGAGTGTGTCAGAGAGGGGTGCAACGCAGTCGTCTGTATTCTAGAGAGGTCATCTATCCTGTCCTGAAGTCTTTGCCGCCTGCTTTTTCCCGGAAGACCCTTACCAGCCCTTTGGCCCGGGGGTTGGTCTTCACACCATTCGTGGTAACTCTAATTTTGTGATATTTGCAGATGTTCTTTTCTCTCTGTCCTCTCCCTTTCTGAGCACTGATCACTGCATGAATCCAAAGTGTATGTTTGATGATTTAAATGAATTTTCTCTCCTACGAATGATGGTGAATGCACTATGTATTTTAGATGGTTCACATGCGCTTTGGAATTAAATAAAAATTTAAAACGTTCCAGATTCTGTGGTTATTTACATTAGGTAAAGAATAAGTTAACTTATGTCATTTTCACCATCAACTAGTTCAACTAATGGTCCATCAACCAGAGGCAAGAACTTTTTGATCAATGAAAGATTAGTCAGGAGTATTGAATAACTAATCTTGAAAACTGTGAAGAAATGTATAAAACTTTGACTCCAGAGGTTTACTCAACTAAGTGTGTGTGTGTGGGTGTTTATGGGCCCAGGTGATTATATGGTATTGGAGTATCTGTTGGTGTGCCGCTGGATCAGAGCCATTGCGAACATTCATGGAACCCATGGGCCTGATGGATCCATGGCGACTACACAATCCCCGAGAGCGACAATATACTTTCTACTCAGCAGTGCAAGGCAGTTACTCTCGCCTAGACCATGTTTTGACACACAGGGGGAGTGAAGGGTGGTTCCGAAACACCAGTCTCAAACCTTGAGGTATCTCGGATCATTCACCGGTGGAAGTGGCCCTGAAGGGTCTATCGAGAAAAAACATACTGCCACTAAGAAAAAACCACTGGGTCTTTAAGAATAAGGATCTAGTTGACCAAATTAGGGAGAGGGCACAATTCTACTTCCAAGAAAATCAAGGGTCAGTGGATTCGGCATGTACCTTATGGGAAGCATTTAAGACAGTGATAAGGGGACATATTCAGGCTCATCTTGGGGGATGTAAAAAAGAAAAAAGATGCAGTGGGATACACAAGAAGGAGAAGTAGCCACGGGGAGACCGGGATTTTAGCAGGGGAAGAAGCTGACCCACCACTCATGTATCATCTTAACATTGAAAAGCAGGAAATGAGAGACCTTGCGGACAACGCCGCAAGATCCACTGCGTTAGCAACACAATGAAGGCTCGAAGTCCTAGGCGATAAGGCTAACAAAATGATCGCATGGTTGGAAAAGAGGGATAGGGAACGCAACTGGATGGCGGATATATGTGACTTTCGGAGGGTAATACACACCACTGGAGAGGGAATTGCGAGGACCTTCGCGGAGTACTGCGAAGGGGTCTATACCTCCAACCCTGCCAGAACCGAAACGTTGAGAACTATTAGTTGAGGTCCAGCTCCGCACGTTGTCAGAAGAGGATAGATTCATGTAGAAAGATATAACAACCGTAGAGATTATAGGAGCCATACAAGATCTGCAGGCAGGGAAAGCCCCCGGGCCTAATGGCCTGTCAGCTGAGCTATTGAAGGACACAGCAAGTGTATTGGCACCGCACCTCCTGAAAATGATTGATGAGGCTAGAGACAGGGGTTTTAAGTAAAGAGATTAGGGAGTGAAGAGGTAGTGTCGTACACTGACACTAGGGTAGATACTCACTCCTCGAATGCTCTGTAGTCAAATCAAAGAGATCCACCATAAAGGGGGGTTGTACATAAAAGTACTGACTGTGTTAGGGAACTGTGTTTCTCATCCTGGAGTGGATGCACACAGTGTTTGCTTAAATACCATGCCAGTTTTTTCTGCACTCCTCACAAACACTCTATTAACTTCTCTATAGAGTGCTGTATTCTCCCTTCATTCCTCTTAATATCTCTGCATTGGAGTGTTTTTTACGTGGTGCTTTACGGCTGTACTGTGGGGACAGTGCTTTTACTATATCACTCACTTTGCATTTGAAAGAGCCGCCGGCTGCAATGCGGCGCTCCGTCTGCAGCCCCACTACAGGGCTCTGACTCCCTTCCTCTTGTGTATCATCATAACTCTTACATTTCCGTGAACCAAGTAGGTTCGGCAATGTCGCACTCTAGTTGCAGGCTCACTACTGGTCTTTCACTCACTTCTGCCTATGTATCCGCATCACCATGGCAACAGGCATGACGCTCTAGCGCATGCCCTCAGAACAATTACTAGCAACCAAGAGGGGTTTGTTTCCGGGTACGTCGGGGCATGTCTCCTCACAGGTGCAGCCACCTAAGGCCAATAAATAGAGCATCCCCGCGGTTTCCTCTCTCACCACGGAGCCGCGGGCCGGCGTCATTTGGAGCGAGGTAGTGTCGAACGAGACGTACGTACGGCATAGCCGTTAAGGAAACCCTTGTGTTGCAAGCTTCGGACATCTACCAGCAATTACCAAAACTTTTTTCCAACTTTAACAGAATTCGTGGGCGACACCCTTCCCTAACCGTTACAGAGGCTCATGGAGCATGATCTCCTACATTACATAGTATGTATTGACCAATGTTTGAAGACATCATTTACATACGAACCTTTTGACAATTACTCTAGTCTCAAAAAATGAATGTGTGTGCTTTCTGTTCCGTGCGTGTGTGTCTCGTTTGTCTCCTTTTTTCCACAGGTCATTGCACTGATAAACCCCGATATTATTAGGACTAAGAATACACTACAGTCACCATGTGGAAATTTTATATTTTTTTATCTATTTTCCTTTTACAGGTTTCGCGTGTTTGCGCATCGGAAAGAGTTATTAATTGTACTTTCTCTTTCAGATTAAAATATTAGAGGTACTATTAGGTATTGTATTAGGTGCATGAAATTCCTGAATTTTTTCTCATTTTTACACTTTTGTATATAGCACACCTACTTGGTTTTATCAACCTGGTGAGTACTGAGGGGATCTTTCAGTCCTGAGAGAAGAAGCCTTTGCTTGGAAACATGTTGACTTTATAGGAGTATCCGCACATTATAGGCAGGACATATCCTCATCACCTTTTTAACAGGTCCAGCCTCGACAGCCTATTAATGTTTTTTAAGTCCATGAGGCCAGGTCCTTTTGAATTCACCTACCTTTATTCACTCCAGACCCTTCCTCTCATTACCCCATCACTACACATAGTATTGTTAGAACAGAGCTCCCGGTTAGTCGTAGGTCGTAGCACGCCCCGTCCCGCAGCAGGCGGGAGAACTCCTATGATGAAGCATGACACCAAGGGCCCTTTTGGTGTGTGAGGGGTATTTAAGCAAACACTGTGTGCATCCGCTTAGAGACAGGGGTTGCCTACCACCAGTCCAGCGAACAGCCACCATTGTGGTAATCCCTAAGGCGGGCAAGCCACCAGAACAATTCATTACCTACAAGCAGATATCCTTGTTAAACATAGAAGTTAAAATCCTGGCCAAAGTCCTGGTGAACCGCCTTTGGGGGATGATCACGACGCTGATACACCCCGACCAGTCCGGATTCATGCCACATCGAAGTACCAGGCTAAATCTGAGATGCCTGTGGGGAGTGATGCACCTGACCAAATCCCACTCGTGGGAGGAAACAGCACTGCTGTCATTGGGTGCACATATGGCGTTCAACAGTATTGAATGGTATTACCTGCTTGAGGTCCTGGAGAGATTTGGGTTTGGCCCCTAATTCCTATCCTGGATCAGGTTATTATATATGAATCCACTGGCTAGGGTGTGGGTGACCGTCTGTCTCCCGATCCTTCACCCTGCATAGAGGAACGAGGCAGGGGTGCCCACTGTCCCCTGTCCTATTCGCGCTGGCGTTGGAGCCGCTCGCTGCATGGGTGAGAGGGGATCCGTTGGTGTCCGGAATAACAGGTGAAGGACAGTGGGAAGAACGCACATCCTTATATACAGACAATGTACTACTGTATGCCACAAGGCCTCGTTTTACAATCAGTAGACTTTTTCAAATATTCCACTTATTCGGGGGATATTCTGGGTATCAAATTCATTGGGATAAGTCCCTCATATTCATGCTCTCGGATGGACCAGCGCCAGCACTCCCGGGAGAGATAAAGCTCCAATCTAAAGATAGCTTCAAATATCTAGGTATTACCATTGCTAAAACAGAAACAAAAGTTGTGAAGGAAAACTTGCAGCCCTAACTAGAATGCCTGAAAAGGGCTGTCGCTCATTGGAGGACTTTTTCGATCTCCTTGATGGGGACAGCGGTACTCTTCAAAATTATGTCATTACCACACGTTATATGTTCTCCAAAACATCCCATATAAGGAACCTGATAAGTTTTTCAGTGATGTGGATAACGAATTGCGGAAACTATTATGGGATGGGGGAGGTGCGAGAATAGTGTTGACCAAACTCCAGAAAGGAGTATACGAGGGTGGCGTTGCGGTCCGGACTTAAAAAAATATTACTAGGCATCACAGCGAATAACAATTAATGACTGGATTTTTGCAGACAGGAATGCCCCAGCACATAGGGTAGGTCACTTGGTGATGGGGCCAAGGGGATATCCAGGTGCACTGTACTGGAGAATAGCAGGAAAACTTATGCCCCAGCATACACAGACGGTGCTAGACATATGGCAGAAGACCAATAAGTTCCTTGGGTGGGAAAATAGGTTGACAGAAGGAAGCCCGCTTTGGGACAGTGATATGTTAGAGAAGGTTGGCAAGCTACGGGGATTTAACAAATGGAAACTGTTAGATATAGCTCACCTGGGGGATGTATGGAGAGGTCAGGCAATAATTTCGTTTGAGGATTTACAGAAGGAATACCAGCTAACAGATAGAGAGAGATATAGGTACACGCAGCTGGGACAAGCACTCCGATGACATATTTGAGAGGGGGAACGAGGTCCAGAGTACGTCCCCCCTGCAGGATCGACTTCTACAAGATCCAATTCAAGAAAAGGCACTATACCTCACATAAAAAAGATTATTAACAATTCACCCGATCCCCTGAAGACTCTGCGAGAAGCCTGAGAAGCAGACATTGGCCTATTGAAAGACGATGATGGGCAGAGGCCATACAAAGCCGAAGGGGGGTAGCAGTCAGAGCGAGATTTAGGCTAGTCCAGCTATGGATCCTTCACAGATCCTACTCCACAAGCGTAGTCATGCACAAGCTAGGACGCATCCACACAGACCTATGCATACGGGGCTGCGACCAGAGATTCACCTTTTTCCACTCTATCTGGGAGTGCCCAGTTATAGAACAATACTGGTGAAAAGTAATACAAGTTATGTCAGAAGTCCTTGGGCAGGAAAAACCCATAGATGCCAGATGGCACATACTATGTGTAACAGGCGAGCAGACATGGCCGAAATACCAGAGAATTTGGATATTGGTGGTGGCAATGGTGACCAAGAATATTGCCAGGGCGTGGGGAGCGGCCCACTCCCAGAGGATGAGTCAATGGAAAGCCGATCTTGACTCGTGCAGCACAGCTGAAAAGATTTGTTTACGATGGGGGGGCATATAGGGATCCTTGAGGTTGGGAGGGAAGATACTGAGACCGAGAACAGGTGGGAAAAGAGGGTTCCCGATCAACGTGTTACGGTGATGAGATCCAGAATAACTGTTATACTATTGGTTTATTGACTCAGATATGTATGCTTCTTTGTTCACGTTGCCAAATCTCCTGTCAATGATATACTGTACACTGCAACTGACGAAATTTTAATAAAAAGATTTTTTTTAAAACATATACTATTTCCTATCAAGATTCATCATTACTTCATCCTATTCTACCTGTATCCTCCTACCACGTATGAGTATTTTGTACCATTATCACCATATGAAATGTTTATATATTTTCTACCTCTTTACTTTTATTCTTCACACTCCATTATCTTCAACTCATTATTTCAAAACACACTAAATCAATTAATTGCTATTCAACATGCCTATTAATAACTTACATGTTTACTGGGAGGCATAGGTGGCTTTGACTCCTGTGAGGAAGCAAGATCTTCAGTAATTGCACTGTGTTCGAGCTGCTCCGTTGGATCATGGCTTCTGCTTTCAGCGGGGAGGCTACCCAGCTCCTCCGGGACTGAGCTTTCACTGTGCAGGCGGGAGGAAGGGATAGGGGACTCCCTTTCATTGCCTATTGTAGAAAGTGATAAAGGAGACATAATTTTCACAAGTAGAGGTAAAACAATAGCATTTGTAAGTACAGTTAACTTTTTGAAATGGCAGCATTATGTTGCTTTTAATAGGAGTGATTCTAACTAAACAGGTGCCTCTCTGTTGGCAGACTTGGCAAATTAAATCAATGTTGGATCACTATCCGATCCTGTCTCCACTGATATGAAAAAGATCTCTAAAATACCCACATTCCCCTGACTCAGCAAACCTTACTATATATTCACCATTCCAACAGTCCTGATGAACATTTTCACTATCCGTATTCCCCTCACACTACAAGGGTTTTTGAAATATTTTCACTCGTACCTCACAACAAAAAAATTTCACAATCTCCATTTCATTTGGATTATACCTGGCTAATCCTACCCTCATGGTGAAGTGCTGCAACACTGAGAATATGATTATTAGTATAAGTAATTTAGGTATCATAAGTCAACAGACTGCTGCCCATTAAAAATATATTGAGATACATGTACCTGACAAACTTGCCTAGGATCTTTGGCTTTCAAACTGTTTGACACACAAAATGCATCCATTCCACACTCAAGACCAGTCTATTTCAACTTTAACCTAAACACCATGCCTGCCATTTGCATGTGGTCTACAGTTCCTACTTATTCCAGCCTGACCCATTAACACTGAAGATGCCCGGGTTTTCCCACTCACCGTTCTTCAAGCCAACAGAAGCCTCACTCTCCCTAGAACCTACTTATTGCAAGCCGCAGCGAGCCTACCTAGCAGCGGACCTGCCAAAGGAGCACTAAAGGCAAGCCCAATTGCACCCATCCGTGCCTGGACCATGCCCAGCACCACGACCCCTGGCACTCCAAGATAACCCATTGCCGAGCTCTACACCCCTGACACCGCAACCAACACTGGCATCATGCTCCATGATACAACTTTTCACCTGCACCCACTGCCACTTCACCTGCCACAGCACACACCAGCCCACGGACCAGCCCCACCCTGAACACACCACAGACATCACTTGAACAAAAACACCAACTCGGATGAGAACTTCTCAACACACGCTCACTGCAAACATAGCTCGGAGACTTTGGGACCTCATCTCAGCTCTCATACCGGACATCCTCTTCCTCACTGACACCTGGCTTAACCCCACTTATGAGCCTGACACTGCCACTGCAACATTTGAAGAATACAAGATCACCCACCAATACCTCATCAACATGCCTGGCGGAGGGATCGTCATCATACAAAAAGAATCCATCCGATGCACCACAACAAATGACGACAATATCTCAGCAATGGAATACCTCAACTTCCGACTCCAAACAAACAGAAAAACTACCATCAGGGGCACCCTCGCCTACCATCCTCCAGGACCTCACCCAACCTTCTGCAACTTCATAGACGACTTAATCGCCCCTCTTGCCGCAAACTCCAAGAACTATGTTTTCCTCGGCGACCTCAACTTCCATCTTGACGACTACAATGACATTAACACTACCAACCTCCTTGACAGCATGAACAACATCGGACTCACCCAACTCGCCCACGACCCCGCACACACCGCAGGGCACATGCTAGACTCCATCTTCACCTCCAGCGACCTCATCAGGCACAGCCAAACCATGGAACTCACCTGGACCGACCACTCCATCTTCCACATCAACTACTCACTGACCTATGCCCTCAGTCTGCCCAAAGCCCCCCACCGCAGCTTGAGCCAAGTCTCAAAGGACAGATGGATCAATGCTCTCAACGTGACCCACCCCATCTCCCCAACAATCTAGACCAGAGCGTCAAAAACGTAAAAAACTGGATCACCATGTGCACAGATAGAGTCACTCCTATTGGCAACAACACCCACAGAAGATCCACAATGCAGGCTAGCTGGTACCCTGAAGACATCAAAACCGCTAAATGACACTGTAAACAACTGGGAAGGAGATGGAGCACAAGCAACGACACAACCAACAAGATCGCCTTCAAGACAGCCCTCAACCTCTAACACAGACAGTTGAGAGCATCGAAGGAAAAGGCCTTTGCCTCAAGCATTGAATCAAGCTCAATAACAGCAAAGTACTCTAACATCGTAAAAGAATTAGTCAACCCCTCAGCTTCAACAAGCTACATTACCTCCCCACAGGAACTCTGCGACAATCTTGCAAACTTCTTCCACGAGAAGATCAGCAACACCTACTAAAACTTCAAACCCCAGCCAAAGACCACCCACCAACTTCTTCAAGCAACACAACAACTCTGCAGACATCTGACTAACCAATTGAAGCAAGGTCGCCCCACAGGACACTGCCTCTACCATGAACTCGGTCCAATCAGGGGCCCCAACCGACCAATGCCCTCACCACATCTTCAACTTAGGTGAAGCATGAATCAGCCAAGTACTCATCATCTTCTTTAACGCCTCAATTGCCAGGGCCACCTTCCCCTCCCCAAAGCCTGTAAACATGCAGAAGTCAACACCCTATAAAAAAAAAACATTGGCAGACCCCAGCAAACTCAACAACTACGGACCGATCTCCCTAGTCTGTTCCAAGCCAAAGTATTAGAAAAAGCCATCAATCAACAACTCTCCTCACATCTGAAACGAACCTCCTGCTCAACTCCTCCCAATCTGGATTCTACAGCTACCACAGCACTGACATAGCCCTCACCACGGCTACTGATTGAGTCCTACTTGACTGAGGAGACACGGCTCTGATACTCCTAGGCCTCTCAGCAGCCTTCGATACAATCTCCCAATACACACTCATCTCAAGGCTGCACAACATAGGCATAAAATGAGCTGCTCTCAGATGGATTGCCTCTTTCCTTACCGGAAGAACAAAAAAAGTCAGACTTTCCCCCTTCACCTCCGAACCCAAGGAAATCCTCTGTGGAGTACCCAAGGGATCCTCACTCAGCACGACCCTCTTCAACACTTATATGAAACGTCTGCCAGCATCACCAAAACCGACAGACTCAACAGCTGATCCTACACCGACAAACAACTCATTTTCTCTCTCTTCAAAGACCCCACCAACTTCCACAACTGCATGACAGACATTGCCAACTGGATAAAGGACAACTGCATGGAGCTTAAGATGGACAAGACAGAGGCACTGATTTTCGGATACAAATCTCCCCCCATGGCCCTCAGAACTCTGACGTACTCCCACCCCCACTGACCACGCTAGGAACCTAGACATCATTCTGAGAAGGTTAACCATGCCAACTCAGGTCAACTCCATCTCCATCCTCTTCGTCCTCCACATGCATCGTAAGATATCGAAATGGATAGCCCAAAGATGTACTATCAGCCAGACAATAATTTCCAGCAGGCTGAACTACGGCAATGCTCTCTATGCAGGGATTGGAGCTCACCTCCTCTGATGACTACAAACCATACAGAACGCAGCAGTCACACTCGCCCTGGATATCCCTAGCTGAACCCACTTCATCCCCTATTTCAGCGAACACCACTGGCTCCCTGTACAGAAATGATGCTAGTTCAAGCTCTTGACCCATGCTTACAAGGCCATATACAACTGCGGACCCGTCTACTTGAACCACAGCCTGAACATCCATTATCTCAGCAGATACCTCTGCTCTGCATCCCTTTCTTTAACACTCACCCCCCACATGCAGAGGTTGCTCCTTCTACTACCTACCAGAGAATATGTGGAACAAGCTACTCTCACCTATGGTCTTCATCACTTCTGGAGATCCGAAAGTACCTCAAGACCTGGCTATCAACTGGACCCTGTATACCCTCATGCGTGGCAAGTAGCGCTTTACAATCTACTGGCTGATTGAAGTGAAATTTATTGTGGGGAACAACCTCTCCACTGAGAAACCGACTGAAGAAAAAAATAATTGGAGCACTAACAACACTTAAAATGGCAGCAGATCTTTAAAAAAAGGAATCCCTCTGACAATTTACATTGACTGTATGGAACTTTGTTTCTTATTTTATTTACAGAATCGCTAAGGAGGGATTATGGAGTGTTCATGGTGACTGCCTCTGCTGCAGGAGAGACTGATGTTTGATTTAAAGAGGTCATCTTAGCAGCAGTCCATTTGATAGTTTTTTGCAATCAAATACACATGGGGAAGTGGTCTATCTGGTAGTCTGACTAGTGCATTTATTGCAGTATCTGAAAGACTCATCTGAGGGGATGCCTATAAGCTGCTCTGGCATCTTCACGGTAGCTTTTAATGCCATACCTGTTTACTCTGACTTGAATACAGTAGGCTCAATTCCCCAAAAATATGCAGAAGTACTCCCAGCAATTTTCTCTACTTCAGGAACATACACCCAATTTTTTAGTATTTATATTCTCAGTGTGACGTCTGGAAAGCTGCACCATTCGCAGCTTTCAATGTATGATAAAGAGAAAGTCATAGGGCTTTTTCCAACACTGGTATTCCAAGTATGTTTTTTTTCTTATCACCCAGGAAAGTGAATGAATACAGCTCACTGCAGTGACAAATCTCCCAATAATCAGGGGAGCCAGAGTCACAGATGAGGCTGTAAATGCAAAAAAATGTAAAAATCTTTGGGTGTGTCGGGCCCTAAATGTATTGAATGGGTTAATTTATTATATACTGACCCTTGTGCCCGAGTGCGCTCAGGTAGAGCGGTCTCAGACCTATTTAGCCTATACAGGGATACCAGACAGGGCTGCCCTCTCTCACCACTCCTATTCACGCTTGTGATGGAGCCTGTGGCTGAGAGACTTCGAGGAACAGTGGTCACATGGGGATTAGTACATGGAAGACCACCCATATGGTCTTCTTTATGTGGACGATGCCCTGATATACCTTCGTCGTCCGGCCCACTCTGTACCCATGCGAGTGATGCAGTCAATTTCTAGTGGGCACCTTGCACCAGTCTAATCGACCCTTATTAATGGTGGTTGTAAAGTCAACCTTATAGAAAGCTATCCTAGGGGGAGCTGTGACGAGCAGTCTTCAGGCTAAGACTTCGGAGAGCGAATTAAGCTAGTTGTTTTACCAATTATAATCCCTTGAGTACCAAATGAAAGTACACCACACAAGGTCCATATCAAATATATATGTATTTATTTTAAACACAACCCCTCTGCACTCTTTGTAAGGTCAGAGGGCAAAGTCCATTACAAGGATCTCAATTAGCATACGATAAGTTGCACAGTATACGTTTTGCCCTAGGGGCCTCACAAACCATATACTAAAATAGAGGCATAAGAACCACGTCTGAGATAGAAAGCAGGCCTAGGGAATCACTGGGGCTTCTAGGAACAACCAAGGGTTAGAAAGTAGGAGGCCCACGGGAGACGCGTGCAGTGTCTAAACAAAGCTGCAGGTTACCATTGACTTTCTATGGGAAACAAACAAGTTACAAATTTTCAATTTAAGAATACTTCCGGATTGACTACGATGGAGCCCTTTTAGACTAAGACACTAGGAGGGCCAATACCCTTGAGACTACAGAGTACTCGTGTTACCTCACCCACGAAAGCCGGGTGCATAGGTGTCTTTTGATGTCGGGTTTCGGCGTCGATTTCAATAGAGAGCTGCAAAGAAGTGCTGCATGCGTCCAGAGGAAAAATGTCCAGGTGGATCGAAGATCTGAAGAACCTGAAAGCAGAAGGGACAGAGTCTGGGTCACTTGCCAATGACCAGGATGGCAATGGAAAGCTGCCAGCCAATGTAGGGTGATTCAGGTGAAAAGGTGAAGCTTGTCTCTTCACCCACGAGGTCCAGGAGGTGTCGACGACTACCAGGAGCTGGATTTGAACTGTCCCACGAAGGATCTAGTTGACTGAGGTGTCGGTATCCGGATTGGACCCAACAAGCCTTGGTAAATGCAATCCACGCAGGATGTCGAGATTGGCTTCGTTGCAGACCAGCAAGGACTGTGGAGCTTCTCCTTTGTAGGGAAGCGGGAGCAAGCATGGAGCAACCAGGAAAGCAAGTTGGATTCAAAAGTAAGTCTTCCGGGGGCTCACTAGCCAAAGGACTAGGAACCGGGAAGACGCATTGAGCTGAAATGCAAAATCGGGGTCCACGGGACACTCGTGGAGTGTGGGCCTCTGAGCTTCGGTGCAAATGGTGCTCGGGGCTGGGGCTTCAAGCACCCCAATGCACAACTCCGGGATACCTCGGGAAGTGAGTGCAGCTTGCAAAATGCAGGGTGTCCGGGAGTTCCGGTCCCACGTCTCTTGTGTCCGCCACGGGTCTCAGCTTGGCTGTGAGCGAAGGTCGGGGTCAGAGATGTCTGGAAGTCCGTGTCCTGTGTCGCAGATTCTTCGGGATCCGGCGGGAGCCTCAAAAATGCAGACCGGCAAAGTTGCTGTTGGTGCATGTTTGAAAAGGGTGGTCACTCCTTGACCACAAGGGAGATGTCTTCCGTCTTCCAGTCGAAATGGAATGTCGAAGGTCCAGGATTTATGTTTCAGAGTTTTGTCCAGGGTAATCTAAAGTCCTAGGGACTGGGATCCTATACTTATTCTAAGTTTAGGGGCTGAACTACCTTTAAGGTCCCTCCTATGGGTGGACCTGGGAAGGGGGTGGTTGGACCCCTTTCCCTTTGTCCAGTTTCGTGCCAGAGCTGGGCAGAGTGCCCCAGCAACCGGTTTGAACTGGGAAATGCATGGAGCACCTAGTGTGGCTCAGGCAGTGTCTAGAAAGCATTCACTGAATGCAGCCCTCCCTGCCCCAATTCACAAAAGCCTGTCTGGGGAGGTGCCAGCACCTCCCTGGACAGGAAACCTATTGTCCAGGCCTCCCCTGCCGGAGTTTCATCCAGCAGCAGGAGGGTAGACTTGAGTCTGTGGCAGCAGCATCCATTTTGTGATGCTGAGGCTCTGTTTACCTTTAACCGGGTTTACCAGTAACTACATGTCTTCTCCCTCTAGAACGGTGGAATGCTACCCCCGCCGCCGGAGGGGGTGGGGGGGGGAGGGTGGAGGGGGGGGGGGGGTAAGTATTCCAAATTGTTTGACACCTTACATGACATGTTTTGATAAAGCCAAACCAAAGTTAGCATTAACCCCGAGGATTATAATGCACTTAAGAGTATATGGTATGGCTAGTTGTTATTGATTATGACTTGATAGGAGTCATTTTTAATGTGGAAAAGCTTACAACCAGGAATAAAGAGTATCAGCAGCAAGTAAGCTTTACCAATTTTTATTGGTGAGGATTTTGTTTTCGTTCTCACGGGATCCGTGAGCACGTGGATTATTTTCACACATATAGAAAAAACATTCACATTTAGGTTTCTTCCTTTTGTTTTCATTGGGTTGAGGCTTTTTGCCTTAAACACACATGCACATTTTCTTTCAGGAAAGAAGGTAACCAATGATGATAAGCTGGTTTCCTGGCGAGTACCAGTCAGGTTCCCCCTATGGTGTTGCTACCATGAGATGCCTTCTTTGCTCTTCACATTTTTTCTGTGTATGAAAGGTCTGTGGATGGCAGCTTGCCTAGGGTGCACCTATGCCCTGGGTACCTAGGGTACACTATACAGGGGCTCACAAGGTTGACCCAGTAACCAATCTGGTATGTAACTAAAGTACATTGTATCAATTTAGAGAGAGAACATCTAGGCCGTGGGCCTGAGTAGCAGGGCCACAGCCAGACTAAAGTCGAAAAACCAGAGAATCACAGCAAAAAGTGGGGGTAACCATAGGAAGCAGACCCTACTCTCCTACACAACCCCCCTCCCCCCCAAAGCAGGGACATTAAACTAACCTTGACCAGTTGAGTCTTCATGTTCTAAGTGGAAATATCTGGAGAGTCCATCTGCATTGGCATGGTTACTCCCAGGTCTATGTTCCACTGTAAAGTCCATCCCTTGTAGGGAAATAGACCACCTGAGCAGTTTCGGATTTTCACCCTTCATCTGTTTTAGCCACAAGAGGGGCTTATGGTCTTTCTGAACTTTGAAGTGAGTACCAAACAAGTATGGCCTCAGCTTCTTCAGTGCCCAAACCACAGCAAAGGCTTCCCTCTCAATAGCTGACCAATGTTTCTCTCTAGGGGTCAGCCTTCTGCTAATAAAAGCTACTGGCTGGCGTTGACCATCTTTATTCAATTGTGATAGCACAGCCCCTACCCCAACTCAGAAGCATCTGTTTGAACAATGAATTCTTTGGAGTAGTCTAGACTTTACAGAATTGGTGCAGTGCACATGACCTGCTTCAGGTCATCAAATGCCTTTGGACAGCTGACTGTTCACTGAACTTTCTTAGGCATTTTCTTGGAAGCCAAGTCATTAAGGGGTGTCACAATGGAACCATACCCCTTGACAAATTTTCTGTAATACCCAGTCAGGCCAAAGAAAGCTCTGACCTGAGTCTGGGTGGTTGGAGCAGTCCAGTCCATTATGGTCTGGATTTTGCTCTGCAATGGTTGAACCTGGCCTCCACCTACAAGGTGGCTCAGATATACAACCTGACTCTGCCCTATCTGGCACTTTGTAGCCTTGATAGTTAGGCCTGCCTTTTGCAGGGCCTCCAAAACATTTTTCAGGTGGATCAGGTGATCTTCCCAGGTGGAGCTCAAGACAGCCATATCATCTAGATAAGCTGCACAGTAGTCATCCAGGCCTGAAAGGACTTGGTTCACCAACCTTTGAAATGTGGCAGGTGCATTTTTCAGACCAAAGGGCATTACCACAAATTGATAATGTCCACCAGGGGTTGAAAATGCTGTCTTTGGCTTTGCATCATCAGCTAGTCTGATCTGCCAGTAGCCAGCTGTCAGGTCAAATGTGCTCAGAAATTCGGCAGATGCCAACCTGTCTATGAGATCATCTGCCCTAGGTATTGGATGGGCATTTGTCCTAGTCACAGCACTGAGACCTCTGTAGTCGACACAAAACCTCATCTCTCTCTTACCATCTCGAGTGTGAGGTTTAGGCACAAGGACTACTGGACTGGCCCAAGGGCTCTCTGAGGGTTCAATGACTCCCAATTTCAACATCTTCTGGACTTATGTCCTGATACAGTCCCTGACCTGATCAGGTTGCCTGTAAATCTTACTATAAACAGGCAGACTGTCCCCAGTGTCCACTTCATGAGTGCACCAGGTAGTCTGACTTGGAGTTAGTGAAAACATAGGTCTGTAGGCCTGCAGAACTTGTCTTCAGTCATTCTGCTGTTGGTCAGTGAGGCTGCCTGCCAAGGCTACACCATCAACTGAACCATCATCAGGGTTCTGAGAGAGCAGGTCTGGGAGAGGGTCACTCTCTTCCTCCTGTCCTTCATCAGTAGCCATGAGCATGCCCATGTCTACCCTGTCAACATATGGCTTCAGTCTGTTGACATGAAGCACCCTGTGGGCGCTCCTGGGAGTTCCAAGGTCAACCAGATAGGTGACTTCTCCCTTCTGTTCAACAATAGTGTGGGGTCCACTCCACTTGTCTTGGAGAGCTGCTGGGGCCACAGGCTCCAACACCCACACTTTCTGTCCTGGCTGTTAAACAGTCATCACAGCCTTTTGGTCATGCTAGGCCTTTTGCAATTCCTGACTAGCCACAAGGTTTTTGGATGCCTTTTTCATGTACTCAGCCATCCGGGAGCGGAGACCAAGTACATAGTCCACAATGCCTTGTTTGGGAAGTTTGAGAGGTAACTTCCTTTAATCCTTTACCAGACAAAGGGGGCCTCTTACAGGATTCCCAAACAAAAGTTCAAAAGGGCTGTAGCCAACCCCTTTTAGTGGGACCTCTCGGTAAGCAAATAAAAGGCAGGGCAGTAGGATGTCCCATCTCAGCCTGAGCTTTTCAGGGAGACTCTTAATCATGCCCTTTAAGGTCTTGTTGAATCTTTCAACTAGACCATTGCATTGTGGGTGATAGGGTGTGGTGAACTTATAGTTCACTCCAGACTCCTTCCACACTGCAGTCAGGTAACTAGACATAAAGTTTGCACCTCTGGCTGATACAACCTCCTTAGGGAAACCCACTCTTGAGAAAACTCCCAAGAGGGCTCTTGCCACAATAGGTGCTGTAGTGGTCCTAAGTGGAATAGCATCTGGTGGCATAATCCACTACCACCAGAATAAACCAGTGCCCAGAGGCTGTTTGGGGATCCATTGGTCCAACAATGTCAATCCCTACACGTTCAAAGGGAACCCCCACCACAGGTAGTGGTATAAGGGGGGCCTTTGTAGTGCCACCTGATTTGCCACTGGCTTGGCAGGTGACACAGGAGCGACAAAACTCCTTGGTGTCTTCTGACATGTGAGGCCAGTGAAAGTGAGGGACAAGCCTGTCCCAAGTCTTGTTCTGGCCAAGATGTCCTGCAAGGAGAATATCATGGGCTAGTGTCAAAAGGAAGCCCCTGAATGCCAAAGGTATGACCAACCTCCTGGAAGCTCCAGGCTTGGGGTCTCTAGCCTCTGAATACGGGAGCCCTTCATCCCAATAGACTATGGGTTCCACTAGCATTCCCTGCAGCCTCAGCATCAGCTTGCTGTCTGAGGGGCTCAAGAGAAGGGCAGTCCAACTGCGCCTGCCTCAGATCTGCCCTGGAAGGTCTCCCTGTCTCAAGAAACTCAACCTGATCAGGTTCAAGCTCTTCTAGGAAAGTTCCTTCTTCAGGCTCACAATCAGCTTCCTCAGAAGGCTGATCCTCATCCCGAGGCAAGGGGGAAGGCACTGCCTTGACCCTACTGCTTCTCCTCCTGATAGGCAACTGGTCCATTATTCCAGAATCCAGTGCCTGTTCAGTGTTGCAATTTTTGACCTGTGACCTAGTCATAGCAAGCACATGTGCTGAGATGCCTAACATTTCTGCATGTGGCCTATACTCCACTTCAGACCAGGCTGAAGTCTATAGGTCATTGCCAAGCAAACATTCTACATGGAGGTCTGAGCTAACAACAACCTTCTTAAGGCCAGTTACCCCTCCCCAGGAGAAATTAACAACTGCCATCTCATTTTTTGTTTTTTTTTGTTTTTGGAAGACCTTTATTGTGCACAATATTGTTATCATACAGTGTACATTTCGTGGCATTCAAGGGCCGGTCAGGCCATAAATAGTCAAGCAGATCCTTAATTGGATGACACAGCCATTGAGCCGGTAACCCGGGGGTCCGGCGGCAATATCCATAGACATGTATGTACAATAATCTGGTATTCAGTTGTATAAATAATAGGTCTGCATTTTATCTTTTATTATCAACATAAACATTGCAGGTTTAGTCAAGCATTAGCGCTGTTGTAATCAGCGCTCAAGTCCCCACTGAGGACCTGGGAATCCGCTGTGGTTAAGCAATAGTGGGGGAGCTGTCGATAGGTGGTGTTTCAGACGTGTGCGTATATGCTGACGCGGGTGTGGCAAAACGTGTAGTGGTATAGCTCACTGAGGCATAGGAGCAAACGGTTAAGCTTGGCGTAGCTTGTTTGCAGCCATTGTGTGTGGAGACCAGGATATCCGGTAGTGTGGTATATATGCATCTCTCCAGTGTTGTGATTAGGAGGTCGCAAAATAAAAGACGGGGGGTGATTGTAGGTGTACGGCATATCCTGGTCGTGGCCAATGTGGGTGGGGTTTCGGTGCGAGCCCGCATCTTCCTGCAGTCCTTGGGCGGCAGGCGTCGTGCGTTCAGTAAGGGGATTGTTTCTTGCTAGCTATTTAATGCATCTGTTGTCATCGTCTGCAATAAGGGAGGGGGCCTGGTCGGGAAACATGACCAGTGAACTAACTGTTCCCTATGCCTATGCAACAGTGGGAAAAAAAAGAGAAACCCCTGTAAGTGGGGAGGCAAGTGAGGTGAGGGGGGGGGGGGGGGGAGGAGATCAACGTGGGTTCCTGTGGGGGGTCAGCTGGTGTGAGGCGAGTTGCAGCAGGGTGTTCCGTATTGCGGGAAAAGTGGGGGGGGGGGGGGAGGGCCGAGGTGGGGGTGGTGGTGGGTGCGCTGCGTGGAGTAAGAGGCAAGTGTATGGCGGAGAGACGTAGTGTTCAGTACCCGCGGGGGTGGGGCTTAAGGTCTAGGGCCTAGGGAAGCAAGGGACATGGGGGAAGAGGATGTAGAGCTGCAGTCACTGTGGTCGTTGGTTGGCGTCGTAGTGGCGACGGGGCCTGTTGCTTTAAGTTATCCCTTGCTCCTGGCAGGTTCGCTGAAATGTCTTAAGGAGGTCATCCCAGAGCTGAGCAATGGGGAATTTTCGAAGTCCTGCGATTTCCTCCAGGAGGAGGACCGTGCTTTCCACCTGCGCCCAGTTGGTAAAGGAGGTGTACCAGTGTCGGATGTGTGGGGGGGTCGTGGCTTTCCAGTGTTTAGTAAGGAGGCGTTTTGCCGTTATGAGACCCATATCCCAGAAGCGCGCCTGTACTTTATTGAGTTTCGTGCGCTTCTACAGTCCCAGGATGCACGTCTCCCACGTGTGGGCCATCTGTTCGTCAGTGTTGTGTGTGAGTAGCGCTGTGACGTCGTCCCAGTATGTTCGTATGTCAGGGCAGTGCCATAGCATGTGCAAGAGGTCTGCCCCATGTAGGGAGCAGCGTTGACAAGCAGCAGTCGTAATAGCGAAGTACCTGTTAATTTTGTCGGGCGTGAGATAAGCTCGGTGTAAAATGTAGAATTGAATGATTTTAAAACAGGGGTTGCGTGGAATGTTCGTCGGTCCAGCCAAGATCATCTCCCATTCCTTTTCAGTCCAGTCCCGTCCCCGGTCTGCTGCCCATTTTTCCCGCAGCTGCATTGTGGACTGTTGCGAGTGTGCCTGTAGGGCTTGCGCTAGCCAGTGTATGATGTGTGAGCCGTTGCCCATAACATGCAGATATTGCATAAAGGTGTGCATCGGCAGTTCCTCTGTCATGTCGCCCCAGGAGGCAGTAAGCGTACGCAAGAGGGACGCATGTAGCAGGAACTAGCCAACTGGAAGGCCTGTGCCAGCCGCTAGATCCGCAAAAGTGAGCAGCTCTCCATCCGCATATAGATCACTGAGCGTGTCCATGCCTGCTTGCGTCCAGCTGGTCAAGCGAGTCTCAGTTAGCGCTCCTGTCGGGCCGGGAGTGGCCAGTAGGGGCAATATCGGGGCATATGGCGTTGTTGCCCGGGTGAGTCGCAGACATCTCAGAAAGCACTTGCGCGCTACTGCGAGGTGCAATTGGGAGGGGCTCGGGTTAGCGAATGGAACAGCGTGCAAATTTGGGTTTGCGTCCAGGCAGCGGTGTCCGAGGTAGTGTCCTCCAGATGGTTGCCGCTTAGCCACCCGTCACCCATTGCAGTTGTGCCGAGAGGTAGTACAACTCCATGTTGGGAACCGCTAGGCCTCCCGAATCAGTGGGCATGTACAGCTTGGTCAGTGCCACTCGGGGGCGGCCCGCATTCCAGATGAGGCTGCGCAGCAGGACCTCCAGGTCGCGAAATATTTTATTGGGCACATACGTGGGAATATTGGCGAAATAGTACAGCAACCTAGGCAGCACAATCATTTTGGTCAGTGCTATTCGGCTAGGAACATTGAGGGGTAAGGTGTTCCAGAAGCTGATTTGTGCCCTAATTGAGGCGATCGTCCGCAGGAGGTTCCCCTCCAGGACGTCTATTGGGTCCCGATAGATTTGTATCCCTAGATATCGAAATGTGGTGGGGTACCATTGTAATCTCCCTCCGCCCAGGTGGATGTCGCACTCAGGTGTGTCCGGGCTGAAGGGATAAGCCCCCGATTTAGCCCAGTTGACTCGCAGACCCGACATCTCCTCAAATGTCAGGAAGACGTCAGTTAGAGAGGCAGGGACATCAGTTATGTCTCTAACGTACAGCAGTAAGTCATCTGCGTAGAGTGACACTGCATGTAGGCCGTCCGCCAGTGGTATCCCCCATTCAGGTCCCTGGGTCCTGAGAATTGTGGCTAGGGGTTCCATGGCCAATGAAAACAGTATGGGTGATAGGGGGCAACCTTGTCTAGTGCCTCTTCGCACTCGGATAACGTCCAAGAGCAGTGAGCCCGTGCGGACCCGAACTGTTGGTTTGTCATATAGAAGGCCCACCATAGCTTCGTAGTCTCCCCCTAGCTGGTACTTCTCAGTAACCGCTCTCAGGTACGGCCACTCAACCGAGTCAAAGGGCTTTTCCAGGTCTAATATCAGGCATCCTGCTCTGGGCCATTGCTGGACAGCATACTTCTGTATCCGGAAGAGGCGGCGGATATTGTGGGAGGTGTGTCGCGCCGGGACAAAACCGTTCTGGTCCTGGTGTACCAGTCGGGGTATGTAAGGGGCCAGTCTACGGGCCAACGTGGAGGCCAGTATTTTGTAGTCCGTGTTTAGTAGCGCTAAGGGACGGTAAGAGCCCATCCGTGTGCTGTCTTTGTCAGGTTTAAGGATAGAGACCAGAGTGGCCTCATTCAACGTTGGGGGCAAGGCCGCGTCTTCCGCCGCAGTGGCGTACATTTTCAGAAGTTCCGGAACGAGGATATCGGAGCTAGCCTTGTAGAATTCGGCTGGGAGCCCGTCCGGTCCCGGGGATTTGCCGTTGGACAAGTTAAATATAGCTTTGCGGATTTCATCTGGGTCGAGCGCGGCTCCCAGTTCGTCCTGCTGGGCAGTGGTGAGCTGTGGCATCTGCAGAGGGGACAGAGTCAGCACAAGTCGAGGAACCTCAACCATGATGCTTTGCGCTCAGTGGGGCGGAAAGGTAGTCAGCAATGTCAGGGCAGGGGCTTTGTAGCCGGGAGCGATATAGTGTTTCATAGTGGGTGGTGAACGCTTCGTGTATATGGCGCTGAGTGTATAGTAAGCCCCTCCCTTCCGCATGTATTGCCGTTACTGGGGTCGAGCGATTTTCCTGCGATATCAGCCAGGCCAGGAGTTTGCCAGGCCTGTCACTCAGGTGGTGCGTTCTCGCCGAGTGCACTGCGTAGTTGATGTTGCGTAGTCGTTCCAGTAGGCGTGCATGTTCTGCTTGCGCCCCCTGTAACGAGTCAGCATCTCCCCCAATAGCCGCCTCCTCCTCTCTGTCGAGCAAGTCAGATTCTAGTCTAGTTAGGTCGCCTTCCAATTGGTGCCTTACGTGTCCCTGTGTTCTCAAGCAGTGGCCTCGGATCACTACCTTGAAAGCGTCCCATTCTACCTGGGGGGAGGACGCCGTATCTGTGTTGTCCTCGAAGTATTGGGCAGTGCGTGTGAGGAGGGAGTCACGGAAGGTCGCATCGAGCTGTGGTGTGGGCTGTAGTCGCCAGGTGGGTACGGGGGGCGCGGGCGTTCCCAGGATATAGAGAGAAAGTGTGGGTTATGGTCCGAGTGCGTGCGGCCCATGTATCGCACATCTGTTACTAGAGGTAGGTGTTCAGTGGATGCCATGACCCTGTCAAGGCGGACATGTAGATCGTGGGCGCCAGAATAATAGGAGTAGACCCGCGTTCCAGGGTTGCGCGATCTCCAGACATCATGGAGGTCCCACTGTGCAGCCCACCCAAGTAATGCTTTTGTGGCGCCCCGCGTGGGCGCATTAAGTGCGGGCAGGGAGGAGCGGTCTAGTGTTGTGTCGTGTGTGCAATTGTAGTCCCCGCCCAGTATCCATGGAGTCGCGTGCCAGGTCGCCATTATTGTGGAGAGGCGCGTCAGGAAGTCTCCCTGTTCTATATTTGGTGAGTATAGAGACACTAGAACCACCTGTTGCCCATCCAGTCTGCCTTGCACGACAACGAATCTGCCCTCCTGGTCTATGGTGGTATCAGTGGCTGCAGGAAACAGAGGATGGGGGGGGGGACCCTAGGGGAATGTGTATTTATAGACCTACTTGTATCTTGTCCCCCAACTAGACAGTAAACCACACGAAAGATACCAAGGGTCTTATCTGATTATGTTAGTGGTTGGAACCTACGTAGTGTCCCAAAACACATATACCAAGAGGTTATTTAAGGAATTTGTACAGGAGAAGAGCAGACAGTGCGAGTTTGAAAATAAAGAAAAAGTGTACCCATCAGCCCACACAGTAGTGGAACTTCGTCATCTGGGTTTTTTTGTTAACAGCTGGTGTCCAGTAAGCTCTTCCACAGGAGAACTCCTGAGGCTAGCGAAACTTGGACCTGCCGGTTGAACCATCAACTAAAGAAGATGAGAGTTTAAAGGCTGAAGGGGCAAGTTGCAGTGCTCAAAATTGTGAAAAGTGTGAAAAAAGAAGGATAAGAGTGATTAAAAATACCTGTCTTGATGTCTCAAGAAACTTTATTAGGTGCGCCCATCAAGACGGTATCATTAAAAGCAGAGTGAAAATAGTATGGAAGGAATTACTATTCACCATGAATGATATTTGGTCAACATTTTTCAGCCCTTAGGGGCTTTCGTCAGGACCTATGATGTACACTACTGCAACACTTACCACATGCTGTGATAGATAATTTTCATAGTATAGACATATCCAATGTGAAGTTGTATGTCTTTGTTTATCAACCTTCTCCCAAATTTGTAGGGAGGAATAGCCTCACCTCACCTGGCGCTCGCTCAGGAAGAAGGAGGCCACGCACTCTCCGTCATTGCCTCGGTCTGGCAGCTGAGCCCTCGGCTATTCCTCCCTACAAATTTGGGAGAAGGTTGATAAACAAAGACATACAACTTCACATTGGATATGTCTATACAATGAAAATTATCTATCACAGCATGTGGTAAGTGTTGCAGTAGTGTACATCATAGGTCCTGACGAAAGCCCCTAAGGGCTGAAACATGTTGACCAAATATCATTCATGGTGAATAGTAATTCCTTCCATACTATTTTCACTCTGCTTTTAATCATACCGTCTTGATGGGCGCACCTAATAAAGTTTCTTGAGACATCAAGACAGGTATTTTTAATCACTCTTATCCTTCTTTTTTCACACTTTTCACAATTTTGAGCACTGCAACTTGCCCCTTCAGCCTTTAAACTCTCATCTTCTTCGGTTGATGGTTCAACCGGCGGGTCCAAGTTTAGCTAGCCTCAGGAGTTCTCCTGTGGAAGAGCTTACTGGACACCAGCTGTTAACAAAAAAAACCCAGATGACGAAGTTCCACTACTGTGTGGGCTGATGGGTACACTTTTTCTTTATTTTCAAACTCGCACTGTCTGCTCTTCTCCTGTACAAATTCCTTAAATAACCTCTTGGTATATGTGTTTTGGGACACTACAAAGGTATCAGTGGCTGTCCAAGGGGTTCCAGGAAGAACCCATATAAGTGCGCCGCGAGCAAATGAGGAGTAGTCTGTGGCATAGAGTTGGCCACGCCATCTGCGGCGTAATGCGTGTACCTCTGTCTTATTCAGGTGTGATCCTTGGAGCAGTGCTATGTTTATCTTGTGTCTTTTTAGGTATGAATAGATCTGGTAGCGCCTAGCCGGTGTATGCATTCCCCTGACGTTCCAAGTGCATATTCGTATTTCAGCCATATCTACCATTCGTGTAACATCCCCAATCCCCCCCACATGTCAAAGCCCCGCTCGCAGTTCCCCACCAAGTCCAGTGTCCCATCCTCAACGCAAAAAGGTTGCCAGTCTTAAACACATTTTGAAATGATCTTCAGTGGTGCAGAGGGGTAAGGAAGAGAGGGAAAACATGTAGGCTCAACATGGCAACGCAATCGAAAATACCAAAAGGTCGGCTGCACAACATGTCGCTGTCCAAACGCTCAAATGAGCTCGTAAACTATACAGTTCTAGGGGGTATCGTGTGACTTATTCGTGTGAGAGTAGTAGTTACAGTGTGGTTCGTGGGGAGTGCAGCATCCCTCCCGGGTGGGTAATGAGGCCGTTGCTGTCCGGCGGGTGCCCAGGCCCCGCTGCTTAGTATAGCGTCAGTGGCTTCCCCAAGTGTCAGTGGTGGGGGTAGGGCCCCCAGGGGAGATCCCCTTCCTCGAGCGGCCAAGGCAGGTATGTGCAATACTTCAGTCTTGTCGCTAGTTCCTTGCCAGTGAGTGGTTGGGTCGAGTGTATAAAGCAAAAGGTTACTCACAGTGTCTGGTTCGTTCCTGATCCCCCGGGCTTGGGAGTCTGCGTCCATAGATAGGCGCACAGGTCACCTGTGAGGAGGCGAGCAGCTAGGCGGGTGCCCAGCTGAGTCTGCGCTGCATTCCGGAGGCGTGGTGAGTTCTGGCCCTGGTTAGCCGAAAAGTTCTGCTGTCTGCGGCGTGACTTCCGGAAGTTCCTCGGAGCGCTGGGTGTCCAGTAGGCCATAAACCGCTTCATCATCCGTTAGGGATGCGGTTGGGCTGGCGTTCGGGTGTGGCGATTGGGATGGAGAGCTGCTGATTTCCGCCACCCTGCGTAGGGCATCTCGCTGGTCCTGTAGGATTTGATCCATGGACGGAGAGTGTGTTGCCCCGTCTCGGTTCTGTGGGGATGTGGGCGTCCTGCGGCAGCGCCGTCTTCTCGGTTCCCGGGTTCATTCCGTGGTGGTGGTTCCTCGTGCTTTCCTAGGTGTGTCTGGCATCCCTTCATCTAGCCAAGCCTCCGCTTCCTCCGGGCTGGTGAAAAAGTGCGTCTTATCTTGTGCAACCACTCGAAGTTTGGCTGGGAAGAGCCGTGAGTACTTGAGATCCGCTTGGCGTAGGCGCCTCTTCACTGCCAGGAATGAGTGTCTCTGCCTTTGTACTTGCACGGTGTAGTCAGGGAAGAACATCACTGTGGCATTGTCTATGTTGACTTCCCCCAGCTTCCTAGACTCGCGTAGTATCGCATCGCGGTCCCTGTAGCTTAGGACCCGGAGGAGGAGTGGCCTGGGGTTCGAGCCAGGGGGTAGAGGTCTCGTGGGCACTCGGTGGGCCCGTTCCACCACAAAATGGGGTGAGAGCGCGTCTTCTGGCAGCAGGTCACGCAGCCAGTCCTCTACGCGGCGAGCAGGGTCCTTCCCTTCCCATTTCTCCGGAATGCCCACTAAGCGGATATTATTTCTTTGCGCCCGTCCTTCCGCATCCTCAGCGCGGTCTTCTAGAAACTCCACTCTGTTTAGGAGATCTTGTATGTGTTTATCTGCCTGGGTCATCTTCGGCTCGATGGCCGTCACCGCGCTCTCCAGCGTCGTAGTGCGTTCTTGGAGTTTTTTTTTGGTCGGCTCTAAGGTGGGTCAGGTCAATGGCCACCCCATCTATCCTGGTCTCTAGGGAAGTGCGCGTCTGTTGGAGGGATTCTTCCATCCTTTCCATGGCCGCCAGCACACTGTCCAGTTTCGACGCCACTTGCTCCGCGTCCATCTTGGGCGCTGCTTTCGTTTGCTTCCCCTTCGTCGACGCGGTTCCTGATCCAGTGCGTGTCATCACCCCTCCAGACATGGGCTAGGCAGGGCGTGCAAGCGATCCCCGCTATCAAGTGGAGGGGAGGCTGCGGTGTGCAGCGTGCAGTTGTTGAGGGTGGATTATCTCTGCAGGCCTCAAGCTCCCTCCGTGTTGAGGGGTGCGTTCTGTGCAATTGTCTGAGGGTCTTGGTCGCGGGCCTCCGGGTGGTGTGCAGCGAGCTCCTCTCATCGTAGTGGCAGCAGCTCCAGGCCTCGGGGGCGAGTGTCGTGCAAGCGGGTCGTGGGGCCTGCCCGCAAGGGCGCCTGGTCCGCGCTTGCCGGTTCTGTGAAGTCCGTGGTGCCCAGGTGCGCAGGCCGAGCTCGGTGGCGAGCAGCGGGAGTGGGTCGGCGGTTCGCCTCAGAAGGGGCGAAAGGGCTCCCCAGTCCGTCCCCAGTGCTTTGTGGAATTCGCGCCTTTTGGCGCCAGCGCGGGGGGGGGGGAGCGCGCGGGCGTCCCCAGCAGCCTCAGTGCCCCTCCAGCGTCTCCACCCGTGTCCGGGTGTTGCCTGCTGTAGTCCGTGGCCCCCAGCAAGTAGTGTTCGTCAGGGGGGGGGGGGGGAGGGGGGGGGGGGGGGGGGGAGATCTCAGATCTGGCCTTCTCCCAGGTCCGGGGGGGGGAGAGGGGGGTTTATGCAATTGACCCCAGGTGTCCCCCGGTCTTAGCGCCTCCAGGTGCGGGTCTCTCCTCCTGGATGTTCGCGGTGGGGGCAGCGTGCAGCGGGGGTAGTGAAGGGTGTCGTCCTCTTCCCGGCGCCGCACCCCCGGTTCCAGGCCCCCGCTCACCTTTGCGCCCACGGAGCTCCTCAGGCCCGTCACTGGGCAGAGTCACTGCTGTCCACGGCTACTCGCCACACCCGTCTGCGCTCCCGGGGATCACAGGCGCCACTGCCGCGGGTTGGGTAGGGCGTAGCGTTGAGCCTGGCACCGACAGGGGGCCGCCCAGCTATCCCCGCAGGTCCGCACCAGCTTCGGCGGCGCCCGCCGCAGGCCGCCCTTCAGGGCCCAGCAGCCCGCCAAAAGCCTCGGCCTCGCGCAGTGAGGTTTCCCAGCCGGGTCGCGGTCAAGTCGGCTACAGTGACGCTGGTGTCCTCGGAGCGGGGTCTCGCCACCGATGTTCTCCAAATTCGGTCAGCAGGTGGTGAGCGGGTGCGGGCAGGTCTGCCAGCAGTTTCGGGCCAAAAGGATAATTATTGTCGAAGAAAGGACCCGGGATAGGGGAGCTTAGGCAGGAGCTCTACCCGGGTGCGTCCATCTCCATTGCGTGCTAAGCCACGCCCACCAACAACTGCCATCTCATGTGTGGTAGTGACATTGCTAGCATTGGTCACTAGGTAATTTTCACCTAGTATGATCTGTCCAGGGTTCACAAAGCTGGGTGTCACCATTGTGACACTAGCACATGTGGCCCTGTAGGCCTGAGCCACTTTATCATTGATTAAAGGAGTTAGTCTGTACTTGCCCAAGTTAATGGGACTCACAGTAGAGGACATGGCTATGTACCCATCACAGATCAAAACAGCTTGAGTTGGTATTCTGACTAGGCCAGAATCCATCTCAGTTCCCAGGATTAACCCTACTACACCCTTCTGTTGAGAACCACCGCTTGGAGCTGAACTAAGGGGAACAGGTGCCTTAGGGGCAATGGTGGTTGGAGCGGTCTCCTTCTTGGCACAATCACTGGTCCAGTGAGTATTTACTTTACAAACTTTGCACCAAGGGTTCTTTTGAAATTCTTTCTTTTTGGATTGTTGGGACCCCCCACCATTAGAAGCTTTTTGGGGACCATGAGAAGACTTCTGATTTTTTGCTTTCTCCCCACCCTTTTGGTCTTCCTTCTTCTGGTCACCACCTTGGTTCCGTACCTTCAGCTTCACCCTGGTTCTGACCCATTTGTCTGCCTTCTTACCCAATTCTTGGGGAGAGGTCAAATCAGAGTCAATCAAGTGGTGATGCAATAACTGGTTCTGACAATTATTAAGAATCTGTTCTCTCATTATAAGGTTATACAATCCTGTATAGTCACTTACTTTACTGCCAGGTAACCAGCCTTCCAGAGCCTTAGTAGCACAATCTACAAAATCTGTCCAGTCCTGAGTCTGTCTTCTGGGTGTCTCTGAACAGCAACGTGTACTGTTCAGTGGTTAGGCCAAACCCATCTATAGGAGATCCTTAAATCCAGGCCAACAATATTAATCTATGGCTGGAGTCAGTCAGTGACTGTGTTGCTCCCCTCAAAAAACCAAGATTATGAGACCTCACGATGCTCAACCTTGGTTCTCGGACGATCTTAAATCTAAGAAATTAGCACTGAGACAAGCAGAACGCCAATGGCGTCGCCACTACCTTCCAGAAAAAAAGGATTTTGTTTGGCCAGGATGACAGAATACAAAAATCTGATTATCCAAACTAAGGCTAGCTACTTCTCTCACAAAATAATTAATGCATCTAATAAACCTAAAGAGATCTTCTCTATCGTTGACCAACTTTCCAAACCCGATAGAGACATGCCTGGGCCTGTTCCCTCGCAGTTTTTATGTGACTCTTTGAATTCGTACTTTTTAGAGAAGATCACCATCATCAAGGCTAGTATCTCTTTGGTGGCATGTGGCCCACCTGCCCTTAAAAACGATCTCTGTCCTCATCTTCTTGACAGAATCCCTCCGATCTCGGAAGAAACCTTCCTGAACCTACTAAAAAAAGTTTGTTCAGGCACTCCCCTGGATTGCTGTCCCCCGCATATTCTTCGAGAAGCATTCCACACTTGTCCTGATCCTCCCCGGCTATTGTTAAATGATTCTCTTCAACTTGGCACTGCCCCGGACTTCTTTAAAAGAGCAGAGATTATCCCAATCTTGAAGAAGTCGGGTGCCGACCCGTCGGCTCTTTGTAACTATCGACCTATTTCACTGCTGCCTTACCTGGGTAAAGTTTTGGAGGCCCATGCAACTAATTGTTTTAGCTCTGTTGTGGAACACTTCCAGGTCCTCGACACTCGCCAGACTGGCTTTAGACATGCACACTCGACAGAGTCTGTCATCCTCGCTGTTATGGACGTACTCATGGAAGGGGCGGAACAGGGCACTACCCAGGCCCTGATTCTGCTGGATCTATCTGCGGCTTTTGACATGGTCGACCATGGTATTTTGATCGACCGTGTCAGGAATGCTGGTTTCCAGGGGCTGGCCCTTAAGTGGCTTTCCTCCTTCTTGAGCAATCGGACACAAGCGGTGCGCCTTGCAAATTTCTCTTCTAACAAAAGAGACATTACCTGTGGGGTTCCCCAGGGGTCCTCTCTTTCTCCTCTTCTTTTCAATCTTTATCTTCTCCCCCTAATTCACTCTCTGAGTGAAAGGAATGTCAGTATTTTTAACTATGCGGACGACCTTCAACTGGTGTTTAATGTTGATTCATCCCCATCATCTGAGTCTAACATCCAAGACCCAATGGTTTTTATAAGTGACTGGATGAATAACAACCAGCTGAAGTTGAATCCGGAGAAAACTGAGCTTATCCTCACTGGTGGGTTGGCTAACCCTTGGGACTCCAATTTTTGGCCCCCTAAACTTGGTAATCCTCCTACGCCAGCTGTCTCCTCAAAGAGTCTGGGGATTATTATTTGTAATGATCGGTCTATGAAAGCCCAAATCAGCTTGGTAGTTTCTGCTGGCTTCTTTCAGTTGCGGAAAATAAAGAAGATAAGCAGATTCCTGAGCAAGAAAGCCATGATTGCGGTCATTCTGGCTTTAGTGATCTCCCGTCTGGATTATGCCAACTCCTTATACATGGGCATTCCAGCTTACCAGCTTCGGCGTCTTCAGCTAGTTCAAAATCAGGCGATCAGGCTGATTTTTCATCAGCCGAAATTGCATCACGTCAGCCCACTAATAAAAAGCTTACATTGGCTCCCAGTGAGCAAGCGTTGCATTTTTAAGATGGGCTGCACTATTTTTAAAGCATTACATGGTAATGGCCGGGGCTTTCATCAATGAGTGTCTCCATTGTTACACTCCCTCTCGTAACCGCAGATCTTCTCATCTCAATCTGCTGCAAATTCCCTTAGCCAAACGGAAGAAGTACGGCGGACTTCGGTTCTCTGTTCTTGCACCGCAACTTTGGAATTCCCTTCCTGTGGCGCTAAGGTCTTTGCCCTCTCTTGCCCAATTCAGGGGGCAGCTTAAGACCTGGCTGTTTACCCAAGCATACCCTGATTGAGCCTCCCTTTTGCCATGACCTTTATCCTCACTTGAGCGCCAAGAAACCGTTGGTGTACGTGCGCTTAATAGGTGCTTTTAACATAACATAACCCATCTATCAGAGCACTCTGCAGGACATAGTAGTTGTCAGCATCCTCTTCTCTAACAGTGAGGAGCTTGTCCCTGCCTTTGTCTGCAAAGGAGAGCCACAACATTGCTGCCCACTGACTCTGGGGTACCTGCTGTACTTTGCAGGCCCTCTTCAAAGCAGTGATCCGCTTATGAATGTCATCCCCAATCTGATAGGGAGGGACAATTTTGTTCAGGTTTCTATGGTCATGAGTCCTTTCCCTACCAATAGGGTTGTTGCTGCCACCAGTGGGCTCTAGCCACACAATTTTCTCTCTCTTTCAAGAGCCAGGGTCTCTTTGCCAAGGGCAATTTCTTGCCTCTTGATCCTAACCTTGACTTCTTTCATTCTAGCTTTATGCTCTCTCAGTAGCGGTGCGTCCATTGGGGCGTAGGGGCGTAGCCCCACTAAGCCACATGGACGCACCGTCACATTTTTGGCAATAATTACCTCTCTGCTATTATTAGCGCTACCGGCCGGGAATCCGAGTGGGACACACCCGACTCAATCGGGAGTGCGCAGGGGGTGGGGCTGGCTGGGCTGCTGCAGCTTGAGTGACAGTCCACACTCAGCTGCAGCAGTACTGCGCATGACAAGATGAGGGACCAACTTGCCCGAGCATGCGAGCTAGACTTTCCCCGTAGAGAGGGACCAAGGGGTGCTGCTTCTTACAGCAGCGCCGCCGCTGAAAACGGGTTTAAAACGGGCGAGTAGTATATGTGCCCCCCCTAGCGCCAGGATTGGCTGGCACAACGCACAGAAGGGCCGGCAATCCATTATTGGATGCCGCCCGTGTGTGGTGGCACACTTCCTCGTCACCACTTTAAATGGCCAATCACTGTATGACTTCATGTGAAGCCATGCAGTGATTGGCCATTTCAGGACGAATCTCTTCTCTCTATCTAGCCTCGGCTCGTCTGCGCAGCAGACCGACTCCCTGCCTCACCTCAGCCACACGCTGTCTGCATCCTGCTCCTGAGAAGTTATGATATGAAGTAAGATTACGAATAAATAAAAGATTAAGGGAAATCTGTGTTAATCTGTACAGTATGTATGCCTGTTCCTTGCGCTGATTTGCAGCGTCTCAGGCGGTAATAATCACAGACGGACGGACGGTCCGAGTAGTATGTCCAAGTGCCACTTGCCTCAGGCAAGCAAGTTGCCTGAGGGTGAGTTTTGTTCATGGCGCACTCCTGTGCAGGAATCTCTCCCTGTGAGGTGAAAACCTGGGGCAGACGTGGGCTCCTGCTCGGAGTCTGCAGTCAGTCGCACACTGAGGTACAAGGTGGAGCTCTCTCCCAGAGCGTCCCAGGTTGCCAGGGAATACGGGTGAGTGACACGAGGCGCCTACTTCAAAGGAGACATACTGCTCACTGCTCCCTCGGTACCCTGGATAAATCGGCGCTGCACGCTAGGTTACCAAACACAGGTGATGTAGGGCTCTGGGGGGCAGGCGCGTGCGATGAAACCATGCAGAGGGCGAGAAGGGGAGGGGGCTTCTTTCAGTGTTGGACTGGGACAGAAAATTGTCCGGGCACCAAAATTAAAGAGGCCTCCATTAGCAAACCAGATAGCCAAAAAAGTAAATTGGAACCGTTTTGAACCTCTAACTATCTACATACTTGTTTTACAAGGTATGGGAGACTGGTGCGTTTGTTTTTGCTGCAGGAAATTTGTGGCAAAACAGGGGGATAGCAGAGAGGGAGGCAAATTGGAACCAGGCAGGGTCACGATTTTAGAAAGCACACGTGGGATGACACTGAAAAACACATTTTTTTAGTAAATGAGGAGTTGAATAAGAAGGTGAAACTCGCTTTATAAAAGTAACTCGTGTGCAATTGTTTAGTCCTATGCATCGTAATTTGATTCAGTTCGTTGCTTACAGGGCACCGCATCATGTCCCCTAGGGAATGTGGGCATGTACTTTTATAATGCACATTGCATTCCTGATGTAATTATCTATGAGGCAGCGAGGCACTTATCTCTTGTGAAACCTTTTCTTTAACCTACTTCCATTAAGGCTCGAAGTCTAAGTGGGTTGCAGCGTGAATGTCTGTCATTCTTTGCATAAAGGACTGTGCTTTTGTTGACTCCTTGATTGTGAAAAAATCTGTGAAGACAATGATTTCCTCCCAGGCACACTTTCCCATCTGGTAGAAATCTTTTCAGAAGCACCTCTGCAACAGAACCTAGCTACATTTGGATTGAAGGCCTACTTTTATACTGGCGAGTCCTGACTCTTGTATCTTAGAATTTAATGTATATCTGTCGGTTTTGCGCTTTACATGATTTTTTCCATCCTGATGTCAGTCTGGCATGGCACATATTGAGAATGCTATTGTGTTTTGTACTGATGAACATCAAATGTATTCATGGTGCAGGACCGAAACGCTGACATATATATCCTTATTTCCATTACTGTCATTCTATTACTTGCGTTTTTTCATTTGTGTAAAGCCAATAGTTGTAATGCTGCTGGGTGTGTGTTCCTTCATTAATTATATATGTGTATATATATATATATATATATATGTATATATATATATATATAGCGTCACTCCCCATTTGTCCCCAAACTGATGTTGACCACAGTCCACAACTATGATTGATTGAGACAATCAAAGGCGTCGGCTCACCATCCTGTGATTCTGGACAAATCTTTGAATCTAGAAAAAAAATGAATGTGTCTTTGTGTAATGTAATCTGGTGTTCATGCAAAGTGCTCTGATGCCCTGGGACCTAGTTAGCGCTCCATAAAACTGCAAAAAGGTGAGGGTTTAGCCCTACTTGAAGTTTTCACCAGCAATTAAATACCTCTTAAAGTATTACCTTCGGAAAAAAAGCGTGCTTCTATGCTTTTTTACTTCTGCAAATGTTCCCAAAAATGTTCGCCATTGTGCTGCTGTGTTTTCTTTTTTCCTTGCACAAACATTGTTAATTAACGTCACGGTGGCCTCGGGTGGGTGCAGGAATTTTTTGAGCTCAGAGCAGGCTTTTAAACTTGTCATCAGATGAGGACACTTGGTATAAAACAACATATCTATGAACTGGTCCCGGCACTGAGAGGAACTCACATCCTACCCTACAGCACAGAGCATGCTGGAACTTGTGGTTTGTCACATTAAAATTTCTGATTATGGGATAAGACAGAAGCCATGGCATTGGCAATCCGGAAGTACAGGGAAACGCTGGCAGAGATATGTTCACAAAAGTCTGCCTTTCAGCATGCGTATATGTACTCAAAGCAGAACGGTGTGGCGCGATGCCTTCTTCGGATCGGAACGGATGTACAGTACACTTGGCGGTGGGTCTGCTGTTTATGTAATTTGTGGATTGCCATGGGCTCTTTGATTAGTTGAGGCGGAGAGTCAGTGGGTTTAGTGTGCAGTCTGGACTGGTTCATCATGCTGACACCAGTTGCTGCAAGTCCTATCTCATCAAGTTGGTGACCCTTTTAAACTAGATGAATGAAACCGTAAAGGGGACAGATGGGTCTTCAATCTGTGTGTGTCTCCTGACCATTTGATGACTGAGAATGTGCTAACGGAGGGGTCTCGTCATCGCTCCCTGCTTTGTTTCTTTTTCAAGCTCATCCACCTTTCATTCTCTCGACTGATTATGCTGTATTTGTTTCAGAAACACAATGGAATAGCTCTGTTACAGCACTGCTGCTGTATACTGTGGCATCATGCACTTCCCATTAAATGTATTTCAGGATATACCTCTAATTTTGCAGCTGTTCTACTGAGTAAAGGTTTGGTATCCAACGAATCTGAGGCCTGTCTCAGGATGTGTTTGAGAGAGCTCCTTAGTAACTCTCAAAACATGAGTTACTCAGAAAGATACCTGTACAAAGACTTCCATCTGATTACTTGTCTACAAACTGCGGCTCCTGGCCTTCATCCATTTCTGCTCCTTGTCTGATACCTTTCAGTGCCAGTCTCCTTTTCCAAAATTACTCACACTAGTTTCTCTTCACATCAGCACCAGATCGCAAAATTCCCCCGATGACCTGGCAATCTTTTCATCAATGGCTGATGCTGGAATATTATGCACTACAGCCATGCAGGCATATAAACAGGAAAATAACCCTGCCAACTGCAACTCCCTTTTAGTAAACAAACCAATTCTTATGGTGAAGGTTGCCCAGACTAAATATCACCAAGACACCATTACATTACCTCTCTAGCAAATCACAGGTTGTCCACTATTTCTGGAAAGAGCGCGGGAGGTGGGTGAGGCCCCTGAAGACTACTGAGGCCCAGAGGGAATTGGAAATTGAGAAGTAGACAGAAGGAGTGTTCAATGAAGAGGAGGAGGGCAGTGCAATATACCCAATTTGCATCTGCTATTCGTTTCCCTCCTGAAAGGGTGGTCTCTGCTGGTCTCTCGAAGCCAGTTCCATATTGTTTTAGTGTTAGCCCTAAATCACGGAATGTTCTTCCTCCATGATGCTTAATAAATTCCTCTAGGTTTCTTCCTTTGGACACCTTTTGCGGTTCAGGTACACTTGGCTGGAATGCAAGTTTTTGGGGAGACACTAGTGTGAAGGTTTTTTTTCATAGGTAATGTTATGTTGGTCCTTTTTCAGAATGATTTTGAAGGGAGCAGAGCAGCTTGAATTTAGGGAGACAGTGGAGAACCTTCAAGTTTAGGTAGACATGGCAGACCTTTTTCCGCATCAAGTTTTCTTGAGCTGCTTAATATTTAGAAACAAATGAATAGGCAAGCTTAGAGTAGGGTAGCATTCTCCGTCCTTCCTCCCCTTATTTATTTTCTTCTTTTACCATTACTTTTCCAATCTTGCCCTTTTTCTTCTTCCTTCATATTATTATCTCAAGCCCAATCTCTACAGCTGCTACATCCCAAATTACCTCTACACCTGCCTATCTCCCACCTTTCACTCTCCCATTTCGCCTTCTCTCAAATCTTATCTTAGCTGGATTTTTATGTTTTTGTACAGTGGTCCATTGAATTTGCCATGCTCTAATTATTGCAGTAGTCTTTCAAGAAGTGTGCCATGACTGAGAAATTAACAAACCAAGGCACTAGACTGGTATGTGTATTTTCCAGTTTAGATAGTACTAAATGTACCTAATCCGAAAGGATAAAGTGCCCGAATCGGACAGGCTTGAATGGACACGTGCATATGGTCCTGTAACAAGAGGCAAGAGTCATTTGATGAGTTGGCAGGATGCAACCAAATTGCCACCCGCTGGGGCGGGTCACAGGTAGTGGCTGTCTTTGGCCGCCATGTCCACCGTATCCACTATATCCACTATGTGGAATTGGAGCAAGGCCAAGGCAACAATTGCTTCTACCTGCATAGAATAAAGACATACAGATTTCACAAAAGACATATAGACTGCATGCCTAGTAAGCCACTGAAAGGCCCAGAAGGGGAATATGAGGTGACCAAAGCTGTACATCACTGTAAGTAACACTGTGGAAGTGGCTGCCTGGCTGGGTGTGCTTGTGTCCCTGGATTGTGTCCCTGGATTGTGGTGGTTCCTTGGTAGTTCACCCCCAGATATTCTGTGTGTGTCATACAAGTACACACAGAAACACATACACTCACACACAAATACACATACACACACAACAGCATCACAAAGAGAACACACACAAACATCACCCCCTAACAAACACCCACCATATTCAGTCTTGCACATGCAGCATTACTCCACACCATTAAACATGCCATGACAATTACTACCACAAGCACCACCACCAGTCACACACCCATCACAAACTCTATCACACACACACACCAATCCTCATAACTCCACCATCTCTAACACTATATCAAGCTCATTCTCTCTTTTGCACACACACCAGTACAAATTCCATATTACACGTGCATACATCAAAAAAGCACTCAAACATACACTCACACACACACACTTCTCAACAATGCACACTATCACACATCATGAAGACACAAAGATCGATCTTTCCTTGTTTGTGTTGCTTCTCAAATCAAACCATGAAACCAATCCTTGATTGCTAACATTTGTCTGACCACATGTTCTGTACGAACTCTAACTCACAGTGCTTTGGCTTTGCCTTTTAGTAGATCGGCGTGTTCACGAGATGGCTTTGGTCAGGGCCGGACTGGGGCATAAATAGGGCTGGGTGCCAACATCGAAGCTAAAAAAGGTGCGCCCTGTTTGGAAATCAAAGCACCTTTGAACTTATTAAGACAGGCTGTATGAGTATTTTCCAAGGTAAAGACTGCAAGGAGGATGTGACATAACTGAAGGCAATCTATGTTTTAATATCAGGTTACTCGCAGTGCATACATACCCAATACTAGTCCCAGCTGGCAGAAGTTCGCTGAGAATGTGTGGTTTGCATGTGGGAATCGTGAAGCAAGAGACTAGCCTTGAAATCGTTTTTCTCTCACCTGAATTGGGAGGGTTGGTATGCATGTTGTGTGCTTATACATACAATCTAAAGCATACTAATTTTTCAGGGCACACTCACACTGCAAAGCAGACTCACACAGGAACGCCTCCACTAATACTGAAAGGTATGCTCACATTGAAAGAGGCACCCATATTGTAATGCATGCTCAATGCAGTTCGGGCAATCTCTTCATCTGCTAACTAACAGAGGGAATAGAGCAGCTCTCATGGTTGAAATCCATGCCAAGTTATTGCCGCTGTTGTAAAAGTCATGGTGGCATATACGATCACTGCCTTAATTAGAGCTTTGAGCTTTTGCTGTCTAGTTGTTCTTACCATGGTGGCAGTTGTGGTTATTGTTGTCAGGAGCATGGAGAAAGCTCCGTGGCAGGAAGAAGAGAGAGTGTAACAAACATGTTTTGCACTGACCTGCAAGAGAAGGTTCCCAACTGCTGTGCAACTTCTTCTACTCTTAGAGCTGAGATGTTCATGAAAGTCTTATAGTCTGAATTCAGCAGCGTAATAGGACGGAATGTATGAAGCTCTGTGGTTATACTGAATAAGCAGCTACCTATGTTATGACATCTATTAATGTAATAACTGCACTTTCACAATTGCTTTATTAACCTTCCTGCTTTCTCAAATTTGCTTGAAAATGCACCATTTGTCCACGCTTTTTTCAAAATTTTCTCGGGGGGAAATCCCCCCGAAACCTCCTTAGGGGGTTCGGGCTCGCTCGCTGCGCTCGCTCGCTACGGTGCAGTATGATTATCATTTTACGCCCCACCACTTTCAAATGTCACCACACGCCCCTGTGCTCTCTTCTCTGAGGAGAAGCCATTCTCCTTTGAGCTGAGGCAGAGGACCCTACTGATAAGTCAGAATGTCCAGATTCATCTGAAAGAGATCTGTGTCTTCTGAGCACACCATTAGGCCTAAGTGGAGGGATAGAAGGAGGCCATTCCTAGGCCCTCTCCACCCTCAGGTAGTCCTGTGTTTGCCAGGTCAGGTTCATTAACCTCATCCTGGTCTGCATCCTCATCCTCATCATCATCATCCTCCTCCTCCTGGTGGGGAATCCCACTAGGATATTCTTCTGATGAAGGATGGCCCCCCCTCCCTGCTACCACGTGCCTCTGGGTCTGATGCTTTTTCTAAGTCATCTGTTACTAAAAGATTTACTAGGTGCTGGGTGGTTGGACTCTGTCCTTGTCTTAATTTTCTGACAACACATAAGCTTCTCAAATCTTGAAAAGTGAAGGGGTCATACTTAGATGTCTGCACTTGGCTGGCATCTGGCAGAGAGGTACTACCTCCTACTCTTAAAGACATGACTAGTGTGGTGTGGTGTGTGCACCTACCTACACTATTTGTTTTCCTACTAGAACCTCTCTAGAAGTTGTACTCAGGGTGTGCTAAACCCTTACCACCTACAACTGCTAAGTTCAGTAGAACTTATGTATTATAAGAATTGATTTATATGTACCTACAGGTACCTTGATGTGATTTTTCAAATGATATTCTCAAGATTATTTGGTAAAACAATGCAAAATCCTATCCCAGCTGCTGCACACCAATGTGAGAAGTTAGCCTGGCATATGATGTCCACTAGTTCTAGTGAGCACTTTGCACCAGTCTTATCGACCCTTATTGATGGTGGTTGTAAAGTCTATCTTCTAGGAAGCTAACCTAGGGGTAGCTGTGATGAGCAATCTTCAGGCTAAGACTTCAGAGAGCGAATTAAGCTAGTTGTTTTACCAATTATAATCCCGTGAGTACCAAATGAAAGTACACCACACAAGGTATATATCAAATATATATGTATTTATTATAAATACAACCCCTCTGCACTCTTTGTGAGGTCAGAGGTCAAAGTACATTACAAGGATCTCAATTAGCATACGATAAGTTGCACAGAATACGTTTTGCCCTAGGGGCCTCACAAACCATATACTAAAATAGTGGTATAAGAACCACGTCTGAGATAGAAAGCAGGCCTAGGGAATCGCTGGGGCTTCTAGGAATAACCAAGGGTTAGGAAGTAGGAGGCCCACGGGAGACGCGTGCAGTGTCTAAACACAGCCGCGGGTTACAATTGACTTTCTATGGGAAACAAACAAGTTATAAATTTACAATTTAAGGATTCTTCCGGATTGACTACGATGGAACCCTTTTAGACTTAGACACTAGGAGGGCCAATACCCTCAAGACTACCAGAGTACTCGTGTTACCTCACCCACGGAAGCCGGGTGCATAGGTGTCTTTGATGTCGTGTTTTGGCGTCGATTTCAATGGAGAGCTGCAAAGAAGTGCTGCATGCGTCCAGAGGAAAAGTGTCCAGGTGGATCCAAGGGTGGATTGAAAGTCTGAAGAACCTGAAACCAGAAGGGACAGAGTCTGAGTCACTTGCCAATAACCAGGATGGCGATGGAAAGCTGCCAACCAATGTCGGGTGATTTCAGGTGAAAAAGTGAAGCTTATCTCTCCAGCCACGAGGTCCAGGAGGCGTCGACGATGACCAGGAGCTGGATTCGAGCTGTCTCACGAAGGATCTAGTTGACTCCGGTGTCGGTATCTGGATTGGACCCAACAAGCCTTGGCAAACGCAATTCACAGAGGATGCCGAGATTTGCTTTGTTGCAGACCAGCAAGTTATGGGGAGCTTCTCCTTTGTAGGGAAGCGGAAGCAAGCCTGGAGCAACCAGGAAAGCAAGTTAGATTCAAAAGTAAGTCTTCCGGGGGCTCACTAGCCAACGGACTAAGAACCGGGAAGACGTGTTGAGCTGAAATGCAAAAGCGGGGCCCACGGGACACTCGTGGAGTGTGGGCCTATGAGCTTCGGTGCAAATGTTGCTCGGGGCTGGGGCTTCAAGCACTCCAATGCACAACTTCGGGATACCTGGGGAAGTGAGTGCAGCTTGCAAAATGCAGGATGTCCAGGAGTTCTGGTCCCACGTCTCTCGTGTCCGCCACGGGTCTCAGCTTTGCCGTGAGCGAAGGTCGGGGTCAGAGATGTCTGGAAGTCCGTGTCCTGTGTTGCAGATTCTTCAGGATCCGGCGGGAGCCTCGAAAATGCAGACCAGCAAAGTTGCTGTTGGTGCCTGTTTGAACAGGGTGGTCACTCCTTGACCACAAGGAATATGTCTTCCATCTTCCAGTCGAAATGGAATGTCGAGGGTCCAGGATTTATGTTTCAGAATTTTGTCTAGGGTAATCTAAAGTCCTAGGGACTGGGATCCTATACTAAGTTTAGGGGCTGAACTACCTTTAAGGTCCCTCCTATTCGTGGACCTGGGAAGGGAGTGGTTAGACACCTTTTCCTTTGTCCAGTTTCGCGCCAGAGCTGGGGCAGAGTGCCCCAGCAACCGGTTTGAACTGGAAAATGCATGGAGCACCTAGTGTGCCCCAGGCAGTGTCTGGAAAGCATTCACTGAATGCTTCCCTTCCTGCCCCAATACACAAAAGTCTGTCTGGAGAGGTGCCAGCACCTCCCTGGACAGGAAACCTATTGTCCAGGCCTCCCCTGCCGGAGTTTCGTCCAGCAGCAGGAGGGCAGACTCGTGTCTGTGGCAGAAGCATCCATTTTGTGATGCTGAGGCTCTGTTTAACTTTAACCGGGTTTACCAGTAACTACATGTCTCCTCCCTCTAGAAGGGTGGAATCCTACCCCCGCCGCCGGGACTGGCGGGGGTTAGTATTCCAAAGTGTTTGACACCTTACACGACATATTTTGATAAAGCCAAAGCAAAGTTAGCATTAACTACGAGGATTATAATGCACTTAAGAGTATATGGTATGGCTATATCATAGAACAGCTATAAGGAGATGGTTCCGAAAGCTGCAGAGGGGCTCAGCTCATGCTAGGGCACCCTCTCACATAAAACCAAGCACTCTGCCTCCAGGATAGTCAAGGCCTGCCATAGGGGTGATTTATAGGTGTATATGTGTCTATATATATATATATATTTAGATATAGGTGTACTATATCTAAGTAAGAGGTGATTACACCACCTTACCCAGGCTGTAAGAACAGACTGTGGTGTCAGTTTGGAAGGCAAACCACCAGGGGTGGCATAATAGATGCTGCAGCCCATGGTAGGCCTAGGGTGCACCTATGCGCTGGGTACCTGGGGTACACTATACAGGGGCTCACAAGGGTGACCCAGTAACCAATCTGGTATGTACCTAAAGGACATGGTATCAAATTAGAGAGAATATACTCTTAAGTGCATTATAATCCTAGCGGTCATTTTATTTTCTAGAACCATGCAAGCCTGGCACAGGTAAGTGATGAATACTTTGCAGTAAATATACAGTTGTAATACAGTTTGGTTTGTAATTGTATGTGACCTTTTTTTACTTATAGTATTGTTTCAGAGAAATGCAATGCTTTGTAAATACAGGACACAGGCTTGAATGGGCTTTTCAGTAAAATACCAGGTAGTTACTTTTTAGATTACTTTTCTTACACAGTGTAGGATGCCTGGATACTAAACTGGGACATTTCCTTAAAACTGGTAAGTTAAAGCGTTTTGGTTAAATAGTACAATTGTAAAGAATGTCTTTAGGTTTTCAAACTCCACACTTAGAAACTTTTCCAAGAAAAACAGTCAATGTTATCCTATGGAGGAAAATAGTGTTATCGGTATTAAGGTAAGTATTCAGTAGTGGGAGTTGAGGTTCTGGGGGTAGACTCAGGGGTCCCCCAGGGTCAGGGATACACCCTCACCGGCACTAGGGCTGCCGGGGTGGAGTGCTGAGACCCAATGTTGCATGTTTCACTATACTAATTCAACACTAATCCTCTATGGGTCCTGGAGTAGCATGCTACTCGCCGATAAAGCGCTTCGACGCCTCGTCAGGGGTAGTAAGCGCTATATAAATTCAATTACAATACAATACAATATTATACAATAATGGATAGGGGATCTCCGGTTGGTGGCTGCTGACGAGCAGGCCACTTGGTTGAGAGAGCAAAGGACCTGGTCTTTAGCTTAGGGCAAATGGGGAAACAAAGTAGCACTAAAAGCACACCATCAGCGCCACTACGGCGGCCGGGTGCAGGGTGCTGTTTCGACGTCAGGCCCTGTTTGCAATGGGGAACCTCTGGATTTGCAAAAGCACTACAGGCTTGGGGATGAAGGTCTTCTGGGTGCGACCACCACTTCGAGAGGTAAGCTGGGATGTTGGGAGTTGGTTAGGCACCGTTGGTTGGGTCACCCAAGGCCGTGGGGCGTCGGGTGCAGGGGTGCCTTTTTGGGTTGGATCTTCTTACCAGCTCCTGGTTGGGGGGACCTTCCAGATTTAGGCTGCAGGCGTCGGCACAAGTGGTTAAAAAACAGACACAGAAGCAAATGGAGGGGGCAGGCAGGCAGTACAATACAATGTGAGGCAAAAGAATACGGGGCAAAAGAATACGGGGCAATACAGAAGCGCTGATTCAGCAGATCCGGGCGTAAGGCAGGCGGGATTACCTATCAATGGGCGGCAGTAGCGGCGGAGCATTGGTCACACAGGGGATTGCGTGGCGGTGAGGGGAGCGACTTGCCTGGAGTCAGGGTCGAAGGCATTAGAAAGGCTGCAAGGCCTTTGAAGCTCCCCTTGCCACAGATGGCTCTTCCTGGCCTGGGAGAGGTGTGAACACCTCCACCCAGGAAAGTCTTTTTTTCTGGGCTCAAGGAGCGAAGGCTCCCACCCCAGGTGTCCAAAACATGTCTTGTGGTGGCAGGCTGGTGTGTACCTGTCAGGGAACCCACCTGAGGCTGGTCGTTTTTCAGGGGGCAGCTCTAAGATGTCCTCTGTGTACATTTTTTATCAAATCCTACACTGGCATCAGTGTGATACCAAACTTTTCAGTTTTCAGTGTAGCCATTATGGTGCTGTGAAGTTTGTAATGACAAACTCCCAGCACCATATACTCTTAATGGCAGCACTGCACTTACAGTGTCTAAGAATAGACTTAGACACTGTAGTGGTACAGGGCTCATGCAACTGTACCATCACCACTGGTATAGTGCATCCAGCTGGAGGGGTGGCTGATCTATGCCAGGGAAGTGGGTTGTAGGCATGCCAAACACAGGGATGTGTGCCATATCAACTCTTCACTTTGTTCTGCACCAAAACATGCAGCCTGCAAAGGCAGTGTGTGAGTGTAAAGGTACAGGACCTCCAAGGGTGGCACAATAAGTGCTGCAGCCCTTAGAGGCCTTCCCTGGTCACAGTGCCCTGGGTACCTGAGGGGACCATTTACCAGGGGCTGACCTGTGGCCGGAGAGAGCCAATTGGGTTTGGTATAGTTTTGGGGAAAGGACACAAGGCCTGGGAACCTGACTGGCAGTGACCCAGGGCACATCAAGTCAAAGTGCATCAGTAGTTCTGGCAAAAAGTGGGGGGGTTACTGCAACAGAAACCCAGCTTCTCACAATATCAATAAAAAACACACAAAAACAGGCCTTGAAAAGTCTACTTCTTCCACCATAGATGCATAAAATTATGTAGGTATAAACCCACGTATAGGGTGCAATTACACAACTGAAAACATGTGCTAGGTATCATACTGTGAATATAAGCAAGTGTAAATCTTGCCATTTTTAGATGTAGACAGACATTTAATTACTGTCATGGATTACTGTTGCCAAGAAAGGAAATGTACTTCCTTATAATAGTTGTTTTGTTATGGATATTCTCAATACATCCAGCAATGGCAGAATTTGTCTGCCCAAATGCTAGATCCCCCCAGTAACACTTTATAATAATCCTAATCAGTCAGTGTCATTGGAATGAAAACATCAATGATTTACCCTTTTCACAATGTAAATGGAAATGTAATCTTTGTGTAAATCTGAACCTGCATGTTTAGGAAATCCAGATGTTGCTAGTTCCTTTTGTGCTCTTAAGGGTTAATCGTTCTTTTTTTTTAGAATCAATCGTTTTTATTGAGCAGTATAACATCTCATGATACAGCTCAGCTGCCTGCATCCACTGGCCGGCAGAGCAAGATCCAATAACATTAGACACAACGTTCGGGCCTACACCCTGGACGGCGACCCCGCGAGGGAGAATGTAATGCCGTGATGAGCAGCCCGTACAAACACCAATCTACTGCTTTAATCATTCTTTTTTTAAGGAAAAATAATACAAGGATCTTCATACAACTAAAGTTTCCTGCTGTGCTTTTTGTACACGGAAGGGTGGGTAGGATATGTAAGCATTTACCTATGACAATGACGTTGGCAATGTAGTTGGATTACAGGGAGCTTGCCTATTGTAATTTAATTATTTTTGATACCTCTTTGCAAAAAATTTATGTAGCAACAAGTTGGGGAATAAACCCTGCCTTAGAGCTAACTAGCTGACAGCTGAAATCTTTGGAAGCGTCAAAAACTGACATAATTGGGGCCAGAGCTCCGGGCCCTTCTCTGAAGGGGCCAAAAGAAAGAGATTGACATCAGCACGCAGGCATGGCTCTTATATGCTGTTCTATTCTGCCACTTCTGGGGCAGTGTGGACCCAGTGCAGAGCAACACAACAGCAGCCTGTGGGAGTATCGCTATGAAAAGTTTCCGGATCCAGTCTGCCTTCTGAGGAGCATTCTAAAGTGAAAAGTATCTATTGAAAGATCTTCTAGAAGACACCTAAATGCCAGATTTTGCCCAAAAAAATCATAATCATGTTATTTGCGGGGTGTGGCCTGAGAGGGACATGGCGGCGGCAGGCTAACGGCTGTCGCGGAGCTCCCCGTGTGGAAGCACCGAGGGTGAGATGTTCTGGATGTTCCCCTGCCGAGCAGTATTACGGTGAGAGCGGATGGTATGGGATATAGAAAGTGCATAATGCGGTAAAAATAAGCTTCTTTTTTGGCTTTTTCCCCGCTTTTTGGATACCGCGAGCGTGAGGCGAGCAGCGGTAGAGGCGGCGTTAGGACCTGGGGGAAATGGTGGAAGTGAGCCTGCACTTGGAGGACGGGGTGGAGCCGATTCACGTCTGGAGAGACGCTGCTGCATCGGAAACGATATTGGAGACGATAGCTGAGGCGTTGGTGACTGTCTCCCCAGTTTCCCTGAATCGAGGAAGCAGTACAGTTGAGATAAGTCTGGGAACTGAAGCTTGGGTCTCAGGGTGTGCCGATCGGAAATGGGAAGTGTGGCAGCATTCAAAAGGAGCGCTTTTGCACCATTTTAGAGGCCCTGTGTGTTCGGGGCATTTTTCTGCCATAAAATACTTAGCCTCTGCTAAAGGAAGTGTTCGTATGGAGGCAGCCTTGTTGACAGGAGCACCAGTATTGTTAAGTCAGTGTCAAGTAAGCTCAGCAGGACTAGGCGGAGGCTCTATTGCCACAGCTCCAATAAATACAAACCTTGTAACTGTGTTCTCAGGGGCCGGAGAGAGGGAACTAATTGGGATTAAGCAGTCTAAAAACAGGGGGCATGTGGTAAGAAACAGGTATCAACTGAGGTCTAAACAAGAACTGAGGCAGCAGGGGGTTTGGGACCCAGTAGAATTGGGTGAAAAAGTGAGACCTACATCACTTATACCACATAAGAGTAAGAGGAAGTGGTGCGCTAAGAAAGGGGACAGTAATAAAGCCTCCCAGCAGGTTTCAACACAAAAAAGCACAACCTCTCTCAAAAGTTACTTCAAAGTCATGGAGAAAATGAATTCCGTGAAGGAGGGGGCAGGAGCAGAAGCAGATTCACAGCTAACTCAGCTAACTCAGACCTCTTCTTTATACGCCCAGGTCTTGGAGAACAGGTACTCCCCTATTGCGGTAACGCAAGTTGATGAGGTGCTAGAAGATCTAGCTGATCCGGATATAGACACACTGATGAGTGGTTGTAACAGTGCGGCGGAGAGTGCCCTAACTCATCAAGCTCCTCCTGTAGTATCCCAGACCCCCTCAAAGGGCTCGGAACTTATAAACTCTACGATCATTCCAACAACAGAGGGTGCAAGGCCATCCCACCCGTTATCAGGAGAGCACACAGTTTTGGAAGCAATTTCAGTACGTAACCAGTCTGACACTGTAATTACCTTAGCTTCTCAATCTTACACCAGACCCGAAACGGATACACCTCTGACCCCTACCCCTGCTCCCGAGCTTGATAAAATAGGGCTTTTATTCCAATCATTGCGGGGGGATTTACTTGAGAAGTTTGAAATCTCCGAGGCAAATAAAAAAAGACTGCATGATAGGTTTGATCTTTTAGAAGCCAAATTGGAAGGCATAGAGACTCGGACAACCATCCTGGAAAATAAGGTCTCTACCCTCTCGGTCACTACTGCAGAAAGCTCTGCTGATCTTTGCACCTTAAAAAAGCAAAATCGGGCTTTAATGATGGACATGGAACGTCTGGAGACTCACTCACGGCGAAACAATCTTCGCATATTGAAGATACCCGAAGGGGAGGAAGTCGAGGACATTAAAGCCTTTGTCTGTAGACTCCTTAAGGAGGGTGTGTTGAAAGACCGTTTAGACATAAGACTTAGAGGCAGAAATACAGAGGGTCCATAGAGATCCTTTCAGACTTCACCCAGGCCGTAAGGCAAACAGGAAAGGTCTGGTATATTTCCAGACCTACAATGTTAAGGAGTTGATACTCAGCAGGTCCCTGGCGAGCGCCTCACTCCACTATCGGGCTAATCCATACCAAATCAGGTCTGATATAGGAGGACGAACAGCCCAAAGACAATGGGAGCTGGGTTCAAGAATGCCTGAACTTAGATCATTAGGGGCGCGAGTGCAGATGAAGTTCCCTGCCATGCTAAAAATCATGTGGAACAACAAAATGCACACATGTAACCAGCCAGAAGAGGTGGATGAGTTGTTAATGAGCATGAAGGAGTAGTTTGGTTTGGGGGTGTCTAGTTTCTGCTTATCGTTCTTAACTCTTCGTTTACTGCTTATATGAAATGAACACTGCATACAAGGGATAATGAAGAGTTCTCTTTGCTTACGGTGAGGTGGTACAGCACTGAGCCATAAAAAAAAAAAAAAATTAAGGTGGGTTTTCTCGATGTAGAGAGAATTATTGTTATGGGGGAAAAAAAACACAACACATATAATAGTATAAAATATCACAAAAGAAAAACATTAAATCACATATAGTAGCTAGAAGGGGAAGGGACAGACAGGGTGCTGAAAGGCGGGGAGCTCCATAGGGGCTAGACAACGCCTGAGATGAAGGGAGGGTTCCTCAGGGGAGGGAGTGGGTGGGTTGGGGAGGGGGAAAAAGAATAAAAAGTCCTCATTGGTCGTAGAAATGCAATATACACCGACTCAGATGTTACAGTCATCCAGGGGGGTTGGAGGCTGGGTAATATTTGGCTATGGCTGCAAATCTACTTTCCAGTAGTAAAATCATCTCCTGGAACCCTAACGGTATAGGAAGTTTAAAGAAACAGCAAAGGGTGTGTGAATTTTTAAAGAACTTAGAGGCCAGTATATATTTGCTGCAGGAGACTCATCTTGAGGCAGAAGCGTGTACGAAGGTTTTTGGGAAACAACGTTGGGTACAGGATGTGCTATGCTCTAGACAGAAGGGAATCTCTAGGGGGTAGCAATAATCATTAGGGCAAACAAGGGAATTAGGGTACAGAGCTGGGACACTGACCAGTCAGGGAGATGGTTGGTGGCGGTCCTTTTGATTGCTAGCTCACCTTATACACTTGCAGTATTCTACGGCCCGAATGAAGACAATTAAATCTTTCTTCGAAACCTTGAGAAGATACTAATCTTGGGTACAGCACCTGTTATTCTCTGGGGCGATTTCAATCCTGTTTTAGATTGTCAACTAGATCGTACCTCCAGAGCAAAATATGTCCCGCCTAAGAGGTCTCTTTCAGCTCTCAAGAATATAATAGGAGACTTCAACTTGCTGGATGCTTGGAGAGCCAAGAATGGTGACTTAACCCCTTCGATGCTCATGACAAGCTCAGCTCGTCATGAGGCACAGTGGAGCTGTGCTGATGACGAGCTGAGCTCGTCATGAACAATGGGCTTTCCAACAATTCAGCACCGGAGGAAAATATCACTAGCAGCGAAGGTGTTAAGAGAGTACTCTTTCTATAGTAAAAAGTACAGGCAATTTTCAAGAATAGATTTGTTCCTGGTAGACCATATACTTATGTCTGTTTTGACTTCAGTTTCCCATACCCCAGTGGGTCTCTCAGACCACTTGGTTGTAGAACTAACTATTCATTTTAAAACTCTTGTCTATGAACGTAGATGGACTCTCGATAGAACTATCTTACTGGAGGGAAGCATTGGAGCCAAAATTAAGAGCAGTATAGTGGAGTTCTTTTTATTCAATGTGGGCTCGACCACAGAAAAAACTGTTTGGGAGTCATTCAAGGCTTTTATAAGAGGCTTTTTGGGATACCAGATGAAACAAAAAAGAAAAAATCTAAAAGAAAGAGAAGCTAAAGATCTGGACTCTATTAAGAGGAAAGAACAGGAATTACAGCTGGCAGCTCTGGGGGAAAGAGATAAGATCCCGGTACTCGAAAAGGAGTTTCTGGAACTACAATTAAATTTCAAAGCCAAAGCAGATAAGTTGATCCATGACAGGTGGGAAGCGAGCAAACTTAAGAACTTTGAGTATGGGGAGAAATGTGGTGCACTCTTGTCGTGGAAAGCCAGATCCGATAGGACCAGGAACAACATCAACACCCTGTCCCAATGGAGCTCGGGAAAACTGTTGACTGACGATGAAGAGATCAGGGCAGAAGCTAGGGGATTCGTGGAGGAGTTATATCAGGAGAACATAAGTATGGGAACAGAGGATCTGGAGAAGAGGTGGAGCCGGAGGACACTGCCTCAATTCAGTGAGGCAGATAAAAAGACTCTATCGAGTGAGATTACCGAAGGGGAAATTAGGGTGCAGTTAAAAAATAGGAGTAGGAGCCAGGCCCCAGGCCCAGATGGTTTACCAATGGAGGTCTACAAGGACAACTTAGAAGAGATTCTTAACCACTTGCTGTCTCTTTTTAATAACCTATATCAGCAAAGAGGAGGTATTCCACCCTCATGGTCAGAGGCTACTATTACCTTAATAGCCAAATCCAATAAGGATCCTATGAAAATAGAGTCTTATAGACCCATCTCCCTTCTGAATTCCGACCTTAAAATATTTTCTGGAATTTTGGCTGGGAGATTAGCGAAAGTTATCAAAACCATTATTCACCTGGACCAGAGGGGCTTTGTGCCAGGTCGACAGTTAAATGAGCTGACATTCCAGGCCATTGGAGCAATAGATTTTGCAGAAGAAAAGGGACTGCCGTTGGCCATTGTGGCAATTGATGCCGCAAAGGCCTTTGATCAGGTTAATTGGTTGTTCCTTTGGGACACTCTGATCAGGTTTGGCTTTCCACTTCCCTTTATCCAAGGTGTTAAAAAAATTGTATGGAAACCCACGGGCGAAAGTACTGATTAATGGTTGCCTGACCGATTGGTTTATGATTTCAAGGGGGCCATGAAACCTTTGGGTGTGCGAGCGCTTTATAACATTTTGATAAGATAAGATAAGGGGGACGAGACAGGGCTGTCCCCTGTCTCCTCTCCTTTTCGATCTCTATATCGAGCCCTTTGTTTCTTTGCTGAGATTGGATCCAACAATCATTCCTTTTAAAATGGGAGGTCTGGAGCTTAAGACCGCATTATATGCGGATGACTTATTGCTTTATACCATTAATCCACTAGAGGCTATTCCAAAGTTATTTCAATTAGCAGAGGAATATGGTGCAGTCTCAGGATATAGCATTAATAAGAGCAAAACAGATATAATGAGTTGGAACAGTCCTGTCCCTATACCAGGGGCCAAAAGCAAGATCAGGTACCTGGGTATTTACCTCACGCAAAAGCTAATTGATTTCCCCAGAACAAGCTGGCAAATAGTGGTTAAAGAAATAACTAAACTTTTACTTAGATGGGCTGGTCTACCTCTTAGTATATATGGTAGAGTCAATTTAATAAAAATGGTGGTATTGCCAAAATTAACTTTTTTATTCAACAGTATCCCACTGACTTTCCATAACAAAGATATCTCCAGCCTCCAGGGCAAGATAGGCTCCTTTATCTGGGCTACTAAGTCACCAAGAATTGCTTGGAGGAAGTTGAGAAGGGGTTTAAAAATAGGCGGCCTGGCTCTCCCTGATTTACTTTTATACTGTTAAGCGTTTCAGTTAAAAAAAATTTAGACTCCTGGCTAATAAGTTGGACTCATCCTCGCACGACCCTTTGTTCCAGGCGATGTTATCCGATCTACCCCAGGGCCTTGAATTTTTTATTGTTCAAATTTGGTGCCCAGAAGTTTTTTAAGAAAGTTTGTTTAAAAATCCTACTTACAGCACTTAAGTTGTGGCAAGCAGTCTGTAAAATATGGAGAATTGCCTATTACAATCCCCTAGCCCCAATCTGGGATTCCCCAGAAACACCTGAATGCTTATTAGATTGCTGATCGTCCCCTTTGAGGGATGCAGGCCTTGTAAGATGGGGAGACCTGAACAACAATCTAGGCCTCGGAGGAGCCAAGATGGCGACCGGGACGGTCGAGTAGTCCCTCGGCTCCTGAGACCATCTCCTCCTGCGCATCTATCCTGCCAGTGCTCCTGTATTTAAACGGCACAACTGTGTACCCGATTCCCTCTGGCGCCCGGCGGAGAAACTCTGAAGCCTCTACCTGCATGCTAGCGGTAGCGCCAATCGAAAACGTCCTGAGGCCTGTTGTGGACTTGAGACCGGGGCCTCTAGTTGGAATCCAGGCCGGCCGCTGAGCGATAAACAGCGGATGACTGCGGCGCTTGGGTGCCGGCCGGACCACGTCAACCGGGAAGTGGCCGATTCTCGAGCTGTGCCTCGGCTGGACTGGCGGCGAAGCTTGGGATGTGCCGGCTAATTTTGGGCGCATCTCTCGGTTGTGTTAACACGGCTTGCCTGGTTACAGTGACGGCTTGTACTTAGCCTGGCGATCGGCGGGCAACTCCTGACCTATTGTTCGCTTCTATACCCGGCGGGGCACTTTGCATTAAGAACTGCTCTCAAGGTGCTGACTTCCTTTGCCGCTACTGTAGCCCTACGCATGTATCCCGGCCTGAGACGGTGGGACCGTGCTGGTGATTGCAACGGACATGGATATCGCCAACTGGGAGGGGGCTGCATCCCGAGTGATTTCTGGACGGCTGGAGCGGACCGATGTTGTCGGGAAGAGGCACAACAGAGACGGTCGATATGGTGACCTGATGTCGGCTATTGCCGACCTCCGAAGTGCAATGGAATACTCTGCTCGAGATCTAGCCAGCAAATTTGATGCGATTGGTTTTGGAATGGAGAGTCCGAGACTGGCTGGACATGCAGAGCACAGCTTCACACCGCATCTCCTGCCTCTCCACTACAAGATGGCGGCCCTGAGTGCCATTGATGAGACTCTTTGTCCCGTTGCGTCCCCTGATGAGGAACTTTTACATCCAGAACACAGTGTGGACTCTGGGCTGGACTCGCGTTTGAAGCGCCCGCTCCGATCCTTGCTCCCCTCATACTGGAAGTCGCCGTTGCTGCCATTGTTGGACTTTGTGACTTCCTTCTTTGGCCCGACTCTGTCATAGGTTACCTTGCCTATTTGCTTTTGGTCCTGGTCGGAGTCCCCGGAGCGCCTTGAGGCGGCCATGGCTGATGCCCGGTTGACTAATATTGGTGTTTTTGGACTATTGGTCTCGCCCGTATGGGACACTTTGGTGCACAAGGTTAGCCGAAATAGGACGGGACAGGGGTGAAGGCAGCTTGTAATTGGCTGATGGTTTCTTTGTTACTGACCGGGAGGGATGTGAGGTGGGTTTCTTGCTGGTGGAGTGTGCTAACTGTGCGATTTATACTTGGTTCGCTGGTATTGTTTCCTTATTGACCTTACATTTAGTGCTGGTACTGGTGCTGCAGGGGGGAGGGGCCGGGGGACTGGTGAGGGCCCCCCTCCGTTTTATACTACTTCCATTGTAGTTTTAGTTTGGGATCTTTTTCTTCTCTTTTAAATTTCGGGACTCTCTTTTTTGGGGCGACAGGCACACTGCTAGGGAGGGGGAAGGCCGTAGCCAGCTGCAGGGGTGCAGGGTGGGGGGTTGGAGGGGTTTGTGTTTTTTGCCTTTTTGTTCTATGGGCCTACTGTTCTTTTTCCTTATTTTCCTTTTTTCCTTTGAGTCTAATAATGGATAGAATCTTTATTTGTTGCAGTTTTAGCGATGTGTACCTCTGCTTGCTTAGACGTTTCCTTCTACGAGGGTATTTCTGAGGGTGGTGTTATGATCGAACTGTATGCTACCTCTCTGATCCTCAGATGTTGGAATTGATGTACTGATTGATCTATCCTGTTGCCACTTCTCCGTAAGGACAAAAGCTAAAACTTGACCGCAGTCAACCTGTCATTGATCCTGTGTACATTGACGTATAATATCATGTCGACCAAGTTGCTGGCACCTGCTTCAGAGCCATTGGACTTTTGAAAAGGGTGTTTCCTTATATACCCGATGGTCACAGGAAAACCCTTGTCCAGGCACTGGTGATCAGTAGATTGGACTACTGTAATGGCCTTCTTTTGTCAACCAATGAAGGCCAATTAAAAAAACTACAAGTAGTCCAAAATACGGCGGCGAGGCTTGTTCTCAACCTTCCATCCAGAACTCCCTCCCGCCCTATACTAGCTAAACTTCACTGGCTGCCTGTGCGGCAACGCACAAAGTTCAAAATTCTGTGCACCATTCATAGGTCTCTGATAGGAAAGGGTCCTAAATATCTGACAAAAGTTTTCCTTCCCTACGTGCCAGGCCGATCACTTCGATCGAGTAATCGGTACCTATTACAGGTCCCTAAAATAAAAAAATCCCGCCAGGGAGGTCGCGCTCTGGCATACGCAGGACCCACCCTTTGGAATGCCCTTCCCCTTCAACTCAAACTCATCACCAACCACTTATCTTTTCGTAAAAACCTCAAAACCCACCTTTTCACCACCATTTAATCAGTTTGTGTTTTACCTTTGTTTATGACTAGCCCGGGGTTAAGCACTCTTGTTCCATCTTAAGCGCAGAGATATCCCTTCGGGGATCTATTCAGGCGCTATAGAAGCACATAAAATAAATAAATAAATAAAATAAATTCTGTACTGTATTGTCAATTATTTGAGATTTTGGCTGGTCTTTAAAAAAAAAAAAACAATCTAGGCCTCCTAGATTGGACATCCCTATATAATATAACAGGAGGGTCCCTTACAACGTTCAAATATTACCAATTATCATCTTGGTGGGGAAGCCAAAATTGGGAGCTGGAAGAAGAGGGAAATGGGTTTCTGGAACTAGCCAGCAGACAGGAAGGTTGGCAGGGGGAGGTCTCTTCTTGGTATATTCTACAAACTGGGGCAAAAGATCGGCAGGATGGAGAAATCTCTAAACTTTGGGGTGATCTTCTGGCAGACAGCCCAGAAAGGAAGCTGGAGGTTTGGACAGATTCATTTATAATATCCCAAAAGACAATAAAGCCTGCCAATCTTAGAAGGAACCATCTCTACACAGCACCCAGGGTTTACTGGACTCCTTCCAAATTGACAAAAATCTCTGGAGAATCTTACTACTGTCCAAGAATCTTACTACTGTCCAAGGTGTAAGCTTTTAGCAGCAGATAACTTACATATTTTTGCGGACTGCCCAGAAATTAAAAACTATTGGCAGCAGGTCTGCAGTTTTTTAGAGGAGGTATTGTCGAGACCAGTAATCTGCAGCCCAAGATTGATTCTTTTTGGTCTGCCACACGAATATGATATCAGAGACAGTATTTTTCAGTTTATATTTTATGCTATTGTCATTGCAAGGAGGGAGGTGTGTAGAGAATGGAAATCTTTGACCACCCCCCCCCCCAAGGTTTGCAGACTGTCTAAGAAACATCATGGCTATAAGTAAATTAGATCTGTTGTGTAGTGGAGAGGGTGCGGCTAAGGTATGGGCTCCGTTGGTAAAATGGTCAGATAGATAAACGATGAAAAGTCCAATGATTATGCCATGGGTTTGTGGTCTGGTCCGCCCATGGGGCAAGGTTTACCGATATCGAATACGGGAGTTGGACTAGTAGACAGCCTACCTCTGGGTGATCTTTAACCGCCATGCATAAAATCCCAGGGCGCATAGTAATGATTTGTGCTGGCGGCTTTGAGAGATCCCATCTAGAGTCATAACATCTGGTGGCATATATGAGGACAAAAAAAAAATCATAAGGTAATACAGTCTGTTTTTTCCACATAAAGACTGAACTTCCTGTACCATATGTTTTAGGAGTAAGTATCTCTAAACCTTGTTGAAATGTCAGAGGATATCATTAGAATCATATTTTTAAATCTATTCTTGATGATATAAAATGTTCCATTGTCTTGTTATCCTTTGCTAAGAGTGGAGATGGTTAAAAACATTATCTCCAACCTCCAAGGTGCTACATTGAGATGGCAGAGCAAGGGAATCCATGTTTGGAATGGAGTGCTTTACTGTTGTATGCTGCTGACAGCCATTTACCTCGGTGCCTTCTGCATCACAAAATCCTATATTAAAGCTGCACCTGGGGCTTGATATATTACTGTCTTTTGCAGGAGGGAATTTGAGAATACTGTTGACCTCTTCCATGGCATTTTCAGTGCACCTTTAAAACTATGTTTTTCCAGGTCTTGACAGTTCAACATTTCTGCTTTAATTTTCACTCACCAGATTTTTCCGTCAGCAAGTTGATGAACTTTAGTTATGCGTTATGGCACAGAAATGGGAGGCAAAGCCACAAAGTGTGTGTCATGAAAAGACTCACAGATGATGTGAGCCACTAGAACTGCTGAGTCACTGAAATTACTGACTGCCACAACATGATCATACCTTAGTGTGCATTATAAAAACTAGTTAATTATCTTCTGAAATAGTCTTTCTTGTGGACACTATAACTGCAGATTCCTCATCCTCATAATATCCTGCCAGTGCCAAACTGGATTCATAACATTACCATCTACTGCATGTGCTGCAGTAAATTAAAAGCTCTGCATTGTAGTGAGCCCATTACCTTCGTGGTTGAAGCAGACGATGCTTATAGATTGAACATAAGGAGGTGCACCGAATAAAACACATTTAGTCCGTTGTGATTTCTTCCTTTATTTCAAAATCGATAATCGTTCATAAAGACAGCCAATGCGTTTCGTTCCTCAAAAACACAAGCTTTTGGAACTTCATCAGGGCTTATGTGGCAGAATGCAATTGAGCCGTTAGGTTGTGGTTCGTAATTATGGTATTCCTTGTAGAGGAGATGGGCTCCAGTTGTCAAAGTTTGCCACCTTGATAAGAGACCAAGCCTTCATTCCATGATGCCAGGGAAGAGCACATCTCCTCTACAAGAAATACCTTGTTTCCGAACCATAACCTGATAGCATATATGCATTCCGCTACAAAAGGTGGGAAACTCTGACAGTTTGATCAGCTCTCCTCTACAAGGAAGACCACAATTACGAACCACAACCGTAAGGCACAATTGCATTCTTACAAGCCACTACACAATGCTCTAGTGAGACTATACAGTGGCTTAGGTCAATACGTTGCACCCAAGTTGATGGCTGTCCCAGCACTGGCGGCTCTAGCAGGACAACCAGAATTACCTGCTACTCCACAAATTAGCCCTGTCATTATTAATGAAATAATGGGAAACATTCCTGCTAAACGCGACAAAATTCCATTTTGGATAGCTCAACAAATAAATCAGACTGAAGCGGTGTTTCTCATTACGTGACCAGAAGATAAACAGGATATTAACAATGTGTTTACCTTTTGGGATGGTTCCCGGGATATGTGACTGCCTCTTGGGGCACAGTCTATGCAATAGTCTATATCTTTAAGCACGGTACTCCATGGGGGTTGGCGAACTTGATGAAGAGCTGTTTTATCTTATTGACAGACTTTGTTCTGCCAATGTAAAACATAAGCCTGCTTAACATCTAATGTGTGCAGTGCTGTTTTGGCTACTGATGCTGGTGGTTGAAGAAATGTGGTAATTCAATAGTTAGGTTAATATGGAAAGGGGGATCTGCCTTGGGAGGGAAACAGATTAGCTCATAGAATGACTCTACCACTGTGAACTTGATTGAAAGATTTCTCCATGGCCAGAGCCTGCAGTTCGCTGACACACCTAAATGATCAACAGAGACCACCTGAAACAAATAAACAATACATATTCCGATGTTGTTGGAATACACTCAGTGTGTTAAAATACCCCTCACACACCAAAAGGGCCCTTGGTGTCATGCTTCATCATCGGGGTCTTCCCGCCCCCGCTGCGGGACGGGGCAGTGCTGCGACAAGCGGCTACGCCGGAGCACCTTTTAATTGTGAGTACTATGTGAGTGATGATGGAGTGAGTGTCAGTGAGGTCAGGAGTGATAGACAGTGAAATTAAAAGATACCTGGCTCCTACCAACATTAGATCTTCCTATTGACATATCGCTTGTAACCACTGCCTGACCAGTCACTGATTTTAAGGTTGCTTCTTTGTGCATGCAGTACTATGGCT